>NC_132933.1:132730669-133073169 GCF_047675955.1 Chlorocebus sabaeus
TCTATATAAACTTTTATTATTGAGATTGAAGTGTGCCTTTGATATCCTAGCTTGTTTATGTTAAACTCTTGTGCTTCCAAGGAAAAGTAAGTGATCTATTCCGACCTGGAAAACATAGCATTGTTTCTGCTAGGTCACTCTGTACTCATGAATACCAGGCCCACTTCAGGTTAGAAGCAGAACCAAGGAATCCTGGTTTGTATTCATGTATAAAAGGAAATCCTTAAAACAATGAGACAAAAGAGTCACATGCTTCTGGCTGGTGGATATGCTCTTCATTCTTCTTGTATGCAGATTTTTAGTAAATAGCAAAAGAAAATTGTACTTCTAGGCTGGGCACAGTGGCTCATGCCTCTAATCCCAGCACTTTGGGAGGCTGAGGCGGGCAGATCACTTGAGGTCAGGAGTTCGAGAAAATCGTATTTTTTTAAAAAGACAGCTGGATGCAGTGGCTCACACCTGTAATCCCAGTGCTTTGGAAGGCCAAGGTGGGTGGATTACCTGAAGTCAGGAGTTTGAGACCAGCCTGGCCAACATGGCAAAACCCCGTCTCTACTAAAATTACAAAAATTAGCCGGGTGTCATGGTACATGCCTGTAATCCCAGCTACTCGGGAGGCTGAAGCAGGAGAATTGCTTGAACCCGGGAGGCGGAGGTTGCAGTGAGCTGAAATTGCGCCACTGCACTCCAGCCTGGGCAACAGAGTAAGACTCCATCTCAAAAAAAAAAAAAAGAAGGGAAGTCTGGGAGGAAAGGAGAAAATGAGGGGAGGGAGGGAAGAAAGGAGAACAGCAGAGGAGTGAAGAGGAATGGAAAGCAAGGGGAAAATAATTTTTTAAAAATTTTTTAGTTGACAAATTATATATATTCATGGTATACAATGTGATGTTTTGATATATGCATATATAAAAGATTACCTCTTAAGGAGTTCAGTTTCAATACCTTCTTCTTGTTTTGTCTTTGCCCCTGAAAGCCAAGTAGAATGTGTTAATTCTAGAGCTTCCTGACTTCTAACTTATCAAGATTTGCTTAGTATTGTAACTTGAAATTGGTAGAACTCAGTAGTCACTGAGGAACTTATGACCTTGCAGTCATGAAAGTCTTCTGTGTTCTTTTCCCAATGCCTGATCAGTAATTTGTTATTAAAATAGTCTGGAGAAGTGATGTCCTGGATGTGAGGAACTAAATCTAATTTGATTGATTGGAACATAGACTCAGAATTTGGTGACAGAAGGCACACTTAAGTCTAAAAAGGAATGTAAGAGAAGCTTATGATAAAAAAAAAAAAAAGTACAGTAGTCCCCCACTAATCTGCAAGTTTGCTTTCTGTGGTTTCAGTTATCCACAGTCAACCATTGTCAAAAATATTACAATATTTTAAGAGACCACATTCACATAACTTTTATTACAGTATATTGTTACAAGTGTTCTAATTTATTATTAGTCATTGTTAATCTCTTACTATGCCTGATTTATCAATTAAACTATATCGTAGGTATATATATCTAGGAAAAAATACAGAGATTTTGGTATTGTCCTCAGTTTCAGGAATCCACTGGGGGTCTTGAAACATATACCCCATGGATAAGGGGGGACTACTGTACTCAGGTAGATCATTAAAAGAGGAAAATAATACAAAACTCTAAAGAAGAGATTTCTTCTTGCATGTGTAACACCTTGTATATCAAATAGGCAATACCAAAAATAAAGTCCAGATTTGTTTTGGTTTTTTCCTTTTTACTCCTGAATGCCCTGTCTATTCCATTTAGTCTATCAGAATATATTTGTTGTGTATGTACCTTGTACATGCTGTTCCTTCTAGTTAGAATGACTCTACCTTACTGTTCTTATGGCCCATTCATTCTGTTCTTCAGATACTGGATCAGATGTTACCTCATCTAGAGACCCTTCCTGACTGCCCTATTTAAAGTTATGCCCCATGTCTCAACCTATTCTTTGCTTCCCCCAGAACTGTGTAAGCTCCTAGCATGGAAAGGCCAGGATCTTATGGGTCTTGTTCACCACAGTATCTACAGAAGCTTATATAATACCCTGGTACATGATAGACACTCAATATTAAATGAGTGATCAACCTGGAGGTAGATATATTATTGCTGTTTGCATTTCTCCTTAACCCAATTACTCAATTGGACAAAGAGGAGGGAGGTAAGTACTATTCTTTCTTCCTCCTCCTCCTCGCCCCAGGTCTATGTTAGAGAGTTATGCTTTACATTATCAGTATTTTATAATGTTGGGCTAATTTAAAGGTCAGCACTCATCATCTTGTTAAGTGTATTGCTTGACAGTTTGTGAATAAAGAACTTTCAGTAATGGAAATATATTGTTAACATAACTCTTTAATTTGTATTTCAATTAGGTGGTTCATAGAGACTTGAAACCTAGCAACATTCTTTATGTGGATGAATCTGGTAATCCAGAATCTATTCGAATTTGTGATTTTGGCTTTGCAAAACAGCTGAGAGCGGAAAATGGTCTTCTCATGACTCCTTGTTATACTGCAAATTTTGTTGCACCAGAGGTAATTGTGAGAGAGTTTGCTTGCAGTATTAGTGTGTTTTAAAACTCATTCACTATGTTTAGTACAGAATTATTAATGATAATTCAATCGAAGACTTACTGAAGAAATAATTAGGATAAAATGCCAGCCTTTCATTTCCCTGTTTAATGTTTCAATGACATCTGATTGCCTACAGAAGAATCTAAATTTCTTAACAAGGTATTATAAAAGCCCTTGAGGCAGGGCATGGTGGCTCATGCCTGTAATCCCAGCACTTTGGGAGGCCAAGGCAGGAGGACTGTTTGAGGCAGGAGTTTGAGACCAGCCTGGACAACAGAGTGAGACCCCATCTCTACAAAAAAATTTAAAATTAGCTGGGCATGGTGGCGTGCCTGTAGTCTCAGCTACTCAGGAGGCTGAGGTAGGAGGATCACTTGACTCCAAGAGTTTGAGGTTGCAGTGACCCAAGATCACACCACTGCACTCCAGCCTGGGTCACAAAGCAAGAACCCCTCTATTAAAAAGAAAAAAAAAAAGCCCTTCAGTCTCTCTGGTATTCCCTACCTGAAGTTCTAGACACACTGAACTTCTGGCCTATCACTAAACCCACTCTGCTCTCTTACTTATAGGTCCAATATAAGCAGGCCACCCTCTAGCCTTCCTTCTCTCCCCATGTCAAGAATAAATTGCTTCCTCATCTTCATACCTATAACATTTAAGACATAATTTGGGGTTTTTATTTGTTTAGGGACAAGGTCTCCCTCTGTTGCCTAGGCCAGAATACAGTGGTGCAGTCATAGCTCACTGCAGCCTTGAACTCCTCAGCTCAAGCAATCCTCCTGCCTCAGCCTCCCAGGTAGCTGGAACTACAGGAGAACACCACCGTACCTGGCTTATTTTTTATTTTTATTTTTTAAACATGAGATCTTGGCCAGATGCCGTGGTTCATGCCTGTAATCCCAGCACTTTGGGAGGCCAAGGCGGGTGGATTGCTTGAACTCAGGGGTTTGCGATCAGCCAGGGCAACATGGTGAAACCCCATCTCTACTAAAAATACAAAAGTAAGCTAAGCTTGGTGGCACACGCCTGTAATCCCAGCTGCTCGGGAGGCTGAGGCAGGAGAATTGTTTGAACCCGTGAGGCGGATGCTGCAGTGAGCCAAGATCGTGCCGCTGCATTACAGCCTGGGCGACAGAGTGAAACCCTGTCTCAATAATAATAATAATAAGGTCTTGCTGTGTTGCCCGGGTTCTCAAAACTCCTGGCTTCAAGTGATCCTCCCACCTTGGCCTCCCAAAGTGCTGGACTGCAGGCATGAGCCACCATACCCTACCCAGACTTGATTTTTTTATAATATTTATCAGGTTGAGTTGTTAACTATTTGTATATTTATTTCCCATCAGATTTTTTTTTTTTAGGAAATCAGGGGTTTTTTGTATTTGTCATAGTTCATGCCTGATAAAAGTTGGTGATTTTTGTGCTAGGTTATGTGTGTTCTTTATGTGCTTGTGTGTGTATGTGTTCTTAAAAGCATTGTTTTTTGTAAATATTTCTGTAGCCCCAAACAAAATATAAATTCATTAAAATAAGAAAGTTATCTTCAGTTTGTTTTATATTCCTGTGTACCTACAATACTCAATATTAATTTGAATACCAAAATTAAATTTATATATGAATTATTAGTAGTAGAATGTTCTAGAATAGGACTAATGTATTGCCTTATTTGGTAACCATGTTCTGTTGAAATTTTCCTTATAGTTGTTGATTTGGGATATATAATTCAGTTCCTAGCCTATACAAATATATATACAAAATGGTGGTATAGTAATACTAATTTTGCACTTTTTCTAGGTTTTAAAACGACAAGGCTATGATGCTGCTTGTGATATATGGAGTCTTGGTGTCCTACTCTATACAATGCTTACCGGGTGAGTGTATACCATACGTTCTAAGCACCATTTTGCTTAAGTTATCTAGGTTTTTGTTTTGTTTAAGGTTTTTTTTGTTTGTTTGTTTGCTTTTTCTTTAGAGACAGGGTGTCACTCTGTGGCCCAGGCTGGAGTACAGTGACACAGTCATAGTTCACTGTAGCCCCAAACTCCTGGGCTCAAGCAATCCTCTCACCTCAGCCTCCCGAATAGGAGTAGCTAGGACTACAGGGGTACACCACCACACCTGCCTAATTTCTTTATTTTTTTGTAGAAACAGGGTCTTGCCGTGCTGCCCAGGCTGGTTTCAAACTCCTGGGCTCAAGTGATCCTCCTGCTCTGGCCTCCCAAAGTGCTGGGATTACAGGCATGAGCCACTGTACCTGTCCTATGTAGGTTTTTTTTTTTTTTAATTCAGATGTTGTTGTATCTTTCCATGTTTTCTCATGTTATCTAATATATACAATTCTGTAACAATTCCACATTTATGGCTATATCATTACTGATTTTTTGTAATGTACTATTTATTAATGTCTCAAGGTCCTAAATTGATTTTTTCCATACTTTTTTGTACTCTTGTCATGTCAGAAACATAGAGGTTTTTTGTTTTGTTTTGTTTTGTTTTGAGATGGAGTCTTGCTCCCAGGTTCAAGCAATTCTCCTGCCTCAGCCTCCCAAGTAGCTGGGATTACAGGCAGGCACTACCACACCCAGCTAATTTTTGTATTTTTAGTAGAGACAATGTTTCACCATATTGGCCAGGCTGGTCTCGAACTCCTGACCTCGTGATCCACCCACCTTGGCCTCCCAAAGTGCTGAGATTACAGGCATGAGCCACCTTGCCTGGCCTACACTATTTCTTAATATTTTATTCTATAATGTGTCATGTCTTAAAATATTTATATTATTTTATATTAAATATGATTAATATTTTATAACCCATGCTTTACCTGGTGCCTTATGGAGCTTCATTTTGTTGATTTTTTTCACTTTGGTAGATTTTAATAAAATATTACGTTAACTGAATTAGAATACTTTTGAGATTACCAACCAAATAAGAAATTTTATTCATTAATATTTTAATTTTATTATAAATTAGTTACACTCCATTTGCAAATGGTCCTGATGATACACCAGAGGAAATATTGGCACGAATAGGTAGCGGAAAATTCTCACTCAGTGGTGGTTACTGGAATTCTGTTTCAGACACAGCAAAGGTGAGTATGGCTTCCTATTATAAGCTTTTGAGAAAATAATTTTTTATGATCCATTGTGAGAAGAAATACTACCAGTTAGAACTCTTTGTTTATAAATTAGTATGTTAAAGTGATGTTATCAAATAATTTGAACTCAAAAATGGACCCATTATTTTGTTTCTTTCCCAGCTGACATTGGTTTGGCCTTGTTATTTATACTTTTAAAACTGTTTCTCACTGAAGAACATGATAAATAATAACTAATTCAGATTATGAAGAAAGAGGTTTCAGTTTTTTCACAATAAACAGAGGTATGGTTTTATAGCATCTGCATGAAATAATTTGAAGAGCCCTTCTCACTGGAAGATCTGCCATCCCCTGAATAGCACTGACTTGCTTTCCAACTCTGCTCTGTTTTCACTTTTTTCATAGAGAATTCTTTAAAAGGAAGTTTTTTACTTCAAAATAAGAAAAACAGAGTAGATAAAGAGGATACATATTGGTAAAAGTGCATATTCTTTTTTCTTAGGGGTGAAAGCTTGAGTTGAGGTGATCGTATAAGTAAATAGAACACATCAAAAGTGTATGTAGATTCTGTTGGCATAGGGCCTGAAGACTCAGTTGACCAATTTAATGTCTGTATAGATACTATTTGGTTTTATATCTGCATTTAAAATGAAATGTTGGCCAGGCGCGGTGGCTCACGCCTGTAATCCTAATGCTTTGGGAGGCCAAGATGGGCAGATCACTTGAGGTCAGGAGTTCAAAACCAGCCTGGCCAACATGGTGAAAGCCCATCTCTACTGAAAATACAAAAAAATTAGCCAGGTGTGGTAGCAGATGCCTGTAATCCCAGCTACTCGGGAGGCTGAGGCAGGAAAATCGCTTGAACTGGGGAGGCAGAAGTTGCAGTGACCCAAGAGTGCACCACTGCACTCCAGCCTGGGCAACAGAGCAAGACTCTGTCTCAAAAAAATAAATAAAAAATAAATAAATAAAATGAAATGTCAGCCTTTATCTTTTTCTAACAATAAAATGTCTTAAACCAGATAATTCATTTCTCTGGGTACCTGTTTCCTTTGTAGTTCCCTTATTGAGTGCCTACAATGTGCTTAATAAATGAAGGCCTTAGAGATAAAAGATGTGACAAAGATGGAATTCCCGATCTCAGGTTGCTCACGGTCTAGTTGGGAGACAGCCAGAAATACACAGTACAGTGTCACATGTGCTGTAAAAGTGGTACAGTTTCTGTGCTAGAGAAGTTCACAGATGATGCTTAGTCAGAAGGATTTTAAGGAAAGCTTTCCAAAAGCAGTGAAGGAGTTTGCCAGGCAGATTTGGGGAGAAGAAAGATGTAGTCCTAAGCTGAGGGATCAGCACATGCAGATAGGTGGTGATGATAGCATGAGAATAGCAGAATGCCTCCAGGCTAGTCATTCCATGTGACTAGTGCCAGGGTTGCATGGGAAAAGATAACTGATGAACCCAGATTGTGAAAGGCTTTGTGGCTCATGCTGAGGATTGTGGGCTTAACTCTGGGTATTGTGGAGCTGTTAAAACACATATTAAGCAGTGCAGTGATCAGATTTTCCTTTTTAAAGTGCATTCTGTGGAGCAGTAATTCTTAGCTATGAAGTCCACCACAAACTTTGTCATGATAGGTTGTGAGGTATATTAAGTAATGTTACCAATAATAAAATATCAGAGCTTACACATTAATTGATTTTTTAGTAAGTTAAAGCAAGTTGAGGTTATCACTGTGATTTTCTTTATTCACTTACATCCTGGTATGCTTTTTTTGGTGAGAGAGGAAGGGCAGGTGAGAATGGAGACACAGAGCACAAAAAAATTGCATCCAACTCACAACCTGACATATAGATTCCATGTTATTACTAGTAACTGTTGCTAATATGTACAGTTAAGACTTGTGATTACAAGCATGATATAATTCCATGATTAGCCACAAGATAGAAGGGAGGGCTCTATCAATCTGGGTGTATCCCCTCAAGAGCAAGTTGCATATGTGAATGTTGTCAGTCATGTGGGTCAAACGTGGCTTTGAGAACAAGAAGACCACAGCTGGCATTTACTGAGCATTTATGTGCCAAGGACTATGCTAACACTTTTACCTGTGTTGTTTCATTCAGTCCTCACTGACCTAATATTAGGGACAGTACTTGTAAGGTTTTGCAGTATTTCAGGTCACAAATGATGAGGACCTATACTAGAGCAGTTGTGATGGAATTTGAACCAAATGGAAGAGAAATTGAGGAGGCAAAATAGACTTGATGGTTTATTATACATAAGAAATTAGAGAGAAGCAGTTGTAATGTATGTAGTCCCCATTTCTACCTTGGGCAGATGGATGAGGGGTGGTATCCTTCACTGATTTGTAGAATACAAAAGAAGTAGTTTTGAGAGGAGTGGTGGTTGCAGATTTGGACATTATAAATTAAGAGATGTATGTCCATCAGGCAACTGTCTATATGGTTATAGGTCTTAAAAGAGAAGTCTGGGGTGAAACTTAAAAGTTAAGAGTTGTCATCATCCATAGTAGCTAAAGCCATGAATATGAATGAGATTATCTGAGCAGAGTGGTAAGAGAGCCAAGGAAGGAATTCTGGAGAGCATCGCTTAAAGAGAAAGCTTAGGAGGAGTAGCCATTAAAGGGGCTGTAGTAAGAGAAGTAGTTTGAAGTGAGTTTGCCAAAGTTCATTAACTTATAGATTTGATTAAAATTATAATTTGAGTTTTTTGGTACCCCTGGACAGTTTTGCAACCTTTATGCAATTTTAAGCACTTTTGCCTACTTTCAGAATTGCAAAAGGGAGGTTCCTAATTTTTTTATTTCCAGTTCTATTCAATTGCGTATCCCTGTTCTTAGCAGTTAGTAACTAAAAGTAAGAAACCATAAATGTTTCATAGCAGAGGAGTACCTGGGACAACATCACCCCAATTCCCAAGATCTAGTTAACCACCAGATTCTGTCAGTTCTTTATCCTAAATACCTCCATTTTTCTCTCCTTTTTAACTTTTTCTTTTCTTTTCTTTTTTTTTTTTCTTTGAGACAGAGTCTCACTGTGTTGCCCAGGCTAGAGTTGCAGTGGTACAATCACAGCTCACTGCAACCTCAAACTTCTGGACTCTCGCTATCCTCCCACCTCAGCCTTCTGAACAACTGGGACTACAGGCATGCGCTACCACTCCCAGCTAATTTTTAAATTTTTTGTAGAGATGGAATCCCATTACGTTGCCCAAGCTGGTCTTGAACTCCTGGGCTCAAGTGATCCTCCCACTTTGGCCTCCCAAAGTGCTGGAATTACAGGCATGAGCCACCACGCCCATCCCAATTCTCTCTGTTTCATACACCTCCCTGAAGTTGTCATCTTTCAACAGTCCATTTTCCTCCACACTCAAGTGAGTGTGATCTTTCTACTTAACCACATCACTCCCTAACTTTAAACACTTTATTACCAGCAAATAAGTTCACATTTGCAAATATGGCTTACAGGGACTTTCCTGGTCTGGTCCCTTCTCACCTCTCCCACTTTATCCACTGCCACATTCTCCTTCACAGTAAATTTATGCTGTAGCCACATTGTACTGCTGCCAATTCCTTAACTGTGACATCTCTCTCACCTGAGGGTGTTCCTCCAAACTCACTCTCCATTCTTTACTCTATCTGAGGCAGTGTTTCCCCCTTTCTCTAATCTAGCTCCTGCTTATCCTACAGGTCTTATCTTCCTCTTAAAAAGTCCCTTTTAAGCCACCTTGCACAGTACAGGTCCCTCTAGCTGCACCTGGTGTTTATTCATCCTGTCAGATAACTTACTTGCTTTGTGGTTATTGATTCTTTATCTCTCTTTCACTGAACTGAAAACTTCATGAAGTCAGAGTTCATTTTGTCTTTTTTTTTTTTTTTTTTTTTTTTTTTTGAGACAGGGTCTCGCTTTGTTGCCCAGGCTAGAGTACAGTGGTTCAATCATGGCTCACTGCAGCCGTGACCTCCTGGGCTCAAATGATCCTCCCGCCTCAGCCTCCCAAATAGCTGGGACCTCAGGCATATGCCACCACACTCAGCTTTTAAAAAAAAAAAAAAAAAAATTGTAGAGACAGGGCCTCACTATGTTGCCTAGACTTCATTTCCGTGTTGTTCACTGCTAACTACCCAGTGCCTAGCAGAATGCCTGGACTTTAATGGATACTTAACAAATGTATTTTGAATGAAAAATTTAAGAAATAGTGGCTTTTATAAATGACAGTGGTGTTATTTTGAAAAGTGTAAAACCCATGTAGCGATTATGTGCATCTACATTCCATGCATAGGAATGGCATTTAGATAGCTATGCAGTGCTAACAGTGACTGTGTCTGGAAGAGTGGTACTGTGGAACTGTTCCTCATGTGCTTTCACTTTCCAGTATTTTCTGATTATTCTCTAATGCGCATGAGTTGCTTTTGAAGTAGGAAAAAAAATATTATAATCTTTTCAGGGGGCATTTAGAGCCCTCCAATTAAATTCCTATTATTGGACATTCATGTTGTTTTTCGGTATTACCAGCCGCACAAAAAAAAAAAAAAAAATCAAAGTAACTGAATAGTACTTAAAAATAAACTGGCCAGGCATGGTGGTTCACATCTGTAATCCTAGCACCTTGAGAAGCTGAAGCGGGAGTAACACTTGCATCCAGGAGTTGGAGACCAACCTGGGCAACATGGTGAAACCCCGTCTCTACTAAAAACATAAAAGTTAGCCAGGCATGGTGGCGTGCACACCTGTAGTCCCAGCTCCTTGGGAGGCTGAGGTGGGAGGATCACTTGAGCCCAGGAGACAGAGGTTGCAGTGAGCCGATTTCATGCCACTGCACTCCAGCCTGGGTGACAGAATGAGACCCTGTTTCAATAAATAAATAAACCTACAAAAATGTAGGAAACTCAGAAAATCTGAAGGAAAAAAGAGCCAGAGTATTAAAGATATATAAAACATGCTAAATTGACCGTTTGTGATGTACCAAATTACTGTTATTTAGCAGGGAAAAAACGGAGACTGATTTTTTTTCCCCAAAACCATGTTGACCAAAGGGCTGCTACCAGAAAAAGCAGTATCATAGAAGCTAAGGAAGAATGTTATTAGTATCAAGAGCCATAGAAAAAGAAGCAAAACAAAAGGTTTAAGCTTGTTTTATTATTATTCCCATTACAGGACCTGGTGTCAAAGATGCTTCATGTAGACCCTCATCAGAGACTGACTGCTGCTCTTGTGCTCAGACATCCTTGGATCGTCCACTGGGACCAACTGCCACAATACCAACTAAACAGACAGGATGCACCACATCTAGTAAAGGTGAGCAGCCCCATATAGTCACTGTTTTCCACATGTCCTCCAGGAGATACTTCAAGAAGCCCTGTCCATGCCCCCAGCACCTTTCTCTGTCATCCTGCATCCAGTTCTGTTGTGGGATTCTCTTACAGTGGGTGACTTAGAAAAGCTCAAGGCATGTCAATATATTAGTAATAAAACTAGTTTAAGAGCGACTTTTGAGTTCCTCTCAGTCTACATAAGTAGGTATTCACTATCAGTAAGGACAGATTAAGCTTATGGATTTCCCAACTTAAAGAGCATGCCTTCCTGTCTCTTTAGTGCCTTTATGCATTAAAGGAATGCAAAGGGAAAAAATGTTGAATAGTCTTGAGGACTACCTGTTATGAGGCTATCTTTGTTCTCTCTCATACATTATTTTAACCTCCACGTTGGCCTCTACAGTTTTGGTTAAATCAGTGGATTTGACCAATGTGGTTATTTTCATTATGAACCAAATAAAATCTGTATACATTTGCATATGAAAAAACTTCATTTTGTATTTGTGTACGTGTGACTATCCATTGTCATTTTTGTTATTACCTTTATTTCCTTTGTTCAGGGTGCCATGGCAGCTACATATTCTGCTTTGAACCGTAATCAGTCACCAGTTTTGGAACCAGTAGGCCGCTCTACTCTTGCTCAGCGGAGAGGTATTAAAAAAATCACCTCAACAGCCCTGTGAAGTGACCTCAGTGAGATATTTGGTACCATGGTGTAAGCTGATAGCACAAGTTCTGGCGACAGGTAGCACATATCTGAGAGACACCTGCAAGCACACACTGTCCCAGCTGGTACCCATAATGCTGCTGTTCCTGCTGCTGCTCCTGCTTTCGTCTCTTCTCGCTTTAAATGATTGTTAGCAAGTTAGATTTTCCTGGAGCTTCGGAAGAAATGAAAATGGAAACATGATGAAGATACAGTCACTGAATCAATGAGAAAAATGATGAACATATGAATACCACCTAAAAATACACTGAATAAAGTACACCATATAGCATTATTTTTATAGGAAATATTTCATGTCCCTTAAATATTCTTTGTTAGTTATAGGGATGGACAGTTTATGTTAAGCACTTAGCTTAAACAATCCGTTTATATTAGCACTGTATCCCTTGTGCCATCCAACATTTTGTATGTTTTTGTAAACAGTTCATATACAGTACATTTCTGTACTGCTTTCTTTAATGTATACATGCCTTGTTTAACTTGGAATCTATTATTATTAATCAATTGACTATTAAATCTGGTTAAATAGTTCACCTGGATTAACAGTATTGTTGGACAGCCCTAAAAATGGCCAGATTGTGGAACAGCTGTTGAATGTAATACTTCCAAAATGTACATATCTTTCCCCATGTCTTTTTCACTGGTTCATTCATTCGTTTGTTTCTTAAAGTCAGGTGCTCTGTCAGACTAACCTAGAGAGCTGTTATGGTAGAGAAAGTTATATGTGTGTGGCATGAAATCAAGAATACACCTATGAAGTTAGTCCATATACTTTGCAACTCCTTAGAGTTCTTTTTTCCTTAATTAAGGAAGTAGTCCTTGTACTTCTAATCTTACATAGCATCCATACTTAGAATTTGGCATATCATCTGGGATTTTGCCAATATACGTCAAAGCCCTTTAAGAGTCATGGTAAGGAGATTGGTGAAGGAAAATTTAGCAACAGGTAATTGAAGTCCTATTGGATATTTCATGTTTAAATAGATATTCTATATTAAACACTAATTTAAATGTAATAAAGGCCAAAGGCCTCTATATGAAATTGGATTTAAACTTTCTTATTTTAGGGAATAAAACATTATTGATCAAACAGTATCTGTTATAACCTAAAATTATAGGTAGGGCAGGCTAAGTGAACAGCATTAAGTATTTTCTGAATCCCTCATGATAATTTATAGCCACATACTGTTTCCTTTGACTTCAGGAATGATCAGTTTTCATAATGGCCACTGGGCCTGCTTAGATTGCGGTATTCATTATCTGCATCTAATTTGGTAGTTTCCACAATTGTATTTGACGAAAGAAACTTCAGTCCCCATTATTACCTGTGTCTTTGCCAAGCTGCTTAGCATACATTAGTATGTAATGTAAAAGACATATGAGCAAGAAAAAAGTGATTTAACTTACCTCATCAAGAATGTACCCATACGGGCCAGGTGCATTGACTCATGCCTGTAATCCCAGTACTTTGGGAGGCCGAGGCAGGTGGATTACCTGAGGTCAGGAGTTCGAGACCAGCCAGCCAACATGGCAAAACCCCATCTCTACTAAAAAATAAAAAAATTAGCTGGGCATGGTGGCACGTGCCTGTAATCCTAGCTACTCAGGAGGCTGATGCAGGAGAATCGCTTGAACCTGGGAAGTGGTGGTTGCAGTGAGCTAAGATCACGCCATTGCACTCCAGCCTGGGCGACAGAGTGAGAGTCTGTCTCAAGAAGAAGAAAAAAAAAAGAAAAGAATGTACTCATGGATTTTTCTTGTCATCATGTAATAAGCCATTTATATCAGAAACCTTTTTTCCTGCCACAGAAGCTTTAAATTTTCCCCTAAGAGTACAAAGCCAAGAGAGTGTGGTTTATCTAAATGTCCTGAAATCCACTTGTCATTCCTTGATTTCTCCTCTATGCAATTAAAGAGAAAGGGGAAATTTATAACATTTATTTTGCCCAAGTGACACAAAAAAGATTACTGCATAGAAATCAAATGTAAGTTTAGCTTCTAAAGGAAATAATGTATAGGAGGGATATCAGAATATCTACATAGAGAAAGTATTTTCAAATTCTTGAATATATGGATGCTAACTATTAAAAGCTGCTTTCCATTGCCTGGAAAGGGAGCTTTTTTCCCCTCCTCTATTCAGTGTTTCAAACTATGGTCATCTCAAATTATTGTCACTTTTAAAATGTTAATGTCATTCTGAGCAGAAAAAGAGATATTTTCAGATTTTTTACACTGATGCTACTCCATAATTGCTTAGGAGTATTGTCCATCATAGTCTTTTAGAATTAGAAGTAAACACATAAATCCTTATAAATTACCCGATCCAACTTTCTCATATTGCATGTAGAGAACCTAAGACACATATCAAAGTCTAGAATCCTTAACTTCTCCCCATTTTGATTTTTTCCCCCCTCATAACACCATGCTGCCTTTCCTTCATATGATCACCAACCAGTAGCTGAGTTCAAAAACTACATATTTCTTGGGCAGTCCTCTACTGGTATATGATGCCAACTTTTATTTCTTTCGAAGATAATTGCCTTCTTTGCCTAGTCAAGCAGCCAATTTTATTGGAGAAAAGCAAGTTATAT
Organism: Chlorocebus sabaeus; assembly: GCF_047675955.1. Taxonomy (NCBI): domain Eukaryota; kingdom Metazoa; phylum Chordata; class Mammalia; order Primates; family Cercopithecidae; genus Chlorocebus; species Chlorocebus sabaeus. The sequence goes on from NC_132933.1 coordinate 132,744,989, forward strand.
GTTCACAAAATGGAAGGCTTTCTACCTAAATTTATTTCATCTGTGGTCCTGTTAGTCCCTTCCATTGCTTTTGACATACAGTGGAAAAACTTGGCCAACAATGTGCTCTAAATATAGTGCTTGTATTGGGTTAACTTTTCCATTAATTTCTCAACGTCAATTCTTCAGGCCCCTACAGGTGTGGTATTGAGGCCCCTAAAGGCTTCTGCCTTTCACCAATTAGTGCTGCCAATTACTGAGGCTTCTCCCAGAAGGTGTCAGTCCAGTCTTAAAGATATTTCATTGTGAAAGAAGAAACTAAACTATCAGGCCTCTTTTACAAAATGAGAGATTGAATTTAAGCTTGTCAAGCACATACTGGAAAGTATGAATTACACTACCATGTGTTTTGTATCTTCCCTTTGAAGTGATGATGTTAAATGAAGGTAAGTTTTTCATCCTTTTTTAATTTTTGTTTTTTATAAATCATTTCAGCTTTTTCTGGTTTATAGAGGTGTCTTATTTCTAATGCAACAGACCCCCAACTTGAACAGATCTGATATGGATGCATTGATTCACAAGCAACCCCAAAAGTCCAAAAATGTAATAATTTTGACAAGGCCCAAAGTTGAGATGCTATAAAGCTTGTGTGTGTGAAAAGTCAGTTATGATTGTCTGGAGAGAACGTGTGGTGTGTATGCTGTAGAGTTTCCACATTTCATATGCAGTGCACTCCAAAAAGCGGGTTTGGGTCAACCATTTCCCATCTCTTTTCAAGAAGTGACTGCTATTGGGGCCAGGGGACATCATGGGAGGTGGGGCTGTCCCATTAACTGTGCCCTGCACCTTCAGCCCAGGAAGGATTTGAACAGAGGGTAGGTGGGTGCAAAGGCATCAAGAGAGGGCAGAATGTATTCAGCAGAAAAGGGACTCAGGTAAGCCTAACCTAGGATGAGAGCAGAAAAGTATTCAAGATTTGCAGCCCTTGCTATGGATGCACTTAATCACCACGGAGGCCAGGAATACACATCTCAACATGGCTTTGATATTCTCTACTTCCTGGCCTTTAAAAATGACCTATAATTTTTCAGTTTGCTTTACTATATTTTATAAAGAAAATTCTATCTTATGATTGATGGAGCATTGAAACTTATTAAGGCATTAGGATAGATAGCTCAGGAATGTAAAGGTTCAGAAAAGGTCTGTTTTCTCAGATTAACGAATATGATGGATTCCATGGCTGACCTTGGTGCTTAAACCAGGAGGTTTCAATCTAGTCCTAGAGTTGTGTCCCTCTGAAAGGCCCAATGCCATGTAACTAATTTTAAACTGGATATATACTTTGAGCCTTACTTAATTCACAGATAACTTGACTTAACGCAGTATTTTTTTTTTTCAATTAATGAAAATAGTCCTCTTTTCAACCCCAGGTTGCTTACATTTTGCTGGTCTCCCCAAGTGACCATTGGTGGAGACCAATTAATGAAGGAATGAAATTCACTTTCTTGGGACTGTGGTATTCAACAGAGCCACATTTAACTACTTTTTCCAATGAAGAATCTCCAGAATGATAATGCCCAAATATGGATGGCCAAGAAGAATTTGTATCTACAGTGTGCTTTATGTGTTTTTGACACTGCTGTATTCTGTGTGATCAATTGATTTGCAACTGGTTCCAATGTGACTGAGTGTTCTCAAAGAATTCTAGTAACTAAGTCAACTTAATTTTCTAAAGCCTGGTATTACTATCAGCCTCACATTTACCACTTTGATTCTAGTTTTTTAACTTCATAACAGGGCATACCAAGGGTTGGGATGAGAGCCTACTTCCTACCTCTTAAGGCACTTTCCTCATTATTTTGCCATATAATCCTGAACTGCATGATAAGCTGTTTAAGTGTCCATGACTTCTCCCAGAGCAACTAGCAAAGTATATGACATTTTGAATAGAGATTAGTGGAAAGGAAAATGTAGAGATTTAAGTTCAGAGGTACAAACCTCAATAAAACCTCTTTAGAGCACATACCATGAGTAGAGTATATATAAACGTATATGAGAAGAGAGTTGCTATAATAGTCCTCTCTAAGTAGATTAGTTCATTGTCTAATGGAAGTGAACATCTTTACTCCTATTATCACCATAGTACTGAATGAACTGTATACTGAGTTTTTCAAAGAAGTATTTAAAATAGAACTTTCACCTACAAAGCAAGGGCATAAAGATTTTGGTTTGTGTTTCTGTAAGTGTAGTTTACCATCTAAAGCTTTGTTTTTTAATTTTAAAAAAAGCTTCAAGGTATTGCCTTCCTTAGCATCCTTACTGATTATGGGTGATGAGTTTTTAACTCTTAAAAATCATATACATATATTAGTTTATCTTAACTATTGCCCTAAGCAAAAGGGAAGGTATACACCTAAGGGTTGTACTTATTTTGCATTTTTGGTCATGGGTGGGAATGGGGTGGGTGCCTACTTAAATAGTTTTTAAAAAAGAAAAAAATCACAAATATTTTTCTACTATTATATATGATCTTCCTTTATACTAGTTTCTCTCTAGTAAGGCATGCCAGAAGCCCAGATACCATATCATGGATTCTTATGTATTGTACCTTTCGTTGGTGGTTAAATCGCATCAGATGCTTGGCATTGCTGCCATAATTATAAAATGCTTGTAAAGGATCAAATATCACTAAATACTTTAAATTGTTTTACTTAAGAGTCGAATCTGGGAAGTTTTCAAATCATACTATTAATGTGTAATCTAAGCTCTTCAGATGTATCCATGAATAATCCTGGAACAATATTGCTTGTATTCCTGTCATAGAACAGGTTTTGTAATCTTTAAAAGAAATGAAAATTTATATAATAAAGTTTCAAATCAATGCGTGTTTGTCCCTTTTATCAGATTATTTTGATCATATAACTCTTTATAATGTGAAATTCTATCCAAAGGATATTTTTGAAACTAGGTTGATAGAACTTAAAACAGGAATATTTGAGTTAAGAAGTGCAAAATAATTTTTCCATGCATAATCTTGTTTCATTCAAAGGGTTTGTCAAGTCAAACACATAAATCATAGTTCTTACCCAATACCAAACTTTAATGAATCAGAGGATATGGGATGATCACCAGACACAGATGAGATACTCTTTTTAGAGAAGTCCAAAATGTTACAGAGTCCAGCTCCAAAAATGGCCCTTTTCTCTCTCGGTGCACTTTGGATTCAAAATGGACAAGTTTTCTGAGCGTTGTATGTGGAGACCTTGTTCAAACGGAGTCATTTGATTTTGCAACATATCCTTTTTGTACTTCATTATGCAGTTTAAATGAGCCCTCATTCTCCAGCCAGTCATGCCTCATGAATCCACAATTCCCAAGTTTTACAATAAACCATCTATAAAGACCAAGTATATCTTGCTAAAAGCATCTTAGAGATAAGGACTTTACGTTTTCTCTCTGGTAATAAATATCAGCATATTTTAGAGGAAATTTGATTGAGTTCATTGATCCTGCTAAAGAGGGAATGGTTATATAGGCCTGAAGTTAGCCTTTTCTTGCCCAGTTGACATTTCTTAGTAGTTCCATATTATGAAATACCACACATTGAGTGACTTACTCAAAATTTATTTTCTCACAGTTCTGGAGGCTGGAAATCCAAGACCAGGGTGCTTGTAGGGTTGGGTTCTTCAGAGACCTCTCTCTGGCTTACAGTTGGGTGCCCTCTTGCTGCCTCTTCACATGGTTGGTCCTCTGTGCATGTGCAGCCTTGGTGTTCCTTTTTTTATAAGGACACCAGTCACGTTGCATTAGAGCCCCACTCTAACAGCCTCATTTTAATTCAATCACCTCTTTAAAGACCTTATCTTCAAATACTGTTACATTCTTACGTACTGGGGGTTGGGACTTCGACATAAGGATTTGGGGAAGATACAACAATTCAGCCCGTTACAGCTGGTTTCGGAGCTATCCACCTGAATTTAGGTACTTGAGATAAGATGGCAACCTTCAAGGTCTACTTGGCATTATGCTGAGGCAAGGTAGGAATGTTAACTGTATTTGCTTTCTACCATTTTTGTAACAAATTACCACAATTTAGTGGCTTAAAACAACACGAATTTGTTATCGTACAGTTCTGGAGATCAGGTCTCACTGAGCTAAAATCAAGGTGTCAGCAGGGCTGCTGCGTTCCTTTCCAGAGGCCGTAGGGAAGAATTGTTTCCTTGCCTCTTCCAGTTTCTAAAGGCTGCCTCCATTCCTTGACTTATGGCCCATTCCTTCATCTTCAAAACCAGCAACGGTGGGTCAAGTCCTCTCCACATGCATCTTTCTGCCTCTCCTCTTCTGCCTCTTCCACTTTTAAGGACTCATGTGATTAGATTTCACCTACGCAGGGAATCTAGGATAATCTCTCCATCTCAAGGTCAACTGATTAGCAACATTGATTGCATCTGCAACTTTTGTTCCCTGTTGCCACGTGAGATAACATATTCACAGATTCCAGGGATTTGGACATGGACATCTTTGAAGTTCATTAGTCTGCCTACCATGATTATAGAAACACCTGGCTCCTCACACAGACTGACACAGAGTAGCAGTATTTGGCCATGGTCAGGCTTCTACAGCTTTATATTAATGTACCCTGAATTCATAGAATTGACACACTAAAAAAGCTAGGTAAAGGAAGTGCAGGATGCTGCAGGAATATGTAGCAGGGTTGCCTAGGGATTAGAGCAGACCTTCTAAGGAAACAAGCATTAATCTGAGACCTAAAAGGGCAAGGAAGAAGGGTAGAATAAAATGTATAGAAATTCGGAATTAGAAGCACTCAAAATTAAAAGTTCTGTATGACTAGAACTTAAAATGTAAGAGAAGCAGCAAGACGTGAGGCTCAAGAGATAAGCAGGAGCCAGATCATCAAAGGCATAATAAATCATATTAAGGAATTTGAATTTTATCCCTTTGGGGTTTTCCCCCACAGTCCCCAGTCTTTATTTCCTTTTCTATCAAGACTGAACCTCATGGCCCCATAGTTGATAATCTGAACTTCTCTTTCAGAAGCACCCACAACTTCCTTATATCTTTCCCTTATTCTGCACCCACTGAGCAAAAAAAAAAAAGAAAAAAACCTCCAATCCTGGATCATTTTGGTTAATGATTGTATGCAGTGAGCTATTGTATGGAAGAAATGTAACCACCCAATGGGTTCACCTTGCTCTGACTAGACAGAGCCAATTTATCAAGACAGGAGAATTGCAATAGAGAAAGAGTAATTCACGCAGAGCCACCTGTACAGGTGACTGGAGTTTTATTATTACTCCAATCAGTTTCCCTGTGCATTCAGGAATCAGAGTTTTAAAGGATAATTTGGTGGGTTGGGGTGGGGTGGGGGGCAGTGAGTCAAGAGTGCAGATTGGCCAGGTCAGAGATGAAATCATAGGGTACTGAAGCTGTCCTCTTGCAATGAGTCAGTTCCTGGATGGGGGCCACAAGCTCATATTAGCCAGTTTATTGATCTGGGTGGTGCCAACTGATCCATCAAGTGCAGGGTCTGCAAAATACATCAAGCACTGATCTTAGGCTTTATGATAGCGATGTTGTCCCCAGGAGCAATTTGGGGAGAGTCCAAATCTTGTAGCCCCCAGCTGCATGACTCCTAAACCATAATTTCTAATCTTTTGGGTAATTTGTTAGTCCTACAAAGGCAGTCTAGTCCCCAGGCAAGAAGGAGATTCATTTTGGGAAAGGGCTGTTATCATTTTCATTTTAAACTGTAAACTAAGTTTCTCCCAAAGTTAGTCCAGCCTACACCCAGGAATGAACAAGGACAGCATGGAGGTTAGAAACAAGATGGAGTTGGCCGGGCATGGTGGCTCACGCCTGTAATCCCAGCACTTTGGGAGGCTGAGGCGGGCGGATCACAAGGTCAGGAGATCGAGACTATCCTGGCTAACACGGTGAAACCTCGTCTCTACTAAAACTACAAAAAAGTAGCCGGGAGTGGTGGCGGGCGCCTGTAGTCCCAGCTACTCGGGAGGCTGAGGCAGGAGAATGGCGTGAACCCAGGAGGCAGAGGTTGCAGTGAGCCAAGATCTCGCCACTGCACTCCAGCCTGGGCGACAGAGCGAGACTCCATCTCAAAAACAAAAAGAAAAAGAAAAAAAAAGAAACAAGATGGAGTTGGAGTTGGTTAGGTCAGATCTCATTGTCTCAGTTACAATTTTGCAATGGCGGTTTTGAAAACCATATAATTATGCAAACTGATACCACTGCAAATTTATATTTTCTAATCTCAGCTAAACCCTCAGTACCATTTGTCAGTTCTTTTATTTGTCATTTGATCCATCTCCTATTTCTTTTTTTTAACAGTTTTATTGAGACATAGTTTATATGCCACACAGTTTACCATTTAAAGTGTACAATCTAGGCCAGGTACGGTGGCTCACGCCTGTAATCTCAGCACTTTGGGAGGCCAAGGCAGGTGGATCACCTGAGCTCAGGAGTTCAAGACCAGCCTGGCCAACATGGCGAAACCCCATCTCTCCTAAAAATACAAAAATTAGCCGGGCATGGTGGCAGGAGCCTATAATCCCAGCTACTCATGAGACTGAGGCAGGAGAATCCCTGGAATCTGGGAGGCGGAGGTTGTAGTGAGCTGAGATTGAGCCATTGCACTCTTGCCTAGGAGACAAGAGTGAAACTCTGTCTCAAAAAAAAAAAAAAAAAGTGTACAATTTAATGTGTTGTTTTGTTTTTCTTTTTTTTGAGACAGCATTGAACTCTTGCCCAGCCTGGAATGCAGTGGCACGATCTCAGCTCATGGGTTCCAGCGATACAGGTGCACACCACCACGCCTGCCTAATTTTTGTATTTTTTAGTAGAGACGAGGTTTCACCATATTGGCAAAGCTGGTCTCAAACTCCTGACCTTGCGATCCGCCAGCCTGGGCCTCCCAAAATGCTGGGATTACAGGTGTGAGCCACCGTGCCCGCAATTTAATGTCTTTTAGCATAGTACTTGCAGAGTTGTACAACCATTATCATAATGTAATTTTAGAACATTCTCAACATCCCAAAAAGTAACTTTATACCGTAATCCAAGCCACAACTCTCTTTCGTTTGGACTATTACAGTAGCCTCCTGTGTGGTTTCCATTTCCACCCTTGCCCCCTACAGTCTGTTCCTAACACAGAAACCAAAATGATCTATTTAAAAACATACTGAAAGGCCGGGCACAGTGGCTCACACCTGTAATCCCATCCCTTTGGGAGGCCGAGGCAGGTGGATCACTTGAGGTCAGGAGTTCAAGAACAGCCTGGCCAACATGGCGAAACCCCATCTCTATAAAAATACAAAAATTAGCCAGGCGTGGTAGTGCACACCTGTAATCCCAGTTACTTAGGAAGGCTGAGGCAGGAGAATCACTTGAACCTAGGGGGCAGAGGTTGCAGTGAGCCAAGATCGTGCCACTGCACTCCAGCCTGGGCCCTGGGCGACAGAGCAAGACTCTGTCTCAAAAAAAAAAAAAAAAAAAAACCTACTGAAGATTACAAGTGATCTGGCCTCCTTACTTCTCCAATCTCATCTCTTCAAATTCTTCCCTTGGTTCAATGCATTCTAGCCACACTGATCTTCTTTCTTTCTTTTCTTCCTTCCTTCCTTCTTTCCTTTCCTTCATTTATGTCCTTCCCTTCTTCCTCCTTTCCTTCCTTCTTTCATGGGGTCTCCCTCTGTTGCCCAGGCTGAAATGCAGTGGCACAATCATAGCTCATTGCATCCTCAAACTCCTGGGCTCTAAGGATCCTCCTGCCTCAGCCTCCCAAGTAGCTGGGACTATAGATGTGAACCACCATGCCTGGCTTTTTTTATTTTCATGTGTTTACTTTTTTAGAGATGGGGAGTGGGTCTCGCTATGTTGCCTGGGCTGGTCTCGAACTCCTGGCATCAAGCTCAATCCTCCCACCTCAGCCTCCTGAGTCACTGGGATTACAGGTGGAAGCCACTGCACCTGGCTTCTTGCTATTTCCTGAATATGCCAAGCATGCTCCCACTCAGGGCCTTTGCCCTTGCTGTTCTCTCTACCTAGAACACATTTCCCCCAGATGTCCACACGACTCACTTCCTTCCAAGTGATTAAGATGATCAGTCAGATGGGGGAACTATCCTACAGTAGAGAAATGAAGCCTGAGTTTTTTTTTTTTTTTCTCCTTTGAGGTTTTATACTGGGTAATTGACAGAAACTTTTGATTTTTAAACATTCAGAGTTCAAGACTCTTAGAGTCTAACTACTATCATGTACTAGGTACAATTGCTAATTGAATGCATTATATCAATGTAATTCCTGCAACAATCTAATGTGGTGAGTACTGTTCTTTTTGTTTGTTTGTTTGTTTGTTTGAGATGGAGTTTCACTCTTGTTGCCCAGGCTGGAATGCAGTGGCGCGATCTCGGCTCACTGCAACCTCCACCTCCCGGGTTCAAGTGATTCTCCTGCCTCGGTCTCCCAAGTGGCTGGGACTATAGGTGCCTGCCACCATGCCCGGCTAATTTTTGGATTTTTGAGCAGAGAGGGGGTTTCACCATGTTGGCCAGGCTGGTCTTGAACTCCTGACCTCAGGTGATTCGCCCACTTTGGCCTCCCAAAGTGCTGGTATTACAGGCGTGAGCCACTGCGCCTGGCTGGTTAGTACTATTCCTACATCCAATTTACAGATGAGAAAACAGAGGCTTGTAAAGATATTAAAACTTGCCCAAGCACATAGAGTAATAAGTTACTGCAGAGCCTGAATTTGAACCCAGATCTCTCTAACTCCAAAGCTCAAGTTCATCATTATTTGACCTTGAAGCAAAATTTAAATAAATTTCACAAAAATCCTTTCATCCTCAATTATGTAAATTGAAAAATATTGCGAATAGAAAGAGAAACCCAGAACTTTGAGTCCCCCATTATCTTTCAATTTCCCTCTAAGAAGTGTATCTGTCATTGGGTTTCTCAACATCAGCTTTGCCCCCCTCCTCAAGTTGTGACAACCAGAAACATTTCTGGTTGACACTGCCAAATGTTCCCAGAAGAGAACCACTGTATTAGATGATGATACTTTATTTCTGTCTCCTAAGTATGTCCAAACCCTGGTGTTTGTGGGAAGGTGATTTATTTAAAATAAGTTTACTCAGTTTAAGTTTACTTAGAAATAAAGCTTGTAGAGTACAGGCCAGCATTAGCCAGTTGTATTAGTTTGCTAGGACTGTCATAACAAAGTACCATGTACTGAGTGGCTTAAACAACAGAAATTTATTTTCTCATTGTTCTGGAGACTGAAAGTCTAAAATCAAGCGTCAACAGGGTTGGCCTCTCTCCTGGGCTTATAGATGGCTACCTTCTCGTTCACGTGGTGTTCTCCCTTGATGCCTGTGACCTAATAACATCTTCTTGTAAGGACACCAGTCAGATAAGGGTCCACACTAATGACCTCATTTCAGTTTAATCACGTCTTTGAAGACCGCATGTCCAAATACAGTCACATTGAGCTACTGGGGATTAGAACGTGAACATACGAATTTTGGGTGGGAGGAACACAATTCAGCCCATTAACATTGAACTTAAGTCTTTTCTCCCCTCCCTCCCTTCCTTTCTGTGTGTATTGAACACCTATTATGTGCCAGACATTCAGCTAAGTGGGGGTAATGGTAAGCAACAGACATGGTCTCTGCCCGGTAAGGTTTACAGTGAGGTAAGACAGTAATTACCAAAGCATAATATTTGCATGGCACTTGTAATAATATTTGCATGGCACTTGTTATTACAAGTGCCATGCAAATATTATGCTTTGGTAATGGATGACAGGAAAGCCTTGCCCTTCCCATCAGGCTCCCAACCCGGCTGGGCCAGTGAAAAGGTTGCGTTATGAGCCAACCAGCTGGGTGCGGTGGCTCACACCTGTAATCCCAGCACTCTGGGAGGCCGAGGCAGGCGCGAGTTGAAGTCACTAGTTCGAGACCAGCCTGGCCAACACGGCGAAACCCCGTCTCAACTAAAAGTACTAAAATTAGATGGGCATGGTGACATATGCCTGTAATCCCAGCTAATCGGGAGGCTGAGGCAGGAGAATCGCTTGAGCCCGGGAGGTGGCGGTTGCAGTGAGCCGTGATCACGCCACTGCACTCCAGCCTGGGCGATAGAGCAAGACTCCGTCTTAATAAAAAAATTAAAATATTGGCCGGGGGCGGTGGCTCACGCCTGTAATCCCAACACTTTGGGAGGCCGAGATGGGTGGATCACGAGGTCAGCAGTTCAAGACCAGCCTAGCCAAGATGCTGAAACCCCGTCTCTACTGAAAACACAAAAATTAGCCGGGCGTGGTGGCATGTGCCTGTAATCCCAGCTACTCCGGAGGCTGAGGCAGGAGAATCGCTTGAACCTGGGCGGCAGAGGTTGCAGTGAGCCAAGATCGCGCCACTGCACTCCAGGCTGGGCGACTCCAGAGCAAGACTCCGTCTCAAAAAAATAAAATAAAAATAAAAATATATATATATTTTTAAAACTGAGCTAACCATGAGGTTAACAAGTCAACCACTTGTCAAACTGGGAGACGCGCGTTTGCTACAAAGCAGCAGAGGTCTGGCCTTAACCAGCAGCGAGCGCCACCTCAAACCGCCCTTTTCTATGACGCATAGGTCCTCCCCCGCCCTCCCTGACTCCGCCTTTTCCCTGCTTGCGGCCCTGCCCCTCGCGTCCTCTCCGGCTTGCTGCGCACCCTCCCAGAACGCGTCTGCCTCTGCCCTAACAATGTGGGGGTCAGTCGGCCACGCCTGCGCCATAAAGCCTAGGGGGCGGGCCCAGCCGGCGACGGGAGGCGGGGAAAAGCGACGCAAGCAGTCGCGACGCCATTTGCTGCCGCCGAGCGTGGACGCTGGCGGATCTCTAAAGAGCTCGGTCGCGATCCTCTCTCGCGCACGCTGCCTAGCCTCCAGCACCTCCTTGGTCCCGCGCGCTCCCTCGTGTCGCCCCTCGGAGCAGCAACCGCCTCGGTCGCCGTTACCCGCAAAGAAGTCAGAGACCCCGCGAGGTCGCCGCCACCGCCATGCCCAAGAATAAAGGTAATGCCGCCCGGACCCCCGGACCACGGCCCTCCTCGGCCGAGTTTCCCAGGTCCTGCCCGTAGATTGCAGGTCACCCAGGCCGCAGTGACCCTTTTTCCTTCCCGCCCTACCTGCCCGCGGCTGGGCGCCCCACACGCGACTCTGAGCTCGGGAGAGGAGCTGGGAAGTAAACTCCTGTTGCCCAGTTTGGCCACATTGGGGTGGAGCCGACGCCATTTTTGTAGGGCCTCCTGCGGGAGAATGGGCTTTTGCTCCTTATTCGCGCCAGACTGACCGCGGCTCGGTGGCGATGGTGGCGGGAACCCTACACCGGGCGGCCTAGGCTTAGTAGATAGGCCGATCTGGCCTTCCCGGGCATGAGGGGTTAATCCCTGGAAGCCGTTCTGAACTTTAAAAGAGTGCTGTCTGCGTTCGTGAGCACCAGGTACTCCTGCATGGGTCTCTTTATGGACAGTTCAGTATTGTTGAGGCTACTCGTTGTCCCTTGTGAACAGTGGGTGAAACCTTGATGCATTTCTAAGGCTCACTTCTAGAGATTTACTCTCTCTATCCCTTTACAGGATATAGCTTATGTTTGTTTGCTGAAAACTTATTCCATATTTAGCCAAGTTTTCTACTTTTGCTTCAGATCATGCATATGTTGTGAGAATAAAGACCTAATTTAAGTTTTCTCCATTCTGAGGCTAAGGATTCACAAATGATCAGACTTGAGGATAACTTTATTTGGGATTTCCAAAACGAAAGGCCTAATCTTAAAAAAAAAAAAAAAAAGGCGTAACACTCCTAAATAAATTACTTTTATAGATTTACAGTGTTCCTGTCATTTTTAATAGCCTTATAACTTGTTGAAGAAAATTGTGCAAGTAAATATAGGGAAAATATTGTATTTTCCTACAGGAGAGGATTATACTTCATAGTCCATAAGTAGTCTCCTTTGATTATTCATTCTTAGGAAATCTTTCCCTGACAGAGGCCTACTTCTGCTCTCTTTTCTACTTGACAGCTGGCTCCAGGAATTCTACCACATTTCCTCTTTGTAGCTGTCACTTATTACTTTATCCCTTAGGGTACTTGGTCGAGGTGTTCTGTGCACAAGTTGGTGCAGTCCTCTCGGGGGCTCTCCACCTTGCTGCCCTCGGAGATCAAACTTTTTGTAGCAAGGATTTTCACTGCTCATTATTTTGGAAAAGATCGAGTTATAAACAAAAAATTTTTTAAGTCTTAGGTTTTCTTCTGTATAATCCTTTATTCTCTCTGAGATGGTAAGGGAATCACTTCCATCTTATTCTCACCTTTGTTTCTAGTAATAAGATTTTCAATTCTTCCACCAGTCTGTAAGCTCTAAAAGGCAGGAATAGTATCTGTCTTAATCACATTCGATTGCTAGCACTTGCCACTTAGTAGATGCTCAATAAATATTTGTTGGTTTAAGTCACCTTCCTCCTGTCAACTCCACCCTTAGGTGAATAATAGGTTCTGCTTTGGTTCCAAGGGGATAGGACTTCTACACTAAATCACATCTAGTTCCCTAGCCTCATGTCTTAAGAAAGAGCCTCTCTGGGAATTTCTCCAAAACAACTCTGGTTTAAAGAATGTTGATGTCACTTTAATTGTTGTACACTCAGACCTAGTCTCATTCATTCAACAGAGAATTTAAAGAACATCCCATTACATGGCAATAAAATACAAAGGGGAATGATCAGGGTATGGTTAATTCTGGTAAGTTGACAAGTAATGAATCTTTTCTTAAATAATAATTGAGGCATACAAAAAATACAGCTAACATAATGGACCTGGGAACCCAGAGGGTTCTCAGAACCTGGAAACTCTGAATTTAAGAATTACAACGCAAATTGAGGTAAAGCCCTAATCACCTTTTACTCTCTTTTTGGAGGTTATCACCAGGCTGAGTTTGGTGTTTATCATTCCTGTACTGTCTTGAAACCAATCAGTTCTTAGTTATCTTACTTAGAGGAATGGTACTTTTCATGACCCCTGAATTTTTTGAGATAGGTTTTACTAATGTAGAAATAAAGTCATTTATTGTTCTGTTTTTCTTCATTGGAAAATCCAGAAGCCCTGTGAATATAAGCTGTGGTTACACAAGTAAGGGTAAAATTTGCCACATACTATGTGTTAAGTGACTTTTGCTTTGGATTGATTCATATCAACTTATTCTAGAAATTCTTAGAAACCCATCCTCAAATCAGGAAAAGGGGTATCATTTGGCCCACTCATAAGCATTTAGGGTATAGTGCTCCCACACTTTGAAGAAGTTACTGCCTGTGATTTTTAACTCACCACTCCGTTAGGAATGTATGGACTATTCTTGACCAATTCATTTGAAGAATTAGTGAACTCAGGTATATAACTCAGTAAACAGAGCAGGTATGATCTCGCCCTAAAGGAGCTTGCACTCTGTTTTGCAGGTCTGGCATGATTAATGGCTTCATACTTTTCTCTTTCTAGGAAATTAGTTTCAGTGTTCCCTAAGAATGCCTCAGATACTGAATTCTAAGGACTATGAGCGGGTCAGGAAATTGTAGAGGCCCCCCTAAAATAGCACAGAGCAATGTGAGACTGCCCCAGGAGAGAGTAAGTGGACTTGATTCAAGAAGTTAGATGTCTTTGCAGTGATCAGGTGCACATTAATGATTCCATTTGGGTTATGAACTTTTTCCTGCTTCCAAGCTCTTCCCATGAGTCTCTTAGTGTCATTACCACTTACAGCCTTTTTCCTGCCTTTTGGAAAACCACATTCCTGCCAATGTGGTTTCCTTTCTGGAATGGGAGCAAAATGCTGTGGACAGGTAACCTAATGTGGGGGCTAGGGACAAAAAAACATTGTGACTCTGGTCACCCCAGCTTACTGACTGCCATCAGTGAGCTGATTCACTCACTGAAGCCAGGCGAGTTACTGAACTTCTCTGAGCTTCAGGGAACTCATGGGTAAACTGGGAATAAATGAATGTTATGACCTCATGGGGTGATTGTGACAAGTAAATGGGCAGAATTATTGCATAGTGGTTAAGAGCATGCTCACTGGGATTATATAATAGAAACAGGGATGTTGAGTAGGGACCAGCATTATAAAAAAAAAATTGGGTACCGAACGGATATTTTTTAAGAGACAGTGTCTCTCCATGTTGCCCAGGCTAGCCTGGAACCTCCTGGGCTTGCTCAAGTGATCCTCCCACCTGAGCCTCCTGAGTAGCTGAGACCCTAGGCGCACACCACTGCACCCAATGAGATTTCAATGTTTATGGTCCTCTGCTACTAAAAGTTTGAAAACCATAGTTCTCTGTCCAGACACTGTCTTCACTTAATTTTCAAAGTATCGGGTTCCAGGCCAGGCGCGGTGGCTCAAGCCTGTAATCCCAGCACTTTGGGAGGCCGAGGCGGGCGGATCACGAGGTCAGGAGATGGAGACCATCCTGGCTAACACGGTGAAACCCCGTCTCTACTAAAAATACAAAAAACTAGCCGGGCGAGGTGGCGGGCGCCTGTAGTCCCAGCTACTCGGGAGGCTGAGGCAGGAGAATGGCGGAAACCCAGGAGGCGGAGCTTGCAGTGAGCCCAGATCCCGCCACTGCACTCCAGCCTGGGCGACAGAGCGAGACTCCGTCTCAAAAAAAAAAAAAACAAAGTATTGGGTTCCTTGCATAGGGCCTGGCTTTAGAAGGCATCCAAGATTTCCGCTTAGAAGAATATATATAGAATTGCATTTTTATTTCAAAAGGATGGATGCCAAAGTGAAATGTTTTTCTATATTTTTTAGTATAATATCTGCTATTTATGTGTATTTTATGTCAGAAAAATCCCCAAAGGAAATTCCAAGAAGGGTAGGGAGGTGATAATGTGTTAATGTTGGGATTGGAGATTGTAAATTTAATATGATTGAGTAGCTGAAATAGGTGATTTTTTAAATTTAAGTGATCTTTTAAAAAATGGTTTTATAAGCCTTAATTTCATTTTATTTCATATGTTTTACAGATAATTAATGTCATTTACGTCCTTTTTTTTAAACCATCAGGTAAAGGAGGTAAAAATAGACGCAGAGGTAAGAATGAGAATGAATCTGAAAAAAGAGAACTGGTATTCAAAGAGGATGGTCAGGGTAAGTGTTTTCATAAATTACGCTTTTTAAAATAACATCCTTTCTTTTTTAGCTGGGGACTTTGTTTTTTTGAGACATGGTCTTGCCCGTTGCCCAGGGTGAAGTGCGGTGGCACGATTACAGCTCACTGCAGCCATGACCTCCTGAGCCGAAGCAGTGCTTTCATTCAGCCTCCCGAGTATTTGGAACTACAGACACATACCACCATGTCTGGCTAATTTAAAAAATTTTTTTAGGCTGGGCGCGGTGGTTCATGCCTGTAATCCCAGCACTTTGGGAGGCCGAGGCGGGCAGATCACGAGGTCAGGAGTTCGAGACCAGCCTGACCAACATGATGAAACCCCTTCTCTACTAAAAATACAAAAATTAACTGGGCGTGGTGGTGCATGCCTGTAATCCCAGCTACTCAGGATTCTGAGGCAGGAGAATTGTTTGAACCTGGGAGGCGGAGGTTGCAGTGAGCCAAGATTGCACCACTGCACTCCAGCCTGGGTGACAGAGGGAGACTCCGTCTCAAAAAAAAAAAAAATTTTTTTTTTTTTACTAGAGGTGAAGTCTTCATATGTCACCCAGGCTGTTCTCGAACTTCTGGGCTCAAGTGATTCTCCCACCATGACCTCCCAAAGTACTGGGAACTAAGAATGTGTCGTATAGTTCAGAGGGAATTGAGCCTCAAAAGCTATGGTTGACAGTTCTATGATTTAGTTGACAGTTCTATGATTAGCATTTTTGATAGTGAATGGTGTGCATAATATCTTGAGTAGACCATGGACATTTGAAGGATGAGCCTGAGGTCCTTATAGACCTCTCCATTCTCTGGTGCCATTAGCATGTAACTTCATAAACTACAATAAAATGAAACTGAACAGTTAACTGACCTTATTAGACTGAAGAATTTTGTAAGTACCAGACCAGGATACATAGCACTAGTCAAATAAACCCTAACTGGATGGTTTGCCCTTTCCTGTTACTTTTATTTTGAGTCATTTCAAACCTACAGAAAGTTGCAGTATTAATGCAGCAAACTCCCTTAAATCCCTCATATGTACACACACGTGTAAAGAAATATATATGTACATATATATGTAGGATTCTTTTTTTTTTTTTTTTTTTTGAGATGGAGTCTCGCTCTGTCACCCAGGCTGGAGTGCAATGGTGCGATCTTGGCTCACTACAAGCTCCGCCTCCCGGGTTCACGCCATTCTCCTGCCTCAGCCTCCTGAGTAGCTGAGACTACAGGCGCCCGCCGCCATGCCTAGCTATTTTTTTTGTATTTTTAGTAAAGACGGGGTTTCACTGTGTTAGCCAGGATGGTCTTGATCTCCTGACCTCATGATCCACTTGTCTTGGTCTCCCAAAGTGCTGGGATTACAGGCGTGAGCCACCGTACCCAGCCCCATATGTAGGATTTCTTGAGGACCTTTTGAAATTTAGAGACATCATGTTACTTTTCCTTTACTTGATCATGTATCTCCTGAGAGCAAATATATTTTCTTATATAACTAGAAGAGAATTATCACACTCAGGTAATTTGACATTGATATAATATCTAATATATACTCCAAATTCATATTTTCTCAGGTATTCCAATCATTTCCAGAACTTCAGCTTTTTTTTTTTTTTTTTTTGAGACGGAGTCTCGCTCTGTCGCCAGGCTGGAGTGCAGTGGCGCAATCTCCACTCACTGCAAGCTCCGCCTCCCGGGTTCACGCCATTCTCCTGCCTCAGCCTCCCGTGTGGCTGGGACTACAGATGCCCGCCACCGCGCCTGGCTAATTTTTGTATTTTTAGTAGAGACGGGGTTTCACCGTGTTAGTCAGGATGGTCTCGATCTCCTGACCTCGTGATCCGCCCGTCTCGGCCTCCCAAAGTGCTGGGATTACAGGCGTGAGCCACCGCGCCCGGCCCAGAACTTCAGCTTTTAATAGAACTTTGGGTGGATTTATTATGCCATACATATAAACCAGTAAACACGAGATACGTTTTCTGGCTAAAAATCCTTTTGTTTCTTAGCCTTGGTCATCCTTGCCTCTGAAATAGCAGCTGACTTGACTTGGGCAGACACTGTTTTATTACCACAACTTCTCTCACTTCGGAAGAAAGGCTGCCTTTGAGTTGACCAACCATGTTGAGGTGGTAGGTGGGTGCTGGGCTCACTGTAGTCTGAGTAATTCACTTCCACAAGTCAACCCCACTATTGAGCCTTTCAAAGTGAAGTCTCAGTATATTTACAAATTAATGGACATCCTCTCTGGGGGTTAGTCATATTCTAATTCAAAAAAGACATTGTTTGAAGTTTGTTTTTGTTTGCTAAATGAACTAAAAATTATATGAGAATTGCTCCTAAAGGTACTGAGGTAAAGGAGAGCTAAAAGTGGGGTAGTTAATCTACTTATTCAGAATGAGTTGATAATTAAAACATGTCTAATAGCAGAGACCGTATGTTATAGAAATGCATTACATTCTCTGAGATCTGCTTTTACTGAAGTGGATCAGTGATGAAACTAGCCAAATCTGAACTTCAGAAGGTTTTCTAGTCTACCTGATGCATGATCTCTACAGTTCTGAGAAGCAAAACTAGAAAACAATGTAAAACAATAAGGGCGTATGTCTGGTGTGTGTGTGTGCACCCACATGTGTTTATAAAGGTAGCAGTTGTAGGAATGAATGAGATTGGGGGTGAGGGGGTGCGTATGTATGTCCATGAAAGCCTAATCATTCCAGGGCAATGATGTAAAGGTTTTACTACTGACCTTTGTAACTGTGAAGGTTTCTACACTTGACCTGAGCTCAGGAAAAAAAAGAAAGAAAGAAATGGCATTATAGAGTCTTGGTTCTAGCTCTGCCATTAACTAACTTGATATTTATCACTCCCTTATGTTTATTTATATTTTTAATATATGTATTTATTCCCAACTGGTGCAACTTTATTCTCTTGACAGTTTTATGTGGACTTTAAGTTGCTGTTATCAAAAGTTGAACAATATTCCGTACCCTTTTCCTTTCTCCCCGCTAGAGTATGCTCAGGTAATCAAAATGTTGGGAAATGGACGGCTAGAAGCAATGTGTTTTGATGGTGTAAAGAGGTTATGTCACATCAGAGGAAAATTGAGAAAAAAGGTAGGTGTGATTTGTTTTACTTTAATATAAAATTGGTTAAGGGGGAAAATCCCTCTAATAGTTTTTAACTGTCCATGGACTTCATTTTTGGAAATTCCCAAAAGACTTACCTAGGTAAACAGTGATTTACCTATAAGGCAAATAACAAGGTCTGTCATGGTAATTTTATACAGATTCTAATGTTAAAGAATCATTTGTTTTTTTTTTTTTGAGACGGAGTCTGGCTCTGTCGCCCAGGCTGGAGTGCAGTGGCCGGATCTCAGCTCACTGCAAGCTCCGCCTCCCGGGTTTACGCCATTCTCCGGCCTCAGCCTCCCGAGTAGCTGGGACTACAGGCGCCCGCCACCTCGCCCGGCTTGTTTTTTTTTTTTTTTTTTTTTTTTTTGTATTTCTTAGTAGAGACGGGGTTTCATCGTGTTAGCCAGGATGGTCTCGATCTCCTGACCTCGTGATCCGCCCGTCTCGGCCTCCCAAAGTGCTGGGATTACAGGCTTGAGCCACCGCGCCCGGCCCTAAAGAATCATTTGTATGACTTACGTTGTATTCCTGCCCAAAAAGTCTAAATTGATAGAGACATTCTGCAGAAACAAAAGGCCCAGCTTTTTTTCTCCTTGTCTTTTTTTTTTTTTGACACAGGGTCTTACTTTATCACCCAGCCTGTAGTGTAGTGGCATGATCTGGGCTCACTGTAGCTTCACCCTCCTTGGTTCAAGTGATCCTCCCACTTCAGCCTCCCATGTAGCAGGGACTACAGGCCTGTGCCACCATGCCTGGCTAATTTCTGTATTTTTTGTAGATATGGGGTTTCTCCATGTTGCTTAGGCTGGTTTCGAACTCCTGAGTTCAAGCAGTCAGCCCACCTTGGCCTCCCAAAATGCTGGGATTATAGGCATGAGCCACTGTACCCAGCCAGATGGCCCAGCTCTTAATGAAATGTTACTGTCATGAAAGTTTAAAAAAAAAAATTGGGGTACTATTCTAGTTTCAAGGAGACTTAAAGAGACCTGACAGTTAAATGTAGTAGGTGGCCCTTGTTTGGATTCTGGTTTAGGAATTGGACATATAGCTGTGAAGTGTACGTTAAGAAAATTTGAATATGAGTTATATTACATAAGCATTGTATTAATGTTGCATTTCCTGAATGTCATCGTGAATGGACTGCCTTGGAAAGTAATGATTAATTCACCATCACAGTAGTTATTCAGGCAGATTTATTAATCAGGTTGACTAAAAGTCCCAACTCTGATTTTGTATTTATTTTTTTAAATTTGATATGGGGGTCTTTCTTGTTTTTTTTTTTTTTTTTTTTTTGAGAGGGAGTCTGAGTCTGGCTCTGTGGCCCAGGCTGGAGTGCAGTGGCCGGATCTCAGCTCACTGCAAGCTCCGCCTCCCGGGTTTACGCCATTCTCCTGCCTCAGCCTCCCGAGTAGCTGGGACTACAGGCGCCTGCCACCTCGCCCGGCTAGTTTTTTTGTATTTTTTAGTAGAGACGGGGTTTCACCATGTTAGCCAGGCTGGTCTCGATCTCCTGACCTCGTGATCCGCCCGTCTCGACCTCCCAAAGTGTTGGGATTACAGGCTTGAGCCACCGCGCCCGGCCTGTTTTTTTTTTTTTTGAGACAGAGTCTCGCTCTGTCATCCAGACTGAAGTACAGTGGCACAATCTTGGCTCAGTGCAACCTCTGCCTCCCAGGTTCAAGTGTTTCTCTGGCCTCAGCCTCCTGAGTAGCTGGGATTATAGGCATGCACCACCACGCCTGGCTAATTTTTGTATTTTTAGTAAAGACAAGGTTTTACCATTTTGGCCAGGCTGGTCTTGAACTCCTGACCTCAAGTGATCTGCCAGATTCAGCCTCCCAAGGTGCTGGGATTATAGGTGTGAGCCAGCCCAAACTAAAATCTCTTAATTTCTTTTTTTTTTTTTTTTTCTTTTAAAGAAGTTTATTTTTTTGAAACGGAGTCTCACTCTGTTGCCCAGGCTGGAATGCAGTGGTACAGTCTTGGCTCACTGCAACCTCCGTCTCCCGGGTTCAAGTGATTCTCCAGCCTCAGCCTCCCGAGTAGCTGGGATTACAGGCGCCTGCCACCACGCCCAGCTAATTTTTGTAGTTTTTAATAGAGATGGGTTTTTGCCATGTTGGCCAGGCTGGTCTCGAACTCCTGACCTCAGGTGATCCGCCCACCTTGGCCTCCCAGAATCCTGGGATTACAGGCGTGAGCCACCGCTCCTGGCCTAAAATCTCTTAATTTCTAAACTAATTGATTGTTACTCTGGAATTTCTTGATTCTTCATTATTTGAAATATGACGGGCAGTGACTTTTCTTTTGTAGGTTTGGATAAATACCTCGGACATTATATTGGTCGGTCTCCGAGACTACCAGGTAAAAATTACATGTAAATTTTTCATATTTTACTGGCTTGAATTTGATGAGCCATTTCTTAAGAGCCAGTTTCATTTTAGGCATTGTGCTAGGTATCCCAGGGATTATGTTCAAATCAAAATCTGGGAGCCATTATTCTAGGGGATACAGCTGAATGAGTTAAGTGCCCATCCCACAAAAGACTCATAGCCTGGTAGTGGAGAGAATTAAGCACACAAGTAATTATAATACACATCACGACATAGGTATGTGCTATAAATATAGAGGAGCACTTGGGAAAGAAAGAAAATGGTGATTGCCTTTCATGATCGTAACCCTTGACTCTGTAGACTCATTGTGGGTCTGTGAAATCTATTTGACATCCACCTATTGGAAATCATCCCTGTGTGATACTGTCTCTATTTGTATAGCCTTGAGCATGCTTTGATTTTTTTTTTTTTTTAATCCAGAATAAATAATTTAAATCTTCACTTTAAACCATTGTTTCTCAACCGTGGGCAATTTTGCCCTCCAGGGGACGTTGGCAGTGTCTAGAGACTTCTGGTTGTTACAACTGGGGGATGGGTGCAGTGCTGCTAGCGTGTAGTAAATAGAGGCTGAGGTGGGCACAGGACAGCATCCCATAACAGAGAACAGTCCACCTCACAATAATCCGTAGCGCTGAGGTGAGAAAGCTTGCTTTAAATTCATACCATTTTAATGTCCCTTTTTTTCTTATGATCTAACAATAACCCCAGGAATAGGAAGAATAAGTAATTTCCTGTTCGATAGATAAGGACACCAAGGGTCCGAAATGAGTAACATTTTAACTGTAAAGTGACAGCCAGGACCAACTTCTGATTTGAAATTTTTCGTGATCCTTCCATGCCCCTCCCACTTACAGGGTGGTCTTTGGCTCAATAGCATCTTCTGGAAGCTTGTTAGAAATACACATTCTTTGACTCTTCAGTCAGAGCATGCATTTTAATAAGATCTCCATGGGCTTCTATACACTTTACATTTTAAGAAGTACTGATCTGAATCACACTGTCCTTGAAGTTGAAGCAATCAATTTTCTCCCTTAACTGAGTTAAATTATTTTCAAATAGGGAAGTAGAACATTCTAAGACAGTATTTCTCAATGGGACTTTTGCATCAAAAATAGCAAAGAACTTCTCACAGTACTAAATCTTGGGCTTCTCTTCACATCTGCTAATCTATCTTCAGAAGATACAAAAGCTCCACAGGAGATTGTGATTGATACATAGCCAAAGAAGCACAGATAATGCAGAAAGGTATAATTTGCTTAGGTCATTATACCAGTCTCAGTTCAGTCTCAGTTTTGGAATTGCAGTGTTTGATGACCCTGCAAATTATTGTCCCAGGGACCTTTTGTACTTCAAAAGACTTCTAATCAAAGGGTAATATTAAATAATCTAAAATATGGGGTCTTCACAGTTCTGCTCTTATTAAGTGAGATCTTTAAATATATTTCCCAAGCCTGTTAATAATCATTCAGCCATGTACATAAACTTCCTCCTGGGTTAAACCCAAGGATCTTTTTCAGAGGGTATGAGAAAGCTTTAAAATTTAAAAGGAAATTTATAATAAAATGGTGAGATTTGATTGTTTATTCAATATGAGAATTTATGAAATAACTGATAATATTTCATCATGATCAGTTTTTAAAGTTATTTGTCTCTATTTAAGGATAACAAAGCTGATGTGATTTTAAAATACAATGCAGACGAAGCTAGAAGTCTGAAGGCATACGGCGAGCTTCCAGAGCATGGTAATGTCTGAGTTACTGTATTAATTTGTCATATGGTATTTAGGTTATCTGTTGCTGTTTAGGTGAAGGAACTGTGGATTTTGCTTATTTACTTTAGTGCTTACATTTTTAGTTTTAAGTATGCCTGCCTATGCTTCATAATACTAGATATTTTAAGAAAGAAATTACTGGAATTCTGTTCCCAATAAATATAGTGAGGAGTTATATTCTGTAAGCTTTGGAGTTCCACATAATGCTAACCAAAGGAATAATTTTGTTATAGTATCTATTTTAAAATTCCTTTCTTGAGAGACTGTCAGTGCTCATATGGGTTAAACATGAAGTGCACGTCAGCCAGGCGTGGTGGCACATGCCTGTAAGTCTCAGCTACTTGGGAGGCCAAGACGGGAGGACTGCTTGAGTCCAGGAGTTCGAGGATGCAGTGACCTGTGATCATGCCACTGTACTCGAGCCTCAGTGACAAAGCAAGATCTTGTCTGAAAAAAAATTAAAAACATGAAGCAAGGGCACATAATTAGGTACCATTACTGATTTTGTTTGTTTATTTGTTTGTTTGTTTTGAAATGGAGTCTCACTCGGTTGCCCAGGCTGGAGTGCAGTGGTGCAATCTTGGCTCGCTGCAACCTCTGCCTCCCCGGTTCAAGCGATTCTCAGCCTCCGAAGCAGCTGGGATTACAGGCGTGCACCACCATGCCCAGCTAATTTTGTATTTTTAGTAGAGACGGGGTAAAAAGTTCTATTTTCATTTTATCGTTGTGTAACAGTATCCCGTAGGATTTTTTAAAAGCAGCATTCTTGGTTTTCACCCTTCCAAATACAAAAGTAATGAATTCTTAATGCAGAAAACCTAAAAATAAGTCCCTTATAACCTCATCAGACGAGAAATGTACTTGACATACTATTTTGTAGGCCTGCATTTTCACTTGGCAGTTACTGTTTTTGGCTCTGTTGTATCTTATTATGAAAAAACTTAATTTTATTATGTTTTACTTAAGCACGAAAGTATTAATTTTACTTAAGCATGAAAGTCCTGCTGAAATTACTTAGCATTTCTGGTCTAATAAATGTTAATGTATCTAGGAATAGGACTAGCGCTTCCTGGTTCATTTTCATTTCTTTAGGGATAATCATGATTTGACCAGATCTTTCTCATTGATGAGTCTATCTGATGATTAGTGAACCAGCTATTCTTAAGGAAATACGTTGTTACCATGTGCTCAAACCTTTTGAGAAGTATACCTGGAAGTTATAATAGCTTCAGAATTAGTGTAATTAGAGCCTTCCTTACTGAAAATACCTTTGCAAACAAAAGAAAATGGTAACACAGATACTCCCATCTTGACATAGCAGTGACACTGCAGGGAATTTTGCTTCATAAAATATTCTTTATAGTAATTGTATTATATAAAAGTTAGGAATGCTTTTCTTATGGTGAAACTTTGATTAAATTACAGTGCTGACTTATCAGTGTATTTCTTACTGTGTCCTTAGCTAAAATCAATGAAACTGATACATTTGGTCCTGGAGATGATGATGAAATTCAGTTTGATGACATTGGAGATGATGATGAAGATATTGATGACGTAAGTAGATATACCTTGGGTTTTCCAATTTTTGTTATTATCCATGGAGAAACCAACTTTCCCCTAACATAAATAAGGGTATATTTTGAGAATTGTCTGAATTAAATAGTATTATGTAGAAGACACCTAGTCAAACTGTTTATTTTGAGAATTCTTTTTTTTTTTTTTTTTTTTTTTTTGAGATGGAGTTTCATTCTGTCACCCAGGCTGGAGTGCAGTGGTGCAATCTCAGCTCACTGCAACCTCTGCCTTCTGGGTTCAAGCCATTCTCCTGCCTCAGCCTCCCAAATAGCTGGGACTACAGGCGCGTGCCACCACACCTGGCTAATATTTGTATTTTTAGTAGAGATGAGGTTTCACCATGTTGGCCAGACTGGTCTCGAACTCCTGACCTCAGGAGATCTGCCCTCCTCGGCCTCCCAAAGTGCTGGGATTACAGGCGTGAGCCACCACGCCTGGCCCTATTTTGAGAATTCTTACAACCCTCTTCAATTTCTCTTCCTGAAAAGGTCAGTGTTTGCCTTGGCAATATTGACGCCAGCCACTGTAAGCGTGATTTGTTTAATTATGAGTCTCTAAAGAGATAGCTATTAAAAAATTTAGTGGACAGGCCGGGCGCGGTGGCTCAAGCCTGTAGTCCCAGCACTTTGGGAGGCCGAGACGGGTGGATCACGAGGTCAGGAGATCGAGACCATCCTGGCTAACACAGTGAAACCCCGTCTCTACTAAAAAATACAAAAAAATAGGCGAGGTGGCGGGTGCCTGTAGTCCCAGCTACTCGGGAGGCTGAGGCAGGAGAATGGTGCAAACCCGGGAGGTAGAGCTTGCAGTGAGCTGAGATCCGGCCACTGCACTCCAGCCTGGGCGACAGAGCGAGACTCCGTCTCAAAAAAAAAAAACAAAAAATTTAGTGGACAGTTGAAAAATAGATCTTATCAAAGGAACATGCCTTTTTAATTGAAATATTAGTGTGTTGAAAGAATATTGTTTGAATCAGCTTGATGTGAAGATTGGAATTACAACATACACTGAAAGCCTTGTCAAAATGGAAGCCCATTGCCAATTATGGTATTTTTAGCTGTTGGATGTGTACTGTTGGCAAACTCTTGGGCAGTTGGTATGTTTATTTTGAGGAAAATGGATTGTCTATCCTAATAATAAAGTAGTAATACCCATAAGTGTAAATGCTTTACTGCACTTCTGCTGTTAATGTATTTGAATGAAATTCAAACTTATTCTTTTGGCAGTATAAATTTATTTAGCGATTGGGGTGTTACTCTTAAATCTGTTTTGGGCTCTTTTCAAACCTCTTTAACTAAAATGTAGTTCAGAAACCACCTGTGTATTTCAACCCAAAAACAATAATAAGTCAGATGTGGTGGTATGCACCCGTAGTCCCATCTACTCAGGAGGCTGATGGGAGGATCACCTGAGCCCAGGAGCTCAAGACCAGCCTGGGCAACATAGCCAGACCTTGTCTCTAAATAAATAACATAATAACGTTAAATTTGATGCAAAGATGGAATTTCAGAATACCTAGAGCAGTTGTTCCTGACCAAGAATACTCACACCTGAGTTAAATTACTAATGTTACAGACATTTTAACACATACACAAAAATAGGAAGTGAGAAATAAACATATTGTTCTGTTATTTTCTTAATTTTGGAGACCCTGAGCCAAGAGGAGTCTTGTGACTAAACTGTTACTAATATTTTGACAATAGAATTAACAATTCTATTTTTGGTAAGAACTTGCAGCTGACGTGTGGATTAAGTGCCAACCCAAACATTTTGACATCTGAGCAGGGGTAGAAGGCCTCTTTAAAAAAAAAAAAAATTAAGGAACCTAACCAGAGAACATGCATGAATATAAAGCCGCATGCACCAAGATAATGGGTTGAGAATCTAGGCATGGTCAAGATTTTCTCAGTAAAAATTTCTGGATCTGGGCCAACACCTCCTCAGAACTGGACCCAGCTGGCTGGCTGGAAAAGAGACAGTAAAGACAGTGATTATTAAAGAGTTCTCTTGAACATTTTGTAAAAGTTGACTCTGTCACCTGAGAACCCTACTTCTTTGAGACATTTCCCCAGGTGGTTTATAGATGTTTTAACTGTAGCCAGATTGACTCAGGAGAATTAGGTCAGTATCACACTGGTCCTGTTCTTGAAGGGATCGTATCATGCTTCCCGTGTCTCCTCCCATCCACAAGATACAAAAATCTCAAATTACTAGCATTAAAGGAAAGGAAGGAGACAGTAAACTTTATGAAGAATATTTTGCATAACATGTAACATTACAAAGGAGATCAAAACGATTTACTTATAGCAGGCCAGAATTATAGAAATTTCTTCTTCAAACTATTTGTTTCTCAGGTAGCCTAAGGAGGTGAAAGTCTCCCTTATATATGGAGTAGACTGTTGGAATATAAGAATTCTTTTTCCTTTCATCTGATGTTCTTTTCCCTTCCAGATCTAAATTGAACTCAACATTTTACATTCCATCTTTTCTGGATTGTCCTACAATTTGGATTTTGACCATGACAAAGAAGATTAAAATTTCATTAGCATGAATGCAATTTGTTAAAGCAGACTGATTTGTTTCTAAGGTATTTCTTGTTTTTTAAAAAACTGATAATGCTGAATTATCTTAAGTGAGATGTTAAGCCCCCTTTGTTCTTTTAATGTAATGGAGCTTATGGATAGAAGACCATGTCTACTAATTACAAAAAAAAAAAAAAATGCATTGCTGCTTTTCCTACCACTTCCAATACGAAAATGGGTGTTTTGAAGAAATCATTTGCCTTGTCCTCACAGAATATGATTAAGCCCTGGCCTCTTGATTGTATAGAGTCATTGTGTATATTTCAGTTACCTAGATATTCCCTTGAGATTTTGATAAAATTTGAGGGAGGCAGAAATCTGCATTTGAAGAAAAAAAAAATTAAGTCTGTTTGTCATATTTAAGTAGCCTGTGGCTATTTTTATACTGATTTTGATGTCATGTGTTCTTTTCATAGTCGTATTTTGCCACCATAAACATTAAAAAAAAAGTATTTCCAAAATGCAGTTTCAGAACCTGGGTTTTAATAGCAATTTTGAATTTGTAAGCTTAGTAGTTGCAGAAATTGAACACTAGGTGGCACTCAGTTATCGTAACAGTGGAAGTACTGATATAATTGTTGACTTTTCTTTTACTATGTGTAAGAAATACGCCAAACATGAAAAGATTGTTTTCATCATATGCATGTATGTAGAATATTTTTACAGAGCAGAAAGATTGTTAGAAGTGTGATTTTTATTTTCAGAAGTCATGTACGTGTAAGTAAGCTACAATTTTGAGTGCTTTATAAACACTTAAGATATATATAAATTAATTTCATAGCAACTTGTAAAAAAAAAAAAAAAACTTGTTGAAAAGCCTTTTTCAACATATCCCTAAACTAAGGGAAGAGGAGGGAATAACAACTCAATGAAAAGACGGTCTCCAATTTCTGAATGGAAAAGCTACAGCTGAGAAATAAAATAAAATGTTGTGCTGCAGAATATGTTATACCCTTATTTTGTGTTAAGGATGTACTTTATTATGTGAATGGTTTTGGTTTTGTTTTCTGTTTTTGTTTTTTGCTTGTATTGGGAGCTAGCTTTACTGGTAACTTCCTTATTTAGTTTTTAGTGGTCAACTCTAATAAAATGAAACTAGGGCTGAGCTAGTTAACCCTCACTAGCCAAACTGAAATTGTATGCAACATTAAAAGAAGAGATCCATCATGTAGCTTGTGACACTTTTATTTTATTAGTCACCGGGGAACTTTTCAGTGATGAAAATACACAGGGCAATAAACCTTCACATGGCTTCAAAAGGAAAACAAACAAATCTTCTCTAATCTGCTCTTACTGTAATTTCCTAAGTGTATACCAAACTCTGGATTTAAAGATCTGAGGTACTATAGAACATTAAGTTGAGGAATAGAAATTAAGAGTACATATTCATGGTTTATATTTCTTATTCTATGGAGTTCCTGAACACATCTAGGTGGAATGCATCTGAGACTAAGGGCTGGTTTTTAATCCTCATCCTCATAAGAAACCAGCCTTGAAGAATTAACAATTGTCTTCATCGGTATTCTAAACCTCCTAAGATATTTAGGCTTCTGTACATAAAAGTGTTTTTGCTAAATTTACAGTATGTATAGGTCCTTTCATATTCTTTTACTAAGAATGTTTGAACTTGGCATATTTGATATAGTTCCTCGTAGGAATAGCACAGCTCAAACATTAGTTTTTCTACTTACCTCCTCTAACACATGTGGTTTGTCTGGAGAGTTTCTAAAAATTCACCTATAACCCCAGTTCATGTATTTGCTGGTGATTGTTCTTGCTGAGGTAAATCTCGAATCAGTGATTAAAATAGTTGGGGTAAAGTTGTAGCTTATATGCAATACTACTTGGAGGAATTCTTCTAATTTGTATTTAATGTGGAAATTGTATAGTTTCATTGATTTAATCATAAATAATGGAAATGGTCTTCAGGCAGTTTTATTTTTGATTTTTTTTACGTATACACTGATTCCTATAATACAGTGCTATAAGCTATGCACAGAAAGAAAATAAAACGTTTGAAATCCAAGAATAATCGTTCTTACTGCTAAGAGGGAGTAATAGTTATTACTAATGATTTTGATGGGGTTGCATTTTTGATGCAATGTTTATTCCACTTGCAGTTAGAATATGAATATGTTTTATCACTAATGCGGCTGAATAACCAAACCAAACATTTGTGTAAAAAAAAAAAAAAGCCAAGATTTCATTGTTTGTTGAATATTTCTTAAGCATCTAGCCCCTAAAGATACCGCTTCTTACCGAGCCTGTAAACTATGCATGATGGAAATTCTTGTATTTTATTGAGGAATGGCTGTTGGTTTACTCACCACATCTGTGGAATCATGGCTATAAATGTTTGCTTA
Source organism: Chlorocebus sabaeus (assembly GCF_047675955.1). NCBI lineage: Eukaryota > Metazoa > Chordata > Mammalia > Primates > Cercopithecidae > Chlorocebus > Chlorocebus sabaeus. The sequence continues at coordinate 132,774,003 of NC_132933.1, forward strand.
CAAACTCTTTGTGACTTGTAATTTAACTTAATCTCATCTAATGTAAATATTAGATTATGATGTTCAGTAACATCTTTCATAGGTATAAATTGCTGTCATTATTGATTTCAGAGTAACTCTGAGTAATCAAATAGGTAAAAGCATGTTTTGAGTAAAATAGCTAGATTTATACTTTACTTGTATTGTATACAGACTTAACAACAACCGGAATTGACTGGATTGACAGTTAAAGTGTCAGAATGAAAGCGAGGTTTTTTAATGTTACCTGACTGTCCTAAAGATGAAAATGATTTTTATTGGTATGAAATGCTTATTTTTATTCTACTTGGTAAGTTTTATTTATACTCTTTGGACTCCCATAAACTTTTGCACACTGCTTTGTGTTTTTGGTTTACCCTAAACTACCATCCTTTTTATCTTTGCTTTTTTTCTTCCTATTCAGAAAAGAGCAAAATGTGAAAAGACACTAGACTCTCAGGTATAGAGTGAACTGAGCAATTTGGAGGACGTATTGGACTTTGTCCTCTCTTATTCCACCCTCCCAGCCCTGAAAGTTGCTAGGTACTTGTAAGGCAATGTACTGGAGAGGGGAGAGCATGGATCCTGGGGTCCAAGGGACTTTGCCCCCACCCTTACTTGGCCTTCTACCTGCAGGTGACCACTGGCACATTCTCCTGCTTGTCTCAGCTTCAGGTTCTTCACCTCTAAGATGGGGATGATGAAAACAGTACCTGTCATGCAGAGTTATTGGGAGGATTGATCATTTAGATGTTTATACATGTAATGTACTTAGAGCAGTGTCGGCCTCTTTTCACTTGATATCCAGTACTATGTAAGATAGAGGATGCATGTCTTCTATATTCTGTATTTCCCATTTCTTTTGCGTGCAGTCTTTGATTCGTACAATAGAAGGAACACGTAGAATGTATATTTGTACCTTCATGTCAACAGAGTATTTAAAATTGCTACCAACCTCATTTAATTCGGTATAAGACTAACAGATGAAGTCTCTCATTTGCTTGAAGATATTTTACAAAATACCAACTGCTCTATATTTCTTTAGAGAAAGATTATAGTTACTAATATTGATACCTCTGATAATAATTTATTCTTAAATCTTCAGTGATCCCTTTTACTATAGATTCATGACAGCCAGTAAGTACTAACTGACTTAGAGGTGTCCTTTCCCATCATATGGAATGATGTAAAGAAATCAGATACAAACTACTGCAATTAGAAAATAAAATATGAACAACTTTCAACAATGTATACAATTGATTCTTTTCGAACTGTTTATAACATTTTTAACTATTCATGTGATTCTCTTCCAAAAATTTGCTATTTTTAAAAGTTAATTGTGATATATAAGGAAAAGGTATACCTTGTTTTTATTTTTGTCTATTTTTGGTTGTTTGATCTAAATGAATCCACTTAGCCATATTCCAGATATGGGGTTGCATTTCCTCAGCAAGTGAATTTGTCACAAATCTGTGCTGAAGAAGGCATTTTCTAACGGTAAGTCAGTTCAGCAGAGTGACTTCAGATTGCAAAAGTCACATTCAACAGACCTTACTTTATACAATGCAGAGACCTATAGGTGAAGTAAATACTTACACTTCTGGTCAATTTGCCCACTTTTAAAAGCCCAGTCTGTACTGCCATTCCAATCCATTGTTTTGTTCAGTTCACAACTTGATGTTGGTAGATCAGAAAGTAGGGACAAAATCTGAGTCAAGTCCCATTGCTGATTTCTGTGCTGTCTGATACAAAATTAACTGGACTTGGCAGATTTGACAACATTTAATACATATTTATGATTTTAAACCTGTCTTAGGAATCTAACAATGGGATTTTGTTGTTGTTTTTTTCTTGAGACGGAGTCTAACTCTGTCGCCCAGGCTGGAGTGCAGTGGTGCAATCTCAGTTCACTGCAACCTCTGCCTCCCAGATTCGAGAGATTCTCTTCAGCCTCCTGAGTAGCTGGGATTATAGGCGCCTGCCACCACACCTGGCTAATTTTTGTATTTTTGGTAGAGACAGGGTTTCACAATGTTGGCAAGGCTGGTTTCCAACTCCTGACCTCAAGTGATCTGCCTGCCTCGGCTTCCAAAAGTGCTAGGATTACAGATGTAAGCTACTGCACTCAGCCATTCTTTCATTCATTCATTTAGAGACAGGGTCTTGCTCTGTTGCCCAGGGTGAATGCAATGACACCATATCACAGCTCACTGCAGCATCAACCTCCCTGGCTCAAGTGATCCTCCTACCTCAGCCTCCCAAGCAATGGGGATTACAGGTGTGCACCACCATGCCGGAATGTTTTGTTTTTATTTTTTAGAGATGGGGTCTCACAATTTTGTCCAGGCTGGTCTCCAACACCTGGATGCAAGTGCTTCTCCCACCTTGGCCTCCCAAAATGCTGATATTACAGGTGTAAGACACTATGCCCGGCCAAAAACCTCTTTTTTGAGACGGAGTTTTGCTCTTGTTGCCCAGGTTGGAGTGCAATGGCGTGATCTCAGCTCTCTGCAATCTGCGCCTCCCGGGTTCAAGTGATTCTCCTGCCTCAGCCTCCTGAGTAGCTATGATTACAGGCATGCGCTAGCATGCCCAGCTAACTGTATTTTTAGTAGAGACGGGGTTTCCCCATGTTGGTCAGGCTGGTCTCAACTCCCGACCACAGGTGATCTCCCCTCCTTGGCCTCTCAAAGTGCTGGAACTACAGGGGTGAGCCACCACGCCCGGCCATACTAAAGATTTTTGTAGGAAGTTAGTGTAGTGGGAAAAGCGCGGGAAACTCGAAAGTCATTTTCTTTAAAAGCTTAAGTATAAATTACATTATTGGACAGTCTGTCATAATGTTATGAAAATGTCAATTTTCTCCAAATTAACCTCTGACTTCAATATAATTACATGTAGTATTACAGCAGGCCTTGGTGGGAGATTGCAAAAACATCCTAAAGTATATTCATTTGGAAATACTGAATTTCAAAGAATTCTAAAAACACTGCCAAGAGGGAATTCAACAGATAAGTTGCACCCTAAGCCATAGTAGTAAATAATAGATGGTGTAACAGAAGGATCAGAATAGATAGCTCAGAATCTAGCTCACCTACTATGGGAATTAGATACTTGATTTTTTTTTTTAATGGCTTCAAAAATTACTGGGGAAAGGGTAGGTAAGCAGGTAGTGCTGACCAAACTACACTTCGGAGAGAAAAGTGGATTTGGATCTTTACCTCACGCTAGTACAGAAAAATTGCTTGAGAGTAAAGCATTTTTTACTTTTTTTTTTTTATTATTATAAGCCTGAGAGCAATGGGGAGCATCTTGGGACTAGGGAAGTTTGTATTAAGACTTCTTAAAATGCAAACCGTAAGGTGAAAAATTTATGGATTTTATCACTTCATAACCATCATGAGATCGGATCAAGCAAGAACCATCAATGGATGCTAAATCTAGAGAGAATTTTGAGTAAGAGTAAGTACCTGCATAACCTTAAAGTGCCTCCCCACAGAGTGCTTATTGCAAGAGGAAAACTACCTCTACGTTGGAGGAACAGCCAATGGAGAGAAAATTGTTGTATCCATGTTAAACTTACTTAAATTGGTAATTAACTCTAGTATGTGTAATAGAACATAATCTTAGGAAATACACATGGAAGTACTTGTAACTTACTCTCAAAACGATTAAAAAATAGGGCAATATTATAAATGGAGTAAACATGTTAATAGGATTTTGTCATAAAAATTAAGGAAAATTGTACCAATCTTAAAAAGCTTAGTTGGCTAGGATAAAATATTTGCAACATTTAAACCGGAAATTATCTAGAATACAAGAAACGAAATCAACCAGAGTAGCCCAGTGGAAAGGTGGGCAAGGATGGAACAGGCAATTTACAGAAGGGTAAACCAGATAGAATGGCTAATCGTTTTGTGCAGATCTTGAGAACAGTGCCAAGCGAGGAAAAACAAATAGAATGATAGCTTTTATGCAATATCATTTATATACATTTAAAATGCATGCATATCTTCACAAGAGTATTTCAAAATTGCAGCTGCAAAGATATCAGAGGAGGTGTTTATAATTAGGGAGAGGAATGGAAAGTAAAAAGACCCCAAAAATAGAATAAAAGTAGAGAGGGATGCTACACACACGTGTCCATGAGCTCAAGAGTTGGATGAATTAAACTCACCAAAGGTCCCTAAGATAAAGAAGGAGAAAGTGACAGCTCCCACGCCCTTATTTGGCTTAATCTCTGTGTTCAGTTTTCATGACAGCTCAGGGTACCAGCCCCAACCTGCTCACTCTCCTACTCATTTATGTTTAAACTTTGCTGGCTTTCTCACCACACTCAAACCCTACTCCCGGCACACGTTTGGGCGTGTCAGGAACACGTTCATCACTAATTTTTTTTGTGCCACAAAGGGACTGTTACCCAGCTTTGGCCAAGAGTAAAGGTGCCCATTCCTGAGAGTTTCAGCTTCACATTAAAAAAAAAAATTAGGTATAATTAAGAGACCATAAAATTCACCCGCTTAAAATGTACAATTCAATAGTTTTTAGTATACTTAGTTATGCACTCACCATAATCCTAGAACATTTTCATCCAAAAAAGAAAACCTGTACCCATTATTCAGCTTCATTTTTAATCGTTTGTATCTCCCCCCAGGGGTGGTAATAAAACGTTCAGGCTCGTCACCTTCCAACAAGAAAAACGTGCAGCCTGGGGCTCCATGGGAAGGGGTTATCACTTGGCAGGCCTGGGTAAACAGGAGGCTTGAGCTGGCCCTGCCAAGATGTCTTTTTCAATGTTTTTGAAAAGATAGTAAATGTGCATGGCAGTGGTAAAAGTGCATACTTGGGAGGCAACACGTTTAGCAGTTTCTTGTGTGTCTTCTCGGAGAGATCCTCCCCACAGAGGTTTTTTGTTTTGTTTTGCTTTTGAGACAAGGTCTCTGTTGCCCAGGCTGGAGTGCAGTGGCGTGATCATGGCTCACTGCAGCCTCAACCTCCCAGGCTCAAGCGATCCTCCCGCCTCAGCCTCCCGAGTAGCTGGGACCACAGAAGCGTCGCCATGCCCAGCTAATTTTTAAAATTTTTTTGTAGAGACAGGGGTCTCGAACTCTTTAGCTCAATCCGCCCACATCAGCCTCCCAAAGTGTTGGGATTATAGGCGTGAACCACCACGCCCGGCCTCATGGAGGTTTCAGTCAGCATTATTTACACCTCAGAAGAGGAAACAAATTGGCTGCGGAGTGGGGTGTGGTTGAAAGGCCTAGGTCGGCCTACGGCGCGTGCAGCTGCCTTTTCGTTGAAGGTCGACTCCAATAACCTGCTGCTGTCCCTCTCTGGGTGACCGCACGCTGAGGGTGGGGCGTCACTAAACACTGGTTACCCGTGCGCCTCGAAAACTGGAACCTAACTGCTTGGAGGGCGGGTCCTCCGGCGTCTGCACGGGTGGCACTGGCCCAACTGGCACCCACCTGTGGGCCTAGCCAGAAATTGTTTCCAAGGCTGCATTGCTGAGTTTGCATGCAGACACCCAGTGTGTGTAAACGTGTGCGTACTGAGTGAGCATGTATGTGCGCATTGTGTGCTCTGTGTTCACACATTGTGTTAGGATGTGTGCACGGTGTGTGAGAAACTGCACCCCACATCTATACATGCTTTGAGTGTGTATCTGCACTGTGTGAGAAGGTGCATTTATGCTGAGTGTGCACGTTGTGTGTGCATGTTGCATGTAAGCATCGTATGAATTGTGTGCGTACGCACGCCTTCTGTGTGTGCACTGTGTACAGCAGTGTGTAAGGACGCGTGCACGCCCGTACGCGCTTTGTGAGGACTGTTGTGCACATTCCATGCACACGCTATGCGCGCTCGACGTGTGAGAACCGGTGAGCATATCGCACAAGCACGCCCTGCGTGCGCCGTGCGTGAGGACCGGTGCGCCTTTCGCACGTGCACGCCCTGCGTGCGCCGTGCGTGGAACCGGTGCGCCTATCGCACGTGCACGCCCTGCGTGCGCTCTGCGTGGGAACCGGTGCGCTTATCGCACGTGCCCGCCCTGCGCGCGCGCTGCGTGAGGACGCGTGCGCATGCGGACGCGCGCGGGTTCGGTGCGGCGCGGCGGGCTTGGCAGTGCGCCTGTGCGGCCGGCGCATCCCGATGGAGCGCGGCGGCGGCCTCGGGACGGGATCCCGGCCTGAGGGGACTGCGCGGGGAACCTCTCTCCCAGGGAAGATCGCAGAACCGGGAGCGGTGCGGACCTCTCAACCCAACTACAGGCCTCAAGGTATCATCCCCAGAGTGTGGCGGGCGCCCGAGGGCTTCGGGTTCCTGTGGGGGTTGGGGGGGCGGGCCCGACGGCCCAGGGCAACGGTCCTCGAGCGTGGGGGGAAGGGGCACGGCGCAGAGGTGAGATAAATGCCCTTTCACCGGCCCGGGATCCTCTGGACGTGCATCCAAGGGCCGCACCCCTCTCTGTGCGAGTGGCGGGGTTCTTTCTTGGGGCGACCTGGGTGAGTGGGTACACATGGGGGGTGGCTTAGGGTGGGCGGCAGGTGTATTTGGGATGGAGGTGCCTGAGGGGGTGCTGGGGGTCCAGTCCTCGTCCTCGAGGAGCAGTCGGCATGGGGGTCGTTAGGGTAAACCGAGCGGGCTTCTGGGGTTGCCCCGGCCTCCGCGCGCGCCCTGCGTTCTGGAAAACGCGCGCGAGCGCCGCTGCAGCCCGCGGGGAAGGTGGCCCAGCTTCGCGCCTCTTGGCGTTCCCAGGGGGCAAAATCGGCGTGTCACCCGTTGGCAGAAGCAGATTAGCCTGGGCGGCCAGGCGTCTGCCCAGGACCGGGTGCTCCTCCCGCCCGGATGCGCTCCCTGTGGTCTCGGGTATGCTGCTCAGGTGACCCGGCCGCGGCCCCCTCTCGAGGCAGCGGGGCAAACAAGGTTCTCAGTCCTCCAGGCTGCAGATGCTGGAAGCCATGGAGGGCTGGTCCCTGGCTGCCCAGAAGCCAGCGAGGCAGTGGGGGAGACTGTGAGGACATTTGGCAGGATTTTGGATAAGCAGGTCTGATGCTAACGTTCTGTAAAGTGGTTGCAGGTAGTGCGGGGGTGTAAGCAGCGTGGAAACCGATTTCATGCTGTTTTTCCTGACAACATCTATTTTCTTTATTTTTAGTTAATAATGCAGGCTATTTTTAAAACATTTTTTACTGCAGTCTAACATGCATTAAAAAAACCGCACAAAACTTTGATTCGATGAATTATAGTGAAGATGGGGAGTATTTTATATATGATGGGCCAAGAAAAGGAAAGAAATCAAAAGAAATGTTCTTAAAATATGCTTTTTCACGGGGTTGTGGGGGCGAGGGGTATTTTCTGATTGGGCCTTCAGTTGCATCATTCATAGAAGGAGGAGATAGCTTAAATCATTTCCAGTTCGTGTTTTTCATTATGCTTTTTTAAAGGCAGAATTCATTAACTGTCACAGGATAACGTTATAACTACCTTTGAAATGTGTGCTTTTGTTTTTATCCTTTTTGCTTGAAACACTCAAGCTGCATCTGCTAGGGAAGAACCTGGAAACTGCCCACCAGAATGACCCTCCCTGGCAGAGGCGACCTTGTATAATAAAACATTGAAAAGGAGAGGTTGTTTCAGTTTGCATTTTTATTTGGTTGAGAGCTTAAATAATAGTTTATTTCGATGTTTTGTTGTACTCATGAGAGGTGGGGAGGGGCGGTACGATTGGGCCTTCATTGTATCTTGGATTTTATTCGAATAAAGGGGAGATTTTTTTTTTTTTTAATGGAAACAAAATTAGGGGAAGGGGAGGAGGTACTTTTGCGGGGGAGATTCTTAATAAGTTATATTTGGAAACTACTGTAGAATCATTTAATGCACTCTTCTGATATTAAGATTAGCTTAAGACTATCTTCCTTCGTTTGAAATTGGAAATGTAGAAAAACATGTGTGAAGGTTTAAAATGTGAAATAAACACCTATGTGCATTAAGGTTGGTATGGTAAAATTGGAATGTTCAATTTAGGTGCCAGGTGATACCACGATTTGTTATTTGGGGGAGTTAGCAAGGCTGGGTACTTAAAGTCTCCTTAGAAAAATTATGATTTTGAGATCTTATAATAATCTGTCCTGGATACTGATCATTCTTGGTTACCCAGGCCCTTAGCATTTGGGACCCATTCCTGATGAGACTTAACCTGCTTTTCTAGAGAGTCAGCCATTATTCCTAAGCTTGGGCTGGGTGCTGTGAAGGCTGCGAGACAGAAGGACCTGAGATGTTTAGGCTGTTCAACAATTTTGTGTTGCACAGTTGGGGGATATGAGTTGGCAAGTGGTTTTCCTGGGAGCTGTTGTAAAAGACAGCAGGGAAATACCGCTGGTGGTTTCGTCTAGCAACAGGTTCTTCCGATATTGAAATCCTGTGCATGTTCCCATTACCCCCCAGTGATGCCTTCTTTCTTTCCTTTTAATTACCTCTGAATAGAAATTACCAAATCTGTTCATTTTAGTGCTTGTCTGATACACATAGTATAATAAATGAGCAAGTGCTTGTTTCAGTCTGCTTAAAAACCTTTAACCAGCAGATAGAATCACCAGATCTCTACCATAACGTCGGACAGCATCACTGTCACACAGACCCTGTGACCCCCTCAGACTGAAATACTCCTCCCGTTTTTCCTTCAGGAATTCACTTCCTCTAGGTTCTCTCAGTCAGAATTAATGAACTTCCTCCTGTCTGTGCCTGCAGTACCTCCAGCCAAGCACTCTTCCTCTGCCTGTATTATATTAACCTTCATGCTCCTCTAGGCAGATGCTCATTGGGCATCTACTGTATGCCGGACTCTGCTGGCCATTGCTGTTACTAAAGCTGAGTAGATTGAGGTCCAGACTGCCTGGGTATGAATGTCAGCACTCTCTTCTTACTGTGTAATTTTGGGGAAGTTATTTGACATCTGTGAGCTTCAGTTTTCTCCCATTTAAAATGGGCTTTAGAAGCAGTTGTGAAGTATATCACACTTGCTGGATACAGTGGCTCACCTGTAATCCCAGCATTTTGGGAGGCTGAGGCAGAAGGATCAATTGAGCCTAGGAGTTCAAGACCAGCCGGGGCAACAAAATGAGACCCTATCTCTAGAAAAAAAAAAAAAAAAACCAGTTGGGTGTAGTGGCACATGCCTGTAATCCCAGCTACTCAGGAGACTGAGGTGGGAGGATCACCTGAGCCCTGGAGGTTGAGGCTGCAATGAGCCATGATGGCCAGTGCACACCAACCTAGGCAAAAGAGTGAGACTCTTGTTTCACACACACACACATACAAATAAGGGGGCGGGAGTTGCTGAAGAACAATGCTGGGAGACAGAGTACTGTCTTGAGGATGAAGGAATTAATGTCTGTAAAGCAGGCCTGACACACAAGTGCTCAAGCTGGTGCATTTCCTCTATTGGATCATTAGCTTGAGAGCAAGGCCTGGGTCCAGGTTATAGGTACTTCTCTCAGTGCTGCCTGGTGCAGGAGGTGACTGTATCGTCATCCTACCCCTCCTTAGGGTTTTTGTGTACAGTAGGTCTCTGACCATTGTTTCCCAATCGCATCATGCTGGGAGCAGATACGCTGGGTTGAGTGCTCATAAATCACTGATGAGTTGTATTAAAGAAATGTGTTGGTGGAGAAGTTTGAGATAATGGAACTGTAAAGCATGTTTCCTGAGGCCCATTGAGTTTTCCAGTGCATTCTACAGATACATACTGTTATTTAAATTTTTTTATTTTTTATTTTAATAGCTTTTGGGGTACAAGTGGTTTTGGGTTACATGGATGAATTGTATAGTGGTGAAATCTCAGTTTATCGTGTCCCAGTCACCTGAGTAGTGTACATTATTTACTGAATTAAACTCCTTTGCCCCTTGTTCCCTAGGAAGGAGGGAATTGCTCTGCCATAAGATGGCATTTCTTCATGTCCTTTCATCTGCATATCTTCATCCCCTGCCCTGGAGCATGAGAATGTAGAGGTACAAACTGGAAGTTCAGGATAACCTCCCTCAGGGGTTCACAGTAGGGTGGGGGGCCGGACACGATGGCTCATGCCTGTAATCACAGCACTTTGATTTTTCTTTTTCTTTCTTTCAAATCCTTTCTTTTCTTTCTTTCTTTTTAAATGAAGTCTCACTCTGTTGTCCAGGCTGGAGTGCCGTGGCGCAGTCTCGGCTCACTGCAACTTCTGCGCCACCGTGCCCAGGATCCTAGCACTTTGGGAGGCCAAGGCAGGTGGATCACTTGAGGTCAGAAGTTTGAGACCAGTCTGGCCAACATGGTGAAACCCTATCTCTACTAAAAATACAAACATTAGCTGGGCCCAGTGGCACACGCTTATAATCCTAGCTACTTGGGAGGCTGAGGCATAGTATCGCTTGAACCCAGGAAGCGGAGGGTACAGTGAGCTGACATCGTGCCACTCTACTCCAGCCTGGGTGACAGAGCGGGACTCTGTCTCGAAAGAAAAACAAAACAGGGTGGGGCCCAGAGACAGAGAGTAGATGGTTATTGGAGGCTAGGAAGGGTAGTGGGGGGTGGGAGGGAGGTAGGGATGGTTAATGGGTATAAAAAAATAGAATGAATTAATAAGACCTAGTCTATGATAGCACAACAGGGTAGTTATAGTCAATAATAACTTAATTGTACATTTAAAAATAACTAATAGTATGATTGGATTGTTTGTAACACAAAGGATAAAGGCTTGAGGGGGATGGCTAACCCATTTTGCATGATGTGATTATTTCACATTGCATGCCTGTACCAAAACATCTCATGTACCCCGGAAATATATGCACCTGCTACCTACTATGTAGCCACAAAAATTAAAAATTGTAAAATAAAAAAGAAAAGTAGGGTGGGCCCGAGTAGCAAAGGCGTTGGGTCCCCAAGAAATCGGAGTTCTTCATCCTTTTTCAAAGTTGTGTTTAAAACCATTTTTGAATGCTTTAATCCTAACATTGTTCAGATCACCGGGCACGGTGGCTCACACCTGTAATTCCAGCACTTTGGGAGGCTGAGGCAGGTGGATCACGAGGTCGGGAGTTCAAGACCAGGCTGGCCAAGATGGTGAACCCCTGTCTCTACTAAAAATACAAAAATTAGCCAGGTGTGGTGGCAGGCGCCTGTAATCCCAGCTACTCGGGAGGCCGAGGCAGGGACTTGCTTGAACCTGGGAGGCGGAGGTTGCAGTGAGCCAAGATTGCACCACTGCACTCCAGCCCAGGAGACAGAGTGAGACTCCCATCTAAAAACAAAGCAAAACAAAACAAAAAACCAAAAAGCTGTTCAGATAAGGAAGAACAAGAGAACAAGTTGAGTTTGTGTCTCTAGAGTCTCTTTGGTAGTGGGAAGGACCACAAACTTCCTACAAAGTTGTATTTGGTTTGTGGCTCCTGGCTTTATTTACTGATGGCAGCATAGGACTTGGACTTAGCAGGACCTTCAGGGCAAACTGCTGAAAGTCTTTGTGATTTCCCTTCTGATATCCTAGCCATGGTGACATAGCTGCTCAGAGTCTGTCATGTCTAACCCTGCTGCTTCTCCAACGTGAAAGGATGTTTTCCTCTCTTTCAGGTGCCCCATCTTCTGCAGTGGCTAGTGTTTTGAAAGAACACTTTGTCTTCTTGTAGTAATTACATTGATTGACTTACAAAACAGAAGGATTCACAAGGTTGATTTGGGCAGGGGAGAGATGGAGATTTCTGGGGGTTGTTGGTAAATATCCTGGTGGGTCTTGTTGAGAGAATTTAATGAGATATATTGGCTGGTGATACAATGATACTGCCTGGTGTTAGGGGGCTGTTCATGTGCTAAGTTGGCTCTGGCAGCAGTTCCAGGATTTGAAAACTTCCCATGGCCCTGCCCTCCGGCCTCTTTTGAAAGGAATTTCACCAGAAGGATGAGGGGGTGGTAGAGGGCAGCCGCCCTTAGGGAAGGGGTATCCACTGTCCACCTCACATCTGAGTTGGCCACATTTAAATATGGAGTTTACTGTCTTGGCATCTGAGGCTCTGGGACTGACTAGGCCTTGGGATCCCGCCTCATCTGCCTCTGAGGCCAGTCTGAATGCAAGCCCTGATCTGCTTTTCTGTTGGGAAGCATTTGTTTTCCTCTTGCCTAGGAACTTTTTCTGTTTTTAAAAGCCTCGTGATTAGCAGAGTTTGGGTTGTCATTTAAGCGAAAGGAAAACAGGTATGAGTGAGCTACATGCATGCAAAGCATTTGAGGGAACAGCAATCATGCCAAATGCCTGAGATCCTTGGAATGACAGGGTCTGTCCCCAGGGCTCCTAGCTTCTGACCGGTGCTGGGTTTGTTCACCACCTAAAAAGACTTGCTTTTCCTCTCAGTGCCAAATAGGTTGGTGCCTTGCAGCCCCCAGGCAACCCTTTGGAATGTTCCTTGCTCCTTTGTCATCTCACCCTCTTCATCCCTCCCACCCTCTGTGTTTCTGTAATAACAGCTTTATGGCTGGTCGTGATGGTTCACACCTGTAATCCTAGCACTTCAGGAGGCCGAGGCCCACAGATAGCTTGCACTCAGGAGTTCAAGAGCAGCCTGGGCAACTTGGCAAAACACTGTCTCCATAAAAAAATACAAAAAATTAGCTGGGCGTGGTGGCACATACCTATAGTCTCAACTGCTTTGGGGCTGAGGTGGGAAGATTGCTTGAGCCCATGAGGTCAAGGCTGCAGTGAGCTGAGATTATGCCACTTCACTCCAGCCTGGGTGACAAAGTAAGAGCCTGACTCAAAAATAAAAATAAACAGCTTTATCATCTCTATAAAATTCATATGCCATATATTCTACCCATATAAAATGCACAAATCAATGGTTTTTAGTATATTCACAGAGTTGTGCAGCCATCACCACAATCAATTTTAGAACATGTTCACCACCCCACAAAGAATCCGCATATTCATTAACATTCTTCATTCCCCCTGGCCTCACAACCACTGATCTGTCTATATAGAGACCTCGAGACTTCTGCTGGGACAGTCTTCAGCCTTTGGTGCAGACACGCATTGCAATTGCCTAGAAGTCTTGTGGGTGGGTCTTCATGCATTAGAGGTTTAGAAACCAGTATTCTGCATACTCTGTCCTTGAGGTCCAAGACGCGCTTTTACCCTGAAGCCTTGCCTTTTCTCCTCCTGTGCATTCCCACTCCGCAGGGCCTGCAAAGCACTCAGAACCTGAATGTAACATACATAGCAGTCTGCAGTTATAATATACTGCACATGTTCATTTTAGCTTCCCAGACAGTAATGGCCGCTAATTGTTGAGCACTTGTGTGCCAAGTATCAGTATAAGCACTTATACATTATTTTACTTTCATCCTCACAATCACTTTATATTCTTTTTGTCATTTCAGAGACGTTTCAGTTATCTATTATTGTGTAACAAACCACTCAGAAACTTGTTTCTCATAGTTCTGGGGGTTGCCTTGGCTCACTGGAGAAGTTCTGCTGCTCCATTTGGGGTCACCTGGAGTGACTCATGCTGGTACAGTCTACTGGTCTGCTGGGAGCTCAGTTGGACTTGAAATGTCCAAGATGGTCTCTCATTGTCCAGGTACCTAATCACAGGGAGTCTGTCCTGGACTTTCTAACAGTGTGGCTGCTGTGCTTCGAATGAGGAAGCAGAAGTTGCCAGTTCTCTTAAGGCCTGCATTTAGAAGTCCCAGAATGTCATTTTTGCTGTGTTCAGTGGTCAAAGCTAGTCCCAAGGCCAGCCTAGATTCAAGGAGAGAGGAAATAGACTCCACCTCTTGATGTGAGGACAGCATGCACCTACTGGGAAAGGAGAAATTGTTAGTGGCCCTTTTGGAGAATATCTTCTGTAATAGGTAAGTACAGTTGTTCCTTGGTATCCATTGGGGATTGGTTCCAGCACCTTTCCAGGACACCAAAAATCAAGAATACCCAAGTCCCTGATACAAAATGGTATACTATTTGCATATAACCTATGCACATCCTCCCTTTTACTTTTTTTTTTTTTTTTTTTGAGACAGAGTCTCACTTTGTCACCCAGGCTGGAGTACAGTGGCATGATCTCAGCTCACTGCAGCCTTGACCTCCCAGGTTCAAGCAATCCTCCCACCTCAGCCCCTCCAAGGAGCTGGGACTACAGGCATACACCGCTATGTATGGCTCATTTTTGTTTTTGTTTTTGTTTTTTTGAGACAGAGTCTCGCTCTTGTCACCCAGGCTGGAGTGCAGTGGCACGATCTCTGCTCTCTGCAACCTCTTGCTTCCTGGGTTCAAGCGATTCTCCTGCTTCAGCCTCCCAAGTAGCTGGGACTACAGGCACGCACTACCACACTTGGCTAATTTTTTTGTATTTTTAGTAGAGATCGGGTTTCACCATGTTGGCCAGGCTGGTCTTGAACTCCTGACCTCAAGTGATCTGCCCACCTTGGCCTCCCAAAGTGCTGGGATTACAGGCGTGAACCACCGCGCCCCTCCCTCCCTTACACTTTAAATCATCTCTGGGTTACTGATAATACCTAATAAATGTAAATGCTATGTAAATAGTTGCTCTACTGTGTTGTTTTGGGAATAATGACCCCCCCAAAAAAAAAAGTCTGTACATGTTCAGTACAGGTGCAACCATCCATTTTATTTTATCTGAATATTTCTTTCTTTCTTTTTTCTTTTTAAGATGGAGTCTCACTCTGTTGCCCAGGCTGGAGTGCAGTGGCACAATCTCGGCTCACTGCAACCCGCTGCCTCCTGGGTTCAAGTGATTCTCCTGCCTTTGCCTCCCGAGTAGCTGAAATTACAGGCATCTGCCACCACAACCGGCTAATTTTTGTATTTTTAGTAGAGACGGGGTTTCACCGTGTTGGCCAGGCTGGTCTCAAACTCCTGACCTCAGGTGATCCACCTCCCAAAGTGCTGGGATTACAGGCATGAGCCACCACGCCCAGCCTTAATCTGAATATTTTTAGTCTGTGGTTGGTTGAATCCTTGGATATGGAACCATTGAATACAGAGGATTGATTATATGTTTTAATTAAGAAAGGTTATGTATTCAGCCAGAGGTGAGAGATTAAAAAAAGAAGAAAGGTTAAGATATTTGCCCAAGGGCACACAGTAAGTGGCAAACCAGGCCTCATACCCAAGTGTGTTTGACTTCAGAGCTGAGGAAATTTTTTTTTTTTTTTTTGAGATGGAGTCTCGCTCTGTTGCCCAGGCTGGAGTGCAGTGGCATGATCTTGGCTCACTGCAACCTCCGCCTCCCGGGTTCAAGCGATTCTTCTGCCTCAGCCTCTTGAGTAGCTGGGACTACAGGTGTGTACCACCATGCCTGGCTAATTTTTGTGTTTTTAGTAAAGATGGGGTTTTACCATGTTGGCCAGGCTGGTCTCGAACTCCTGGCCTTGTGGTCCACCTGCCTTGGCCTCCTAAAGTGCTGGGATTACAGGCGTGAGCCACCATGACTGGCCCAGAGCTGAGAATTTTTAGCTTCCTGTGCCACCGTGCCTCCACGGATGGATAATAAATTCCTTTTGCGCATGAGCTGTGTCTCCCACATCTGCTGTACCCCTCTGAGGATCTAGCTCAGTACCGTCTAGCCACATATTACAAAGATCTTGTATGTCTTTTACTTAGTACACAGTTGTTTTTCTCCCCAAAGGCGATGGGGATCTCATTTCTTAGAATTTACAGCAAAAATATTATTAAAATGCTTAGAGGAAGAGAAGTTCCATTTAATGGAATTTCCTAGTTTACGAGGAATGAACCCCCCATCCTCCCTGTGCCCACCATTATTGTTAAGGATCTGAAGATATCCTTAATTGGCTTCCTGCCTTAGGACACTATATTGGGTATGCTTGAGGCTCTTGCTGTAACTCCGGTCATTGCTCTAGAAGGACCCCGGAAGATTCTCTGATACTCTAGGCTAGTGTGTCTCAAACTAACTCTGGTAAAGGAGCAGTTTTTTTGTTTGTTTGATTTTTGTTGTTGTTGTTGTTGTTGTTGTTTGGTAAATTTCCAATCTGTTGTTGACCAATATCTTGGTAAAACACAGTAAAGAAAATTATATGAAAGACATGGAAAATATAAGTCCCAATTTTTAAATAGCAGGTTAGGTTAAATATTAGATTTAAAGAGCTCATTAAGTAACAGAATACTCTGTCCAGTTGCTGTAAATGTTTCTAAATGCATGCTCTCAGCGAGGTGCAGTGGCTCACACTTGTAATCCCAGCACTTTGGGAGGCTAAGGCAGGCAGATGACTTGAGGTCAGGAGTTCAAGACCAGCCTGGGCAATATGGCGAAACCCTGTCTCTACTAAAAATACAAAAATTAGCCGGGTGTGGTGGCGCATGCCTGTAGTCCCAGCTACTTGGGAAGTGGAGGCACGAGAATCGCTTGAACCAGGGAGGCGGAGGTTGCAGTGAGCTGAGATGGTGCCACAGTACTCCAGCCTGGGTGACAGAGTGAGACTCTCTCTCAAAAAAAAAAAAAACCTTGCTCTCAATGTATGCCTTTATTCTTTATTGCAGACTGATAATGAATAATAAAGAGATTGTGCTCCCTCCCCACAGCCCATCAGGGTTAGGCTGCTCAGGGTTTCCTGAAAAAACAAAAAACAAAAAACAAAAACCTAAAAAGGAGAGACTGGCACCTGTCCACAGGACACACTTTGAATAGCTCTGCTCTGGACCAGCATTTCCCAAAGGGTATAGTACATAAGAGGGTTTTAGATTGCATGTGGACAAACTTATCTTTTTAACTTTAGGTTAATAGTTCTGTTGATTCTTCAATTTATTTTAAAACTACAACTAGTACATCACACTATAGTTTCTGAATATTTTCGGAATGAGTAAAAAGTCAAAAAAATACAGAAACTAAGCAAAAATAAGTCAATTTAAAGAAAAAGACTATCCACTGGGCCTGGTGTCTAGGAAAAAAATTTTAAAAAGAAAAAGAGCAAATAATAGAAGTCAGTGGTGGCTAATACAAATAGGATGCTAGCCACATATGTAATCTTAATTTTTCTAGTGAACACATTAAAAAAAAGAAAAACAGGCGAAATTAATATACTACAGCTTATTTAGCCTAGTATATTCCAAAATATTGTCTTTCAGCATGTAATTAATTAATTAATTGGGGGGGCGGGAAAGAGAGTCTCTCTGTATCCCCCAGGCTGGAGTGCAGTGGCATGATCTCGGCTCACTGCAACCTCTACCTCCCCGGTTCAAACGGTTCTTATGCCTTAGCCTCCCAAGTAGGTGCGATTATAGGCACGTGACACCATGCCTAGCTAATTTTTGTATTTTTGGTAGAGACAGGGTTTCACCATGTTGGCCAGGCTGGTCTCGAACTCCTGACCTCAAGTGATCCGCCTGCCTTGGCCTCCCAAAGTGCTGGGATTACAGGTTTGAGCCACCGCGCCCAGCCCCTTCATCCTCTTATATACCAAGTTCTCTCCCTTAACCACACTTTGCTTCCTCAAAGTAGGTAAAATTTGGCAAAACAAACAAACAGCCCTGGCTTCCCCTGTGTGAAATTAGGTCCTTCACAATCCTCTCTAAAGATGAGCATTCCTTCTCTCTCTGCTCAAAGAACCAGACAGCACATTAGATTTCATCATTTTCCCCACCGCCCTCTGCTCTGGGCTACCCCGAGCTGGCCGCCCTTGCTGTCGGTACTAAACCTCCAAAGTTCATCAGCTCTGTGTGTAGTCCCTTTTTTTTTTTCTCTGTGTGTAGTTCTTTTTTTGCTTTGTAGAGGCAGGGTTTCGCTCTGTTGCCCAGGTTGGAGTGCAGTGCTGCCATCACAGCTCACTGCAGCCCCAACCTCTCAGGCTCAAGCGATCCTCCCACCTCAGCTCCCAAGTAGCCAGGACCACAGGTGAGTGCCACCATGCCTGGATCATTTTTGAATTTTTTTTTTTTTTAATAGAGACAGGTCTCATGCTGGGATTACAGGCATGAGCCATCTCACCTAGCCTCAGCATATAATTAATATTAAACATTATTAATGAGATATCTGGCATTCTTTGCATCAAGTCTTTGAAATTCCATGTGTATTTTACACTTCTAGTGTGTCTCCATTTGGACTGTTTGCGTTTCACATGCTCAATAGCCAGCTGTGGCTGGTGGCTACTGTATTGGACTTCATTGACCTAGAACATTTCCATCGCGCAGGGAGTTTTGTGGTCTACATTGAGTCTCATGGTGACTAAGTATTCAGTGTGATGACTATGCTGTCAAGTATGGTGTGAAGCACAGTATGTGTGCTGTGGTAGTGAGTCCAGCTTGGATCTCTTCTGCATGGATGTAGCGGAAATGGAAACACACTTTGATGAAATGGAGTCCCCCATATGAGGCAAAGCAGGCCTGGACCCCCAGGCTTTCGAAGGGATAACCTGATTTTACTTTCCCCAGCCTGGGTGAAGGAAGTGCACCGAGGCTGTGACTAGTGGGTCCTCACACAGATCATTGTCTTGGGGACCTGATAGACTGTGGAAAGGGGATGGACTTGGCTTTATGGGAATTATTAAGCTGTTATCGAGGAAAAGTGCTAAGGTTTGAATGTCCATTCCAAAACTCATGTCAAAATCGCCATTGTAATGGCATTAAGAGATGGGACCTTTAAGAAGTGAGTAGGCTGTGGGGCTCTGCCCTCATGAATGGATTATTGTTGAAAGTGGGTTCGGTTTGGCCCCCATTTGCCTTCTCTGTGTCATGGGCTTGCTTGCCCTTCTGCCATGTTTTGATGCAGGAAGAAGGCCCTCACCAGATGCCAAGCAGATGCTGACACCACCAGCATCCAGAATTGTAAGCCAAGTAAATTTCTGTTTGTTATAAGTTACCCAGTCTGTGGTATTCTGTTATAGCCACTGAAAACAGATTAAGACAGAAAGCATAGTATTGAAAGACATGGAACCATAACTGTGGGAGGAGAGAGCTGTATTAGCCAGCTTAGGATCTCCTGGGTTTGGTGTTGGGGTCGGAGTAAGGAATCCCTGCTGCTGGGTAGGGTCTGCTGAGTTGGGATTCTATGGGCTCTGTGAGGTTGGATCTGGTCATCTCCCCTAGCTGGTGTCATGTCTTCCTAGTTTGTCCACAGAAGCCACTTGCTGATTCTGACCAACAGGTACTGATTGACTGGTAGGACAGATGCCCTAACTCTGGGACCCACACTGTTAAACAGGAAAGTTCCAGTGTATATGGGCTGGTTCTACCTCCATCTTTCTAGATTTGATGTGAAAGAGCTACCATTAGTTACAGATGGCTTTAGTGGACTGATTACCCAGCACCTGCTTCAGGGCCTGCAGGATGAGCCCCTTCCCAGACCAGCCTGTCTCCTTCCTAAGCAGTTGGTCTGTCTTCACCATTGGACACTGATACCTTCAGAGTTGACTCTTGGTTTAGCAACTCAACCAGTGTGGTACTCTGGTTGCTATGGTAGATGTATGGGATTAACTTCCTTTTCAGCTCCATTTTTTATCCCTACCCTTGTTTTTCTCTTTCTCTCCTACTTTCTGTATTTATTTCTACTGTATTTTATATAAGCAGTCTTAATCCTTTCTGGAAGGAGGGAGGGAGGACAGGAAATGTCTTTGCAACTGGAGTCTCACCAGGCACCTGCAGCCCTTTATTAAGCAGTGCTCTATGTCCCTGTTTCAGAACAGCACCTTAAAATGTGCTGTTAACTTGAAGTAACCATCTGAATCGTAAACTGGGCAAAACTGAATTCTCCTGCTTTGCTTATTCTTAAAAACAGCCCCCCATGGGGTTCCTGTATGTTCTCTTCCTTCAATACCTAGCACATTTTCAGCACTACACTTACCAGAGGGAAAGTGTATTGTTCATGGGGATAGCATCACCTCTTAGCAGCTTTTGCTCTTTTCTACTCTATTAATTGTATTTGTTTAGTTTTCTTGATCACCAGTCAGAGGTGACAGTGGGTAGTGAAATATTGTGACAGCCTTCAGTGGAAGCTCTCCTTGTACCTGGGTAATTTTTTCCCCCAGTGGAGATATGTGTTATGAATAAAATTTAGCATTGATCATTTTCATTAGCTGGGTAATAAATATTTTTAAGCAGTTGTAGTTATGTCTACAGACCAAAAGCTCTTTTTAAAAAGTCACTAATTCTAGACTGGGCATGGTGGCTCATGCCTATAATCCCAGCACTTTGGGAGGCCAAGGCGGGTGGATCACCTGAGGTCAGGAGTTCAAGACCAGCCTGGCCAACATGGTGAAACCCCCTCTCTACTAAAAATACAAAAATTAGCTGGGTGTGGTAGTGCATGCCTGTAATCCCAGCTACTCGGGAGGCTGAAGCAGGAGAATCACTTGAACCTGGGAGACGGAGGTTGCAGTGAGCTGAGATTGCGCCACTGTACTCCAGCCTGGGTGACATAGTGAGATTCCATCTCAAAAAAATAATAAATAAAAAATTAAAAATTATGGATTTTAATTGCCATTTTCTTTCTTCAAAACATGTTCCTGCTCTCCCTTTTTCCTCTCCTCACCCACCTAGATTTCCACTTCACTTGATTTTACTTTTGTCAGTCACAAATTTTTTTCTGAAGAATAATTGCTGCTTCTTTTTTTTTTTTTTTTTTTTTTTGAGACGGAGTCTCGCTCTGTTGCCCAGGCTGGAGTGCAGTGGTTAGATCTCAGCTCACTGCAAGCTTCGCCTCTCGGGTTCACGCCATTCTCCTGCCTCAGCCTCCCGAGTAGCTGGGACTACAGGCGCACACCACCACGCCCAGCTAATGTTTTGTATTTTTTAGTAGAGACAGGGTTTCACCGTGTTAGCCAGGATGGTCTTGATCTCCTGACCTCGTGATCCGCCTGTCTCAGCCTCCTCCCAAAGTGCTGGGATTATAGGCTTGAGCCACTGTGCCCCGCCAGCTTCTTCTTAATAGTCCATTGAGCTTCACATATCCCTAATCTTCTGGGATGAGATCAACCCTTTTTATAGAAGAACAATTAAGTGAGAAAAATGGACTGTTTCACTATACCTTGTTCAACTTTAATTTCTCTTAGTTGTGTTTTAGTTTCTCTGTTTCAACTGAGGGGCCCAAGGGTTCTCAGTGCCTTTCTACTTGGGAGTGTTGAATGTCCTTTGTGGTACATGGTTTTATCTTTACCGCTTAAAAATCGAAAGGATTATTTACACTTTGGCATGTAAAGATTATATTAGAGCAAACAGCTCTTAATTCAAGCAGAGATAAGACATGCAAGGTACAACACTGTCCAATAGAACTTTCTGTGATGTTGGAAATGTTCTAGGTCTGAACTGTTCCATATGATGGCCACTAGCCACATGTGGCTGTTGAGCACTGAGGAACTGAGTTTTTAATTGTTTCTAAATTTTAAAAAATTAAATTTCTATCAGCACATATATTAGTAGCTTCTGTATTGGACTGTACAATTAACTAGATGTTGACTAACATCGACAGATTAGGATCAGGAATGAGGAATGAGTTTCAGATCTCAAACAAGTTACTTTAAAGCCATCTATTCTTGGTTTCTCCTCTACAGGCTTTGGTATTTGGCACTTGTCATTCAACCACTCTCAGATGCTGGTAGGCCACCAAGAACAGAACCAGCATTTAGCTCCTTGACACTGTATCAGGTCTGTAGGACAGTGATTGAACTCGTAGACAAGACTTGTTCCTGGCTCTGTGGTGGCCCTGGAGTGCCCACAGTCAGCCAACCCTCTCTGTCCCTGTCTCAACTTTTCAACCTGGCACAACTGAAGAGTAAAAACTGGAGCCAGGGTCTTTGGTTTCACAACTTGATTGGAGAAACCAAATTGACTTAAAAGCCATTACCAAACCATTAGATAAAACCAGTAGCTAGCTATACAGGATTTGGGTGAGCTGTGGGCAGAGCTTTTCCGGCAAAAGGTTGGCAGGGACCTCAACCACACCCTAGGCCAGAGAACCCCATGGCAGGAAGTGAGGTTGGTGGGGGCATTGGATGCCTCTGCTGAGTTAATCATGTTCCTTATTCTCTAGCAAGTACTAGGTAAAATGGGTAAGTCTAAGTTCTTTCATTCTAGCTTGCTCCTTACAAACTGTGTCCTCAGACATTGGCCCCTAGAACTCAGTTGCTTGTCTGTACAATGAGATTGTACACACGGTGATCTTACTGGTGCATTCCAACTCTGAGATGCTGTGATCCTCTACAACTGGCCTAGGAAGCAGAGGGAAGTGTATAGCTGCTATCCACCCTTCTTGTTAGTGGGATCACCAGCCACATAGCTTAGAATGACCCCCCATTACAGCCAAACCTGAGGGTTTTGCCTCCTTTATCTCTCATGTCCGCATCCTCATGGCCAGTGCTTTGGGTCAGACTCTGTCATCTAGAGCCTCACCAGTATCAGAAGAACCTTAGGGATCTCTCTGTCCCTCTGTCCAGGTCACCCTCCCTGTCATGGATCCATCATGTCATTCTCTTGCTTTAATCTCCTCTGACACTTGCCTAGCACTTCTTGAAGAGGGTATTCTAAACTGCTGTTGGAGTTTTCAGGCATGTTGGAATGGAGCTCCCATTTACTCCTCTACCCCCATCTCTCTGGCCTGTGACCACTCCTGCTCAGAATGTTCAGCACACTTTTCACCTGACTGCTAGTGTACGTGCTGTTCTCTTTGCCTGGAATTCTTTTCCTCTCTGCATCTGCCATCTTCATTCCTGTCTACCCTGTTCATCTTTCAGTACCTGGCTCATACCTCACCTCCTCCCTGAAGCCTTCCCCAATCACACACACTTTTGGTGATTTTTTTCCCTTCTTATTCATTTTCCATTACAGCATTGATTATGAAAATGCAGATAAATCATGTGCAAATAAAACTGGGATTGGCACTTGGAAACTAAAGTACACGAATCTTAAGTGCACAGTCTGATGAATTTTTATGTATACAACCATGTAACCCACACCCAGATCAAGATGTTAAATATTTCCGGTACCCAGAAAGCTCCTTCATGCCTCCTCTTAGTCAATACTTCTCTCAAAGGTAACCACTATTCTCACCTCTTTTCACTATAGATTTGCTTCGCTTGTTTTTAAATTGTATTAAAATAGATTTATTTAGGAGATACTTTTTTATTGTGATAAAATATATGTAACATAAAATTTACCATTTTAGCAATTTTTAAGTGTACAGTTCCTTGGCATTAAGTACATTCATGTTGTGCAGCCACCAACACCATCCATCTCCAGAACTTTTTCATCAAGTATATCCTTTTTTGTGTCTGTTTTTTTTTTTTTTTTCCCCCACTTGACATTATGTCTGCAAGATTCACCTATGTTATTACAGGTACCAGTGGTTCATTTCTTTTTATTTCTGAGTAGTAGTACTTTGTGTGACTATACCACAATTTGTTTTATCAATTCTCTTGTAGATGGACATTGGTTTTTTTTTTTCCAGTTTTTTATTCTTTTGACTAAAACTGCTGTGAACATTATGCTTATGCAGATACCTTGATGCCCATACATTTCTATTGGGTACATACCTAGAAGTGGAATGGGATCTGAAATGTCACTTCATAGATTCTATATAAAGAATGTTTGTAACCTCCTGAATCAAAACATAAGTTCCATTCTGTGAGATAAAATGACACATCACAAAGCATTTTCACAGATAGCTTGTTTCTAGTTTTTATCGCTTGATATTTGATTTTTTTCTTATAGGCTTCAACGGGCTCAGAAATGTCACCTCGTAGATTCTACAAAAAGAGTGTTTCCAACATGGTAAATCAAAACACAGGTTCCATTCTGTGATAGGATAGGCATGTGTTCAGCATTAGCGGATATTGCCAAACCATTTTCCAAAGTGGCTTATATTCATTTCTTATTGCTCCTATAACAGATTATCACAAACTTTAGTGGCTTAAAGCAAAATAAATTTATTATCTCATAATTCCGAAGGTCAGAAGTCTTAAAATCAAGGTGTCAGCAGAGCCTTTCAGGAGGCTCAAAGGGAGAATCTGTTTCCTTGTCCTTTCCAACTTCTTTTTTTCTTTTTTGAGACGGAATTTCACTCTTGTTGCCCAGGCTGGAGTGCAATGACGCGATCTTGGCTCACTGCAACCTCCGCCTCCTGGGATCAAGCGATTCTCCTGCCTCAGCCTCTCCTGAGTGGTTGGAATTACAGGCATTCACCACCACACCCAGCTAATTTTGTATTTTTAGTAGAGACAGGGTTTCTCCATGTTGGTCAGGCTGGTTTTGAACTCCCGAACTCAGGTGATCTGCCCGCCTCAGCCTCCCAAAGTGCTGGGATTACAGACTTGAGCCACCGCACCCGGTTGTCCTTTCCAGCTTCTGAAGGCTGCCTGCATTCCTTGGCTCATGGCCCCTTCCTCCATCTTCAAGGCCAGCATCATAGCATCTTCCAATCTCTTTCTCTCTTGCCCCTTCCTCTCCCTCCCCCCAGCTCTACTTCCATTATTACATCTCTTCTCTCTAACTCACCTACCTCTGTTGTGATTACCTTGGGCCTACTTGGAAAATCCTGGATAATCTCCCCATCTCAAGAGCCTTAACTTGATCACATCTACAAAGGCCTTTTTGTTATATGGGATAGCATATTTGCAGGTTCTGGGAACTAGAACAGCGACAGCTTGGGGCCATTCTTTTGCCAGCCACATGGCTGTACCATTTTGCATTCCCACCATAGTGCCTGAGAGTTCTAGTTCCTCCCCATCTTTGTCAGTACTTGATATGGTCAGTCTTTTGAATTGTAACTATGCTGGTGGAGATGTAGGGGCACGTCCAAGGCTGCCACCCCAGACAGTGCATCCTCTTTTGCTCCAGTGATAGCTTTATTGCAACTTAGAAGCATTATATTATGAATATTTGTTTACATTTCTCTGTCTTGGCCAAACTAAGTACCACTTCATGAGCAGGCTATATAGTAGCTGATTTAATAAATGGTCCTTGGATGTGAAGAACTGACTGAGGGCAGTTTTCAGCAGAGTGGGGAAGCAGAGCTAAAGATATAAACAAAGGCCCATGCTTCCAGTCTCAACTCTGCTCAGCCCCCCTGGATCTGAGGGAGGTAGGATTTCCCTCAAATAAAAATAGGAGTAGAGCAAAGAACCTGACTTCCATCTTCTGCACACTTTTGTCTTTCCCAAGATAGTTAATCTATAAGTGAGTAATGCCCTGGAAGGAAATTTGGGCCTTGACTCCTATGGGTGTTGGTTGGAAATGACTTCATTGTATATGTAAAGGAGAGGAAAATACAGTTCCAGCTGGCTACTGGGGAGTCTGATCTTGGACCCTTTGCAGGGACTCAGGTTTTCCTTTTCCTTGGACTCTGCTCATGTAGCAACATACTGCAGCTTCTTACTTACAGAAGGAAAGACTCCAAGGTAATTAATGTTTTCTTGATCTCAGGGAATGTCATGTGTGTAGACTTAAACCTGCCTTGGAAACTTGAGGTTGGAACGTCTGCAGAAAGTGAAGCCAGAGTAGAGATGAATTTTCAATGCCCCTGGACACAAGATGGTGGGCACAGATGTCTTCATACTAGAGAAAGAATCTCAGAAGGTGGGATCGGTATTACATAAGGCAGACAGGATCATGGCTTCTTTCGGGAGCATCCTGATCCAAGTAAGCACTTTCTGTGTTCTGTTTCATTCCCTAGTTTACTTTGCTGGGCGCACACCTGGTTTCATGAGGGCTGTAAGGTTTCCAGGCCTCGTTCTTATCTTTCTAGGCTGCCGAGGTGTTGGCAGCATTTCTGCAGCTTGGCATTGCTGCGACCTGAGTGAGAGAGAAAGAGAGAGAGAGAGGGAGAGAGAGAGAGAGTGTGTGTGTGTGTGTGTGTGTGTGTGTAAACTTGCAGTGTGGCAGAGAACTTCCTTGGCCCTCACAAGGTCAACCAAAACCTGGCTGGTTGGTATTTGGATCAAAAGGGAGTCGGTCTTTGAAGAAAAACATGATCTCAGGATAGGAAGTACTGCGACAGGCCTATGCCAGAGTTATTGGTCCCTGTTTAAAAATGTACTGACAGTGAGTGTCACAGCTTTAGTAATTTAGTTAAGTACATGTGTGGTTCACAGGCTGATCTGAAACAAGCTATCTGTGCCAGAGTGGGGCACACCTGGGCCTTGAGTAGTGTGGGTGGCACACGCACCATGAGGGTTGGGACAGCCTGAACCAAACTGTGGCCGTGTGTTTATGGAGTGCTGCTGACTTCTTGGACATGCACTTATCTCTGTCTGCTGTGTTTGAGATGTGGAAAATGTCAGGTGGCAGCATTCATGCTGAGAACTGTCCCTCTGGGATTTGTACTCTCTCTTTACTCCCTGCCATCCAGGTCTGGAGGTGATCTCGAGAAAGAATATGGGGTGAGCTCTCCTCTGTAATCAGGTGGGTGTTCACTTTCTCCAGGACAGGCACTGGATCTCTGCTCAACATTCTCTGGGGCTGGAGGGGCACCCTTCTCCTCCTGGGTCAGGAAACTCTTTATGTTGATACAAATATGTCTCCTCTTGCTACCCACCCTGTGGAGAGACCAGACAACCCCTTGGCATCCTTTTCACAAAACCTCTAAGTCTCCTTAAATGTGGGGACTAAGAGCCTTTCTGTGGCCTACACCACTTCCAGTTGTTTAAACCCTCCTGGTGTAACTTTTTATTTGGAGTTTACTCCTGCGACATTGGTGTCTCCTTTCTCTAACTGTTTGCACAAATCGTCCATAATGTAGCCCTTTCATCTCGGTTAAGAATTTACCACTTAATACCTTAATCTGATCACTTACTGGCTTGGCCACTAACTAGCTATAGGACCCGGCCACAGGTTAGTTTCTTGACCTCTTCTTTATCTGTGAAATGGGAACATATCTGAAGTACTTCATGGGGTTGAAGGAGGAAGTGATGCATGGAAAGTGTTTGTAGTGCAGTGTCTTGCACAGAGGTAGTACTCTGTGAAGTAGGAGGGGTACTTATTATCATCCATGTAGCCAGTACAAGGACCCAGGCTGGATGTCTGCGGACATAAAAAAGATTTTTTTTGTTATAGTATACACTTATATCAATATAGTTATATTAATATATTTATATATGGTCTTTGCCTTCCAGAGAGTAGTAACCTAGTGAGATAGGTTGTCTCTAACTTATTGTAATCCAATTGAGCATTGATAAGCACCATAAATGAAAATAGAAAAATGGACCATAAGGCTATAGATGAACAGTTCATTCTGGCTGAGAGCTGGGGTCAGTTTTTGTGCATTTGTGAGTCCCCAAGGCAAGTGATTTCTTTGGGAGGGACAGTCATTTATACTTTGGTGGCCCACGGTTAGCAGGACAGCACTTTCCACCTGGAAGTGGCCTCTATCTTTGACCACGTTCTTCAGTTTCTGCATAGAAATGACATTTCTTTTTCTCCCACCTAGAGCTTAATTTATGATTGAAATTCTTGAAGTATACAGTGATGCCCTATTCAGGAGGCTGTCTCGCCAGTAGCATTCCTTTTTATTCCTCGCCTAATGCAACACTGACAGTAGCATTCAGTTTTCTCTTCCTATGTCAAAGTCTCTTATCCTAGGTCCTAGTTCTCACTGTCCTAGGTGAACTTTCTCTTCCCACTTTGTGCCGTTAGTATTTTCCCACAGACAAAGAAGAAAAAAAGAACACTCTTATTTTTTGGCCCCACCCCTCTTTGGCACACATTACTTAGGTGCTTCACCCCACGCATTGACCCAGAGCTTAAGAGAAGGTCCTCTGACTGTCTGGAGCTGTGGAAACTGCACATGGCTTTTGGCAAGAGAATTGCGTGGTGTGCTTTAAGTTTTTAAGTTTAAGAGTTTATACTCTGTACTGGACAATATGGTAACTAATTCCATGTGTGGCTACTTAATTAAAATTAAATAAAAGTAACAATTGAGTTTCTTGATTGCACTAAGCCACGTTTCAAGTGCTCAGTAGCCCAATTGGATGGCACAGATGTAGAACATTCCTGTCATTGCAAAAAATTCCATGGAACAGTGCTGGTCTAGGGGGTTGCCTTACAGTTGTAGACTACTAATAGGAAAGATTGATGTTCATTCAGGCTTCAGTGGTTTGTATTTTCCTCCCGAATGACCCAAGTTGAATGTCTAAGCTTTAAATCTCATCACCTAGTGCAATTAAAATATTTTAACCTCCTTAAATTTGAATACAAAAAGGGTCTTCATTTTCTGAAGTCTTTTTTGTGCTGCCTAATTACCCTGAAGCAGATATCAAGTGTGGATTCTTAGAGGTGAGGACCTTAATTTGTTTTTTATTGTGGTAGAATATATGTAACATAAACTTCACCACTTTAGCCATTTTAAGTGTACAATTTAGTGGCATTAGATACATTCACAGTGTTGTGTAACCATTATCACTATCTGTTTTCAGAACTTTCTCCGTCATCCCAAATACAACATATACCCACTAAATAATAACTTCCCCTTCCACCTCCCCCCAGTCTACTTTCTGTCTCCCTGCATTTGCCTATTCTAGGTACCTCATATAAGTGGAATCATAAAAAATTTATCCAATGTACTGACTCATTTCACTTAGCATAATATCCTCAAGATTCATTCGTGTTGTATGTATAAATAGTATGTGTCAGAATTTTTTTTTTCTTTTCTTTTCTTTTTTTTTTAGAGACAGAGTCTTGCTCTGTCGCGGAGACTGGAGTGCAGTGATGTGATCATAGTTCACTGTAACCTCAAACTCCTGAACTCAAGTGATCCTCCCACCTCAGCCTCCCCAGTAGCTAGCACTATTGGTGTACCCCACCGTGCCTGACTAATTAAAAAAAAAAAAATTGTAGAGACAAGGTCTCCCTATGTTGCCCAGGCTGATCTTAACTCCTGACCTTAAGCGATCCTCTTGTCTTAGCCTCCCAAATTGTTGGGATTACAGGTACAAGCCACTGCACCCAGCCAGAATTTCTTTTCTTTTTTTCTTTCTTTTTTTGAGAAAGAGTCTTGCTGTGTCACCCAGGCTGGAGTGCAATGGCACAATCTCAGCTTACTGCAACCTCCGTCTCCCGGGATCAAGTGATTTTCCTGCCTCAGCTTCCCGAGTAGCTGGGATTACAGGTGCCCACCACCATGCCCGGCTAATTTTTTGTATTTTTAGTAGAGATGGGGCTTTGCCATGTTGGCCAGGCTGGTCTCAAACTCCTGACCTCAGGTGATCCACCTGCCTCAGCCTCCCAAAGTGCTCAGATTATAGGCGTGAACCTCTGCGCCCAGCCTTCTTTTATTTTTAAGGCCAAATAATCTTTCTTTGCATAGATATACCACATTTTGTTTATCCATTCGTTTGTTAGGAGACATTGGGGTTGCTTCCCCCTTTTGGCTACTGCGAATAATGCTGCTATGAACATAGGTGTGCACATATCTATTTGAGTCCCTACTTTCAATTCTTTTGGATATATACCCAAAAGTGGAATTACTGGATCATATGGAAATGCTATTGTTTGACCCTGTTTTGTGCTGGGGGAGAAGCAAGGAGATAGGGTGGGTCTTGCTCTGTTCCCCAGGCTGAAGTTCACTGGTGCAGTCGTAGCTCACTGCAGCCTCAAATTCCTGGGCTTAAGTTATCCTCCTACCTCAGCCTCCAAAGTAGCTGGAAAAACAGTCACTTGTCACCATACTCAGCTGATTTTTAAATTTTTTGTAGAGATATGGTCTCACTATGTTGCCAAGGCTGGTGTCGAATTCCTGGCCTCAAATGATCTTCCCGCCTCCGCCTCCCAAATTAATTACGCCTCTGCTGTAATTACAGACGTGAGCCACTGTGTGTGGCCTTGGCCCTGATTTTAAAAAAACAAAAAAACTTAAAATCATTGTTGAGATATAATTCACAGTAACATAAATTTCATCCTTGTGAAATGTACATACAGCTCAGCTCAGTCGTTTTTAGTATATTCATGAGGTCATGCAATCATCTCCACTAGTCACTGATTTTTTATTTTTTATTTTTAGACGGAGTCTCACTTTGTTGCCCAGGCTAGAATGCAGTGGTATGATCTTGGCTTACTGCACTGCCTGGGATTACAGGTGTGAGCTACCGCGCCCGGCCTAGTCACTGATTTTTATAGCCTCTTAGGAACTAAAGGGAGAGAGAGAATCTAGAAAGTGGCTTGGGTGCAAGGAAGGGAGCTTTCAGGATTATATATGATACTCTTAAAACAGGATATTTGTTAATCCCAGCACTTTGCGAGGCCAAGGCGAGCAGATCGGTTGAGGTCAGGAGTTTGAGACCAGCCTGGCCAATGTGGTGAAATCCCATCTCTATTAAAAATAGAAAAATTAGCTGGGTGTGGTGGCGCATGCCTGTAATCTCAGCTACTTGGGAGGTTGAGGCAGGAGAATTGCTTGAATCCGGGAGGTGGAGAATATTTGTACCGATACCATGAAATGCCTCATAATCTTTAGCAACAATCCTCTGCCCACTGTGAGGCTTTCCAACCTGAAGGTTATAGAAAGGCTCCCCTGCTACCTGACATATTTTCGACTACTTGTGAGGCCTTGTTTTATGGAACGGGATGTTGAAGAACCTCACAAATGGGTCAGACTTCCCAGCAATGCTCTGGAAGCCTGCTAACGTAGGAGCAGACAGGTGTTCATGTGCTATAAGCTTTGTCACATGGCCTTCCCTAGCAGGGAACTGCTTCTGTTCTTTCTCTGGTTCTGGCCCTAAATTCTAAAGCTACTTGCATTTCCAAACATAAAGCAAGTTGTTTATAATAAATGCCTTAAATATTTGATTTTCAGATTCATATTGCTCTGCTTTAGAGCAAGGATACAACTCCTCTGCTTTTGTTATTACAAGCCATTTATACATATACCAGGGTGGTCTGGTTTTCACTTGTTCTCATCCTTTAGTTGTGGTTTTAATATTTTATGCTTTGGACATGGGTTTATTGTGGTTTTCAGATACATGGCCAGCTTTCTTTTCTTTCTTTTTTTAATACATCATACAATTCACCCCTTTAAAGTGTTCAGTTCAGTGGATTTTAGCATATTAAGTCATGCAACCATCACCACAATCAATTCCAGAATATTTTTATCACCCCAGAAAGAAATCCCTCACTTGTTTTCCCCCAAACCCCTGCCCTAGGCTACCCAACCACTAATCTCAGTCTCTGTAGATTTTTGACCAGCGTTCTTGCATTCTTGTTTAATGGTGATTTTTTTTTTTTTTTTTTTGAGGCGGAGTCTCGCTCTGTCGCCCAGGCTGGAGTGCAGTGGCACGATCACAGCTCTTTGCAACCTCCACCTCCCGGGTTCAAGCGATTCTCTTGCCTCAGCCTCCCAAGTAGCTAGGACTACAGGTGCGTGCCACCATGCCAAACTAGTTTTTGTATTTTTCGTAGAGATGGGGTTTCACCATGTTGACCAGGCTGGTCTTGGACTCCTGACCTCAGGTAATCCTTCTGCCTCAGCCTCCCAAAGTACTGGGATTACAGGCGTGAGCCACTGCGCCCAGGCTAATGGTGACTTTCTTCCTCTCTAGATTATAATATAAGCCACCACCCTTTTTTCCATCTCTTCCATTTTTGTCTTTTCCCCTTTCCTCCCTCCCCTCTTCTGATATTAGCAGGTTAGCTCTAAATTCTCCTTAATTAACTCCCAGACTGGATGAATTGGTGGATGTGGCACAACTGCAAGAATTCATCCAACAAACCGGGGATGAACAAATAGTGTGTTTGAGCCCTCAAACACCCTTCTAAGTCATCTGCCTTCATTCTGTCACTATGAGGCCAGCCTTCTTTTCACTGGCTGGGAGGCTGCAGGGACTGAGAGCTAGGCCAGCAAGAGAGAACTGGGTGGAAGCTGCTCTCAGATTGAGCAGTCACATGGCCTGGGGAGCAATGAACTGAGATTTCAGTGTGTGGCCCATGTGAGTGAGTGCTGGGACAGAAATCAAATGCTTGCCTTACAAATGTAGTGTCCAGATGTATAAATTCAGCCACTGGATTCTCCTCTTAACAGAAACATTTAATAGTCAAATTACAGTTTCAAAATCAGCTTATAAATTACAGTCTGAAAATACCAGTATTTAACTTGAGAAGCACTATTACTGGTACTTGGTACAGAGTAAGAACTCAATGATGTTAGCTGTTGTAAGGGCCAGGGGAAACTTCCCTTTTGCCCTCTGAAGGTTTGCTGAAAAGTGAACTCACAAAAGCAGATTAATTAGAGAAAAGGCATACACATTTTATTAACGTTTACACAGGGAGAACCATGAATGACTACCTATCCCCAACAGGGTTCAGAGGCTTTACCATCCTGGCAAAATAAGTTATGAGAGGGGGGAAGAAGAGGAATTCTGTTGAGAGGATCACTAGGGAGAATAAATGGGTCAGGGGACAAGATAACTTGTACACTATCTTGTGAAAGGGTCTTTCAGGTGTGGTTACATTCCTGGTCTTACAAGGAGGGGAAGAAAAAAATAAATGTTCCTTTTGGTGGGTCTGGACCTTAGGCAGATAAAGGAACTTCAGCTTCATCCTGCTTTGAGAGAGACATTGGTAGGGGAAGGCGGGGGAAGGTCAGAGAGACCTTGAGGCTTCTTCAGTTAAGTATGTCAAAGTGCCATATTTTGGGATATCTACTTCCGAGCCCCAACACGGTTATTAAGAGGCCATATTTTATTGTATGCCTACTATATACAAGGCACAGGTTAGGTTTTGTGAAAAATGAGCCAAAGCTTCTTGAATGGAATTCAAGCCTTATTTATGTTATAATGTGCAGGAGTTTAGCAGGTTAATGCTGGGGAAGCAGAGACTTGGTAGCATCCACGTTTTGCTTATTTCTTTAGAACCATATATTTTATTAAATAAATTTTTATTAAACAATGCGTTGACTGTAGATACCATCAACACAGGAAAGGTTTGGTTAAGCTTAGATTCTTACTGAGAATTGTAGATATTATAATTTCTTGTGGATAATTTAAAAAATTTATCATTTACTATTAGCCACTGGTAGCTTTAATCAAGGCAAACCATCTTGCTCAAAACAAATAACCTTGACCAAAAAGGGTAGCCAGGGTCCTATTTAGTCTATCTACAGATTGTTTTTAGTTGAAAAGACATCAGTGTTTGTTCCATGCTATACATGTATCTCCTGTTTCGTTACATCTCTGTATTGCTGGGAATGAAACAAGTACCAGCAGGCCCTTGCTGTGGAATTTTCTGAGCCAGGTCAGAGAGAAGCACAGTGTACTCTTAGAACAAGATCTGTCCTGCCTTTTTTTGTATTCTGGAGTACACTTGGGGAGAAATAGAGTAAGATGCTCTTTGGGGAGGAAGTTTGGGCTTTTGATTTATTTTGAAGGAGTTTTTAAGAAATGCTACCACCACGCCTGCCTAATTTTTATATTTTTAGTAGAGAAGAGGTTTCACCATGTTGGCCAGGCTGGTCTTGAACTCCTGACCTCAGGTGATCCCCCTCATCTCAACCTCCCAAAGTGCTGGGATTACAGGTGTGAGCCACCACACCCAGCCAGTACTAGTTTTTTTTATTGCTAAAGAGTGTTCTGGGCCGGGCATGGTGGCTCACTCCTGTAATCCTGGCACTTTGGGAGGCAGAGACGGGCAGATCACCTGAGGTCAGGAGTTTGAGACCAGCCTGGCCAACGTGGTGAAACCCCATCTCTACTAAAAATACAAAAATCAGCCGGGCATGGTGGCGGGCGCCTATAATCCCAGCTACTCTGGAGGCTGAGGCAGGAGAATCGCTTAAACCTGGGAGGTGGAGGTTGCAGTGAGCTGTAACCACGCCACTGCTCTCCAGCCTGGGCAACAAGAGCAAGACTCCATTTCCAAAAAAAAAAAAAAAACTGTTCCACTCACAGTGAATATACTACAGTGTTTTTGCTCCATTGCTGTTTTATCCATTCTCTCTTTTTTTTTTGTCTGAGATGAGGTCTCACTCTGTCACCCATGCTGGAGTGCCGTGGCGCCACCTGGGTTCATTGTAATCTTCGCCTCCCAGGCTCAAGCAGTCCCATCTCAGCCTTCTGAGGAGCTGGGACCACAGTCACGTGCCACCATACCTGGCTAAGTTTTATTCATTTTTTCTCTGATGGATAGTTGGCCTATTTCCGGCTTTGGGCAATAATGAATAAAGATGCTGTGAACATGCATGTGCAAACCACCTTGTGGTCCTGTGTTTGCTTTATTTCTCTTGGGTAAATCCCTCAGGGCGGGATTGCTGGGTCATATGTATGTTTTAACTGTGGAAAGAACTGCCAAATCTTTTCCCAAGTGGTTGTATTCTTTTACACCCTCACCTGAAGTGTATGAAAGTTCTGACTCCTTTGCACCTTTGCTAGTACTTGCTATAGTCAATTTTTTGTGGGATTTAAATTTTTTTTTTTTTTGCCATTCCAGTATGTGTATAATGGTATGGGTTTCTCATTGGTTTTACCTTGCATTTCCCTAATGATTAAAGATGTTGAATGTTTTTTCATGTGTTGATTACCATGTGAAGTGTTTCTTCACTTTTTTTTTTTTTTTTTTTTAATCTGTCTCCCAGGCTGGAGTGCAGACAGGGTTTCACTGTGTTGGCCAGGCTGGTCTCGAACTCCTAACCTCGTGATCTTCCCGCCTCAGCCTCCCAAAAGTTCTGGGATTACAAGCGTGAGCCACCACACCCAGCCGAATTCAGCAACTAATTTCTACATCTTAAAGCTCCTACAAGTTTATGACACATTATTATGTGACAGAAATAGACTAAAAATAACTTTCTGTGCAAAAATAGTTCTGGAAGTCATGTCACAGGGCTCTTGGCCCAGCAGGGAGCCACTTTTAGCTGGAGCTAAAAGCCAGCATTGTAAATAGCATAGAATTGACTGTAAAGGGGCAAAAGGGAATGTTTTGGGATGATGGAAGTATTCTAAAACTTGATTATGGGGGTAGCTGCAAGACTGTATAAATTCACAGTGGTCACTTAAAATGGTTGAACTTTACAGTATGTAAGTTACACCTCAAAAAAACTATAGTAGGAAGAAAGGGAGAAGAGGGGAACGAGAGAGGAGAGGAAAGGTAAAGGAATAGAAAAGCACAAATATAGGAGGGAATTGTTTTGTAAAAACCCATGTCAGCTACAGAAATATGTACATTGTAGATATGTATTTCTAATTGTGGAGTTATTAATGATCTAAAACGTTGGAAAGCTCCTGCTCCAGGGGAATGACATCTAGGGCAGTGCTTTGCAAACTTGATGGGAGTCCCCTGGGGATCTTCTTATAATGCATTTCATATTCAATAGGTGTGGGGCAGGGACTAAGAGTCCACATTTTGAACAAGTTTCAGCTCATGCTGACATTGCTGGTCTGTGGACCTCACTTCTGAGTAGCAAGGACTAGGGCATAAATTGAGGCTGAGCTATTGAGAATACACAAACTTAAGACTGTCATTATTGGAAGGGTCTTTAGAAAAATCTAGTACAGTATTTCCCAAATGGACATTATCATGAGAACCTTCTGCGGGTACTTATTAAAGCATAGATTCCTATTATCAAGACAATATGATACTGGCATAAGGGTAGACAAACATGTCAGTAGAAGAGAATGCAGAATCCATGTATGAGTAATTGAATATTTGACAAAGACATCAAGATAATTTAATGGAAAAAGAACAGTCTTTTCAGCAAATGGTGCTGGAACAACTGAATATCCATATGCAAAACATGACCTGTGATATGCATCATATATAAAAATTAACTCCAAAATAGACCTAAACCTAAAGCCATAAAACTTCTAGAAGAAAATACAGGAGAGGCCGGGTACGGTGGCTCACACCTGTAATCCTAGCACTGGGAGACCAAGGCGGGCAGATCACTTGAGGTCAGGAGTTTGAGACTAGCCTGGCCAACATGGTGAAACCCTGTCTCTACTAAAAATACAAAACTTAGCCATAAATTGCTTGAACCCAGGAGGTGGAGGTTGCAATGAGCTGAGATCATGCCACTGCACTCCAGCCTGGGCAACAGAGTGAGACTCTGTCTCAAAAAGAAAAAAAAAAAAAAAAAACACACAGGAGAAAACCTTCATGACCTTGGGGTAGACAAGGACTTCTTAGAACACAAGAAGCTCAAATTATAAAAGAAAAAAATTGATAAATCAAACTTCATCAAAAATTAAATCTTTTCTTCAAAAGTCACCATTAAAATTAAAAGGCAAATAAGATGAGGAGAAAATATCCACAATAAAAATGTCAGACAAAGAATTATGTCCAGGCTGGGTGTGGTGACTCATGCCTGTAATCCCAACACTTTGGGAGGCTGAGGTGGGAGGATTTCTTGAGCCCAGGAGTTCTAGACCAGCTAAAGCAAGATGGTGGGACCCTGTCTCTGCAAAAAAAAAAAAAAAAAAAATTAGCTGGGTGTGGTAGGATGCACCTGTAGTCCCAGTCACCAGGGAGGCTGAGCCAGTAGGATCCCTTGAGCCCAGGAATTTGAGGTGAGAGTGAGCTATGATGATGTCATGGCACACTCTAGCCTGGGACACAGAGCGAGACTCCATCTCAAAAAAAAAAAACAAAAAACTATTGACCAACCTTCTTGTGAATAAAATATAAGCAAACAAAAACATCTTGCAGCTCAATAAGTAACCCAAAAAATGTGCAGATGTGAACAGAGGCTGGGCACAGCTCACACCTGTAATCCCAGCACTTTGGGAGGCCGAGGCAGGCAGATCACTTGAGGTCAGGAGTTCGAGGCCAGTCTGGCCAACATGGTGAAACCCTGTCTCTACTAAAAATAAAAAAATAAAATAAAATAAAAATTAGCCAGGCATGGTGGTGTGCACCTGCAATCCCAGCTACTCAGGAAGCTGAGGCAGGAGAATCGCATGAACCTGGGAGGCAGAGGTTGCAGTGACCCGAGATAGCGCCATTGCACTCCAGCCCAGTGGCAGTGTGAGACTCTGTCTCAAAAAATAAATAAATAAATAAATAAATAAATGAAATTAGTTGCTGGATCCATAAGTTAAAATAATTTTGACCTTCTTAAACTCCCCCA
Source organism: Chlorocebus sabaeus (assembly GCF_047675955.1). Taxonomy (NCBI): domain Eukaryota; kingdom Metazoa; phylum Chordata; class Mammalia; order Primates; family Cercopithecidae; genus Chlorocebus; species Chlorocebus sabaeus. The sequence continues at coordinate 132,811,041 of NC_132933.1, forward strand.
TTGACTTGTGACATATTTTTGAGCCTGGACTTGCTATTTGCTTGTGAGTTAGACCATGATGGTTAGCAGAGAGGTAAAATGATTTTAAATATTTTACTAAGTAATAGTCACATGTGTCTGAAATACTGTAATTTCTGAAAATAGGGCTAGATTTGTGAAGTTTTATTGCCTGAGACAGGCTCTGAAAGTCTTTTCCTTAAATGAATTAGAAGCCCAGAGTTGAATATGTTGTCTTAGTCTGTTTGTGTTGCTATAAAATAATGCCCGAAGCTGGGTAATTTATAAAGAGAAGAGGTTTATTTGGCTCATGATTCTGCAGACTGTGCAAGAAGCATCTGCTTCTACTGAGGGCCTCAGGCTGCTTCCACTCATGGCGGAAGGGGAAGGGGAGTCATCATGTGCACAGACCACATGCAGAGATAGAGGAAGAGAGAGGGAGGAAAGGCATGTGCTGGGCTCTTTTTTACATCCAGCTCTGGAGGGACTCTCATGGGAACTAACAGAGCAAGAACTCTCATTACCACGAGGATAGCACCAAACCCTTGTGACCCAAACTCCTCCCACCTGGCTTTACCACCAATATTGGGGATGAAATGTCAACATCAGTTATCCAGACTATAACATATGTGTTACAGGTTTCTGTTGTGAAGTGAAGTATATTTTCCTTTGCAAACCATGCCTTTAAGGCAAGGCCTTGTCTTTCACCTCTAGGCAACTGTCACCCTCCCCACCAATGTGTTATTCTGGAGTCAGACTGCCTGAGTTTGCAACACATCTCTACCACTTACCGGTTCTGTGACCTCAGGAAAGTGTCTTAAGTCTCAGTTTCCCCACCTGGAAAATGGGGACAATAATAGTACTTACTGTATAGATTTGTTAGGGTAATCAAATAAGTATAGACATATAAAGCATTTAGGGAGGCTGAGGCAGGAGAATTGCTTGAACCCAAGAGGTGGAGGTTGCAGTGAGCCGAGATCACACCTCTGCACTCCAACCTGGGCAACAGAGTGAGACTGTCTCCAAAAAAAAAAGTGTTTAGGACTGTGCCTGACATGGTCAATGTTGGTTATTATCGTCATCATTGTTATTGTTATCCTCATCATCATTATTTCTCTAAACTGGCTATTGTTGAAATCTCTCATTAAGCTATTTTCCATGCCTCCCAAATTATTTAACAACTAAACTTATCACTTTTCCCCCAAGTCTCCCAAGGCTACTTCCTATTTCTGCACATTTCTGCATATGATGCTAACCACTGTTCTCCTGGCTTCCCAGGCCCAAAACTTCAGATCTCCTTTGACTCTCTCCTCCCACCTCCATTCAGTTGCCTATATGTGTAGCGTCTACCTTTTCATACTAGAATTATCCTTTCCTTTCCATTCAGATTCTAATCACCTCTCATCTGGATTATTCATTATCGTGTAGCTGAAGTGGGAGAACAAGGTTCCCGTGGGCCCAGCCCTGGACCCACCTGTGTGGGCTAGGGGACAGGAACAACTGGGAAGACAGGATTGGGTGCGGGGCATGTACATCAGCAGTGTGAGGGACAGGATAAGGAAAGGACAGTGAGAAGAAGGCTCTGAGAAGGACCGGCCACACCTTAGAGCCTGCCTGTATTTGAAATGCCTTTATTAGCTTTTGCGTATTCCTCACGGACATCTCGGCATACAGGGAAGGTCTTAGGGTAAATTGGACGAAATGGCTTGTTACCATCTTGAATGATCACTTAGAAAAAAACTGTGCAGGCCTGTGCGGTGGCTCACATCTGTAATCCCAGCACTTTGGGAGGCTGAGGCGGATGGATCACTTGAGGTCAGGAGTTTGAGACCAGCCTGGCCAACATGGCGAAACCCCATCTCTACTAAAAATACAAAAATCAGCTGGGCGTGGTGGCAGATGCCTGTAATCCCAGCTACTTGGGAGGCTGAGGCAGGAGAATCGCTTGAACCCGGGAAGTGGAGGTTGCAGTGAGCCAAGATTGTGCCACTGCACTCCAGCCTGGGCAACAGAGTGAGACTTCATCACAAAAAAAAAAAAAAGAAAAAAAGAAAAAAACTTGAGAAAGCATTTTATCCCGTTCCTGCTCTTTATCTTTGTTTCTTACATTTGGTGACCATATTGGCTATGTATTGTATGCATACAACCATCACGTCCTGTCCTTAACAGAGAGCTCCAATTTTGAAACCTCAGAAGGTGGATATTGTGCTCGATGAAAGTACTCAGTGCCATATTGATGAGCAGAATGTTGGGTTACCTTGGGAACACAGACGTACTTCCTTGTTACTATAAAAAGGGACACAGTGGCTGTGGTTGTAAGGCAACCTACATTTTACTGATTCTTTATGGTAAAAACGACGTGCCTGTAGGGAAATGCTGTATTTTTTAAGAACTTTGATCAGATGCATCAGACATCCTTTTAGTGCTGATCAAATCAGGTAAACCCAGTTTTCAGTACTTAAGGGTTTTTACAGGTATCAAAGCTGTTTCCATCCATTCCTCTTCTCCTCTTTCCTGTGCCCACAGTAAATAGGCAGGATATTTGTTGTAAGACTCAGTATGAATTGTTTTCACCAACATGGATTGTGACTAAGAGTATAATTTATACTAATGTCCTTAGGAGGGGACTTATTTGCCTGGTGGGGCCTGTATAGGTCATATGAAGGCAGATGATGTGTGTTTGACCTCCTCAGGGTGGCCTATTGAGCAGGGTTGCCTGGCCAAGTAAGCCTTCCCACTCCAGATTGTGAGGCAGCTCAATGTATTTGCCTCGCTTGCAGGTTCCTACTATGGTTTCACTGCACTGCCATCTGGGAAAGGAAGGTTGGTGCAGTTTATTCCATAATAATTGAAAGCCTTACCACTACTAATAGGGTGTTTAGATACAGCCCTACTGGCGGGGTGTGGTAACTCACACCTGTAATCCCAGCACTTTGAGAGGCTGAGACAGGTAGATCATTTGAGGCCAGGAGTTCGAGACCATCCTGGCCGACGTGTCAAAACCCCATCTCTACTAAAAATATAAAACCCCATCTCTACTAAAAATATAAAAATTAGCCGGGCGTGGTGGTGCGCACCTGTAATCCCAGCTACTCAAGAGGCTGAGGCAGGAGAATTGCTTGAACCAGGGAGGCAGAGGTTGCAGTGAGCCGAGATTGTGCCACTGAACTCCAGCCTGGGCGATAGAGTGAGACTTTGTCTCAAAAAGAGAGAGAGAGAGAGAGAGAGAGAGAGAGAGAGAGAGAGAACGGGAAGGAAGGAAGGGCGGAAGGGAGGGAGGGTACAGTCCTACCTAGGGGAACAAATTATACCCATTGATGCTGTCGAACACCTATCAGAAGTTTACTAATTCTCTTTGTTTGAAGAATTATTTTATTATTGCTCCAAACTGCTATCATTTTTAACAAAGCCACCCAAATGGGAATTGTGTTTATTTTCTTTACCATTTTCTGACATTTTATGTTACTACTGTATATTGATGTGGCATGAACCAAGGTTTATACACTGTGAAGAAGGTTTTTCTATTTGTCACATGCAGTGTAGCTTACTACAGCAGGCTTCCTTACCCTTGGCACTACTGACTTTTGGGGCTGGATGATTTTTTTTTTTTTTTTTTTTTTTGAGACGGAGTCTCGCTCTGTCGCCCAGGCTGGAGTGCAGTGGCTGGATCTCAGCTCACTGCAAACTCCGCCTCCCGGGTTTACACCATTTTCCTACCTCAGCCTCCAGAGTAGCTGGGACTACAGGCGCCTGCCACCTCGCCCGGCTAGTTTTTTGTATTTTTTAGTAGAGACGGCGTTTCACTGTGTTAGCCAGGATGGTCTCGATCTCCTGACCTCGTGATCTGCCTGTCTCGGCTTCCCAAAGTGCTGGGATTACAGGCGTGAGCCAAGGGCTGGATGATTCTTGTTTGAGGCTGAGGGTTGTCCTGTGCACTGTAGAATGTTTAGCAGCATCCCTGACCTGTACCCACTAGATGCCAGTAGCACCTCCCCTGGAGATATTTTGGAATCTCAAAATATCTCCAGACTTTGCCAAGTACCGGGGTACACAATCTCCCCTGGTTGAGAACCACAGTATTAGAGTGTAAGGATTGTGTAGCTTGCTATTTTTAAAGGCAGTGGTCATCTGAAGCATTAGTTTTCAGTCAGCTATAATAGAAATGTATGTATTGACCTTTAAGTATGACAGTTTGGCTAACTTAAAATAATGTAAATCCAAAACCCGATTGCTGTGCTGTGCTAGCATGCTTAAATAGAAACAGCATATCGCTGTTCTTTGATGATCGTTTTTGCGGGTGAATGGCAACACACAGGATTTGAAAATGCATATGTCATTTATTTTTATCTTCCTAAAATGAAAGGGGAAGAAATAGTGACAGCCACAACAGCCTAGGTACCATCCATACTCAGGCATACCTGTAGTGCATATGGGAAAAGCACTTTTCCTATGTGTTATTTTGGAATGGCAGTGGCCTCTTCTGTGGAGCAGCCAAAAGAAAAGCTTGTACGTGTCCATAAATCTTGGGAATTCTCCCCTGAAGGCCTCGTTGTTTTACTTTTCACAAATCTTTCCCAGAACCAAATACTCAGTTCCATGATTTACCTTTTCTTTTGTATCATAATCTGTAGTTTTATTATTTTCAAAATAAACTTTTAACTACTGGCAGTAATAAATTGAACTTGAAGATTCATGGTTCTTTTGTTTTCCAAAGAGGGTTTTTGCAGGGATGCAGTTAGAGGCTGGAGGTGGGTGAGATAGAGGTAAATTTAATTGACAAGCTAGAGATAACTGTGAAGCTGTTTAAAAGGCCAACCAGACTGCCCTGAACAATGTTGAATGGTGGTACACATTGTACTCTGCTTTTGTGGTTTAAAAATAATCTATTTGTGGCCAGGTGCAGTGGCTCATGCCTGTAATCCCAGCACTTTGGGAGGCTGAGGCAGGCAGATCACAAGGTCAGCAGTTCGAGACCAGTCCAGTCAATATAGTGAAACCCCGTCTCTACTAAAAATACAAAAAATTAGCTGGGTGTGGTGGTCTGCACCGTAATCCCAGCTACTTGGGAGGCTGAGGCAGGATAATGGCGTGAACCCGGGAGGCGGAGGTTGCAGTGAGCCGAGATCGCGCAATTGCACTCCAGCCCAGACAACAGTGCGAGACTCTGTCTCAAAAAAAGTAAAAAAATAATAATCTATTTGTGCCCGGAAGCTGTTTCCTGAAGGCCTCAAAGTGCCCTTGAAGACTGTCCTTGTTTAAGAATTATGTTGTGGCTGGGCTAAGGATGCCAGATGCACAGATCTGTAAGCTTAGGATGGGGGTAACTCTGCTGGGCATTGAGACAAATGGAAATGGAACAGGGGTTCTAACTTTCAAAGTCATTCTTAACATGTCTCCCAATTGTTGTAATACCAGTAGTTTTTCTCTCTAATTTTTAAAAATTTTTTGTAGAGACAGGGTCTTGGTATGTTGCCCAGTCTGGTCTTGAACTCCTGGCCTCAAACAATCCTCCCACTTTCTTCCTAAGCACTGGGAATACAGGCATGAGCCACTGCTCCCAGGCCAAAATAGTGATTTTTTTTTTTTTTCCTAGCCCCTTTCTTTCTCCTTTGTATTTTGTTTTAAAACTAAGGAATCCTCTTGAAACAGAAGCCAATTGGTGGTAGGAGCAGGCCTAAGCACTGCCCTAATGACTTGCATTGCCCTTCAGTAGCCTTGTCAGTGGCCTCTGGACTCAGTGGCATAACTGGGACCATCTCTTCTGTGGGCTGGAATTGCCATGAGCTGAATTGGAATAGCAGGGCTAGGAGAGCAAGGAGTTCACACTGGATAGTTTGTACTCAGCAGTGATTAAAGTTCAGATCTGGGCCGGGCACGGTGGGTTATGCCTGTAATCCCGGTACTTTGGGACTTTGAGGCGGGCCAATCACCTAAGGTCAGAAGTTCGAGACCAGCCTGGATAACGTGGTGAAACTTCGTCTCTACTAAAAATACAAAAAAACTGAGCGTGGTGGCGCACACCTGTAATCCCAGCTACTCAGGAGGCTGAGGCGCAAGAATCCCTTGATCCCAGGAGGCAGAGGTTACAGTGAGCTAGAATTGTGCCACTGCATTCCAGCCTAGGCAACTGAGTGAGACTGTCTCAAAAAAAAAAAAAAACAAAATCAGATCTGATGCCCCGTGAGATGGCCAAGGAAGAGTTGTCATCCTAGGAAGAAGGGGCTGTCCTCAGGGAAGGGTTCTGAAGGATCCTGTTAACCCTGTAACAGTGAGGATGGAGGGACCCCAAACAACCACATACATGTCATTGTGCAGAAGCAGAAACAAGGAATGAGGACAAAATAATCAGCTTGAGACAAAGAGCTTGCAGTTGGCTTACTCATACTCAAGAGCGCAGCTTGTCCTGTGGTAGGGACTTGGGACCTTATGGGCATCTGGGCGAGGAGTGCCATGGAGATTGACTGGAAAGGTCTCTGGTGAGCCTTTGGGATCGATCTTTCTCTCTCTCTCTCTCTCTCTCTCTCTCTTTCTTTCTCTCTCTCTCCCTTCCTTCCTTCCTTCCTTCCTTCCTCCCTTCCTTCCTTCCTTCCTTCCTTCCTTCCTTTTTTCTTTCTTTTTCCTTCTTTCTTTTTCCTTTTCCTTTCTTTTCCTTTCTTTTCCTTCCTTTTCCTTCCTTCCTTCCTTCCTTCCTTCCTTCCTTCCTTCCTTCCTTCCTTCCTTCCTTCCTTCCCCTCCCTCCCTCCCTCCCTCCCTCCCTTCCCCTCCCTCCCTCCCTCCCTCCCTCCCTCCCTCCCTTCCTTCCTTCCTTCCTTCCTTCCTTCCTTCCTTCCTTCCTTCCTTCCTTCCATCCATCCCTTATTTTGTTCTTTATAGCTATCTCCTATAGGAAGGATGAGACTCTTTTACATCTTTTACTTTCATGTTATTAAACACACATACACATCACCATGAATAGAAATCAAATGACATTGCTAATACTGAAAACTCCACAGGTAATTTCTCTTTATCAGTCGTTACCTGCTGGGTTCTGTCCACAGTTTAAAAGAGATATTTGTATGTTTCTTGTGCTTTGTTGCTGAGAAAAAGCAAATAAGTAATTTATCCCCGTGTCTTGGCCCTCTTTCCAGAAGCTCAAGGCCTTTCTGAGTCTTGTCTTGGATTGGTGAGTTGGGAGCTTGTATTTTCACATGACACAACCCTCATTTAGCAGCCACTTCTCCTTATGTGTAACCTGACAGCCAGCCTCTGCCCCACCATTACAGGAAAATACTGGCTGGGTTAGGCTGAGGAATAATGATGCCTGACATTTATTGAGCAGTGCTTGTGTAGCACATAGTGTACTGAGCAGTTCCCTCTTTCCTTCCCCCTGTTTGCATCCTTTCCCTCTCAATCAATTCTCCTAGTGATCCAGTGAGTGGGCGTGATCTCCATGGGATTAGAACCTAGGCTACCTGGCTCTGGAGCCCCTGCTCCCAGGCACTGTACTCAGCTGCCCTCTCTGTACTTGCTGAGGGATGTGGGGCTGCTCTTCAAGGGTTATTTTGTCTGTGTGATTGGAGCCCTGTATCAGGTGAGACTCCAGAAGCTCACGCAAAAGCCCTGTGTGTCAGAGCCTCTCCATCTCTAAAGGACCTGAGGCCAAGTTCAGATGCCCAGACCTACTCACCCTGTCTATGGTAGAAAACTCTGCCCTTGCTGCCCTGTCCATGTTTACTCCCTTATCTCATTCTAGCCCCATTTGCTTGTTGGTTTTTTGGGATCACCTTATATAGGATGGGCAGAATCCACATTCTTGTTGTTGAAGAACAGGCATGCACAAAAAACTGTGATGACCAGAATTACACAGAAAGGAGAGCATGAAGGTAGAGGAGACATGATCTTGCAACCACCACACAGGGAAGAAGGCTGGGAGGACAGACCTCAGCATAGAGACACCCGTATTACCTTAGGAAGCCCTGAGCTTAGCTGTATAGGTTTCTTTTAACTAGCAAATCATGCTGTGAGTAGAGTATGCTGTGCATATTGGCTTATTTTGAAATTACACATAATTGTAGAAACATAGGAAGCTAGGTAATTCCTGCCTCCCAGATGAGGATCCAGGGTGGGAGCTAACCTTTGTGTCATGGTGCTCAGTAGATAATCAGTTGAGTTTAATTTTTCTAGCCTATGTTTTCCTTCACTACCTTTTGAGTTTGCTCATCTTAGCTTCTAAGCAAACTATCAGCTTGGCAGAGAAAGCCTTACAATGAAAACTGCGACCTCTTAGGAAGTTGTGGGGGGTTTCCTGGAGGAGTTTTATGGGGTTCTTGGGAAGACTGAAATGATTCCAGGATTTGGGGCCCAGTGATCATCTGCCCCAACTTGTTTTGTCTGTGTTCTCTTCTGTCATCAGTGGAAAGGAGCCAACTGTGAATACTGCATGCCAAGCATTTTCACAGGGTCTTGCCTCTACCCCATAACCTTGGGATGTAGGCAGTAATGTTCCTGTTTTACAGAAGAGGATCTTAAGCCTCTGAGATGTTAAGGAATTTACCCAGTCTCTTGACTGGGATACAGTTGGGCAGGCCACATGGATGGAGCCAAGAAGAAGCTCTCAGGGCCGAGGGGGCTGAGCTTTATCTATGAATGGGGAGACGATCCAATGGAGGCAGTTTTACTGGTAGCTGTAGAAAGAACCAGGACTTTGGGACATTTGTAACTGGGATCTGATGTAGACTGGAGACAGTTAAAGGCATGAGAAAGTCAGGTTAACAGGTACCCTGGAAGATAATAGCTGTCAAGGAAGAGTTCAGGACCAAGGAACCAGCTTCTTAGATTTCCTTATCTTCTGGTAGCCAGCAGGGTTAGGGCTTTTTGCCATGCTCTTTCAGAGCCCTGACTTCAGCCACTCCCTGGGCCTTTGCAGGTGACTTCGGTTCCCATGCTGGCCCTGGCATGGGGCATACCTCCTATTTCCCATGCTGCCCTTGGAGTCCAAGTACACCCAACTTCTTCACAGGGCCACAGTGAGGATGTGGTTACCTGGGAATTCTTGGGTTTTTCTTCATGGCTTTGGGCACTAATAACGTATGGCAGGTGGTCAGCACTGAATTTTGCCTTTTCTGTTTGTTGCTGTAGTTGTTACAGCTTTTAAAATAGGTACAAATTACATACACTACAATACACAAATTTTAAGTCTACTGTTTGATGAGTTTTGGCAAATATGTACACTTTTGGGGCCCAGCCTATCTGATGGGTCCCCCACTGGAGGCTTGGGGCAAGCTGAAGACATTGCTGATATGAAAGCAAGGATTAAAGATCAGGGAGGGTCAGGGGCTGGTTCTAGACTGTGGTAGCAGACATGGTGGTGGTCAGGTAATGAGATGAAGGAACACTCATGCTTTCTGGATACCCAGGACATATCTCATTTAAGGGTCATATCTAAACCAGTAATAATGATGATAATACTGTTAGCTAATATTTATTAGGCATTTAATATGTGCTAAGAGCTTTGCATATATTGTTCTTTAAGCTCCATATTACACTTTGACACAGGCACTGTTTAACAGATGAGAAAAGTGAGGCTAAGAAGCTTTCCCAGAAGTCACACTTAGTGTGTGCTGAGCAGGGATTTGACTGAGCTGGGCAGAGCCCACTCCTCTTTCTTAGCATCAGCCTTCGAGCTTCCCAGTAGGAATAGCTACCATTTTCTAGATATCTAGATCCCTAGGTCAGTGCTCCTTCCCTTTAGGCCCTCTCATTATTGAGAGTCAACCAGATTGGCCTCAAATTCATGCTTTGCTACTTAATAGCTGTGTGACTTTGGACAAATTTCTTAACCTCTCTTGAATCTCAATTTCCTCATCTATAAAATGGGGGTGCTTCCCACCTCCTAGGATTATTGTGAGCATTAAATAATATTTGTAGAGCATAATGCCTGGCCAGAAGTAGGTGCTTAGGAACTCGTGTTTTTAGAAAAAGACAGTCTAGTCCACAAATATGTGTACAGTCCTCAAAACCAGGCACAGTTGAATTTTATAACTTGGCATGTTGTCTTTTGGTTCTGGGGAGCTTATTTACTAGATTGAGTTACTGGCACAGGAGTTCCTGGGGTGGCTGAGTACATGTGTTTGAATATAGAAGAATAGCATCATCATGTACCACCTTCATAATTAGTGTTTGTGAGATATCATCTCTATGCACTTTTTAAATAAAAAATTACTTACATTGCTGAAGACAGGATCTCTCATTTCTACTATAAAGAGCATGTGTCTACATGTATAGACAAAAACAAGCAAACAAACAGTGATTGATAACTGATATACTGTTTGCAGAAGATGAGAAGTCAAGAGGACATATACATGTTTCTAGTATAATTTTTGTTGGAAAAGAATGCTCGCCCTAGTTTTACACTGGCAGTGTTGTAATGCACTCTATCTTATCACCCCCATTAGGAAAGGTAGCCTGGTTGAGGTTTCCAGGTGTGTGTGCAGAAGACCTCCATAGTGGAAGGTGGAGAGCAATAAATAGGAACATGTGCATTAGAATAGCCAACGCAGAATAGCTGGATTTGTTGAGCTCCTGTTGTGTGCTGGATACAGTTAAGCAGTGCCTGTATCTCATTTAATTGTCACTCTAAGATAGGTTCTACTCTTATTTCCATTTTATAGAAGAGGAAGCTTAGAGGAGTTACTGCAGAACTTTCCTGTTTTATTTTGTTGTTTTTTGTTTGTTTGTTTGTTTTTTGACAGAGTGTTATTCTGATGCCCAGGGTGGAGTGCAGTGGCGCAACTTTGGCTCACGGCAACCTCCACCTCCCGGGTTCAAGCAATTCTCATGCCTCAGCCTCTCTCGAGTAGCTGGGACTACAGGTGTGTGCCACCACATATGGCTAATTTTTATATTTTTAGTAGAGACGGGGTTTTGCCATGTTGGCCAGGCTGGTCTCAAAACTCCTGACCTCAGGTGATCCGCCCACCTCGGCCTCCCAAAGTTCTGGGATTACAGGTGTGAGCCACTGAGCACAGCTAGTACTCCTGTTGTACCTTCTTCCCATAACCTTGTGTAGAGGATTTTGTGGCAGAATGGTGATGGTTACATGCCAGGTTACATGCCAGGTTTTGGTTACATGCCAGGTTTTGGAGTGGGGGGTAGAGGGTAACCAAGTTACATGCCAGGTTACATGCCAGGTTACATGCCAGGTGATGGTTACATGCCAGGTTTTGGAGTGGGGGGTAGGGGGCTTTCATTCTCATTATTATTCATTTCAAATTATTATTATTTGACCTTGACATCAAAGTGCTATGCACTTTATATTGTTTGGGCTTTACCCAGTTCTACATTTGGTGGGGAAAATGTCTCTTCTCTTAGCTGTGCAATTGTGATTTAAGAAAATCATTTAGGAATCATTTGAATTGTTTAGTAATAATCTTATATGTCTGCATTTTTCTGGAAAATGTAATTCAATTAGCTATTTTAAAAGGAAACCTGTGGGAATTTAGTGGGCATATTTTGTAAAAATATACACATACATTCTCCATCTGTATAATGAAAGCCCAATAACTGATTCATATTGGATGGGTAGAATGGAGAAAGCCAAGAACATAAAGACAGAGTTCTCTTTCTGGTGGAGAGAGAGATGGAGCAGTCTCATCTCTAGTTGAATGGAGCCTCAGAGCTGTTCCACCTGAAATTTCGTGATTTGGGATTTTGAAAGTGCCAATCATACATTAAATTGACTTTTTAGGGTTTTCTTTTTTTGCACATTGTGTGCTGGTATGATTAAGCCTTCATTTTAACACTGTTTTTGTTTGTTTGTTTGTTTTGAGATGGAGTCTCACTCTGTCACCCAGGCTGGAGTACAGTGGCACGATCTTGGCTCACTGCAACCTCCACCTCCCAGGTTCAAGTGATTCTTCTGCCTCAGCCTCCTGAGTAGCAGGGACTACACGCACATGCCATCATGCCCAGCTAATTTTTTGTATTTTTTGTGGAGACGGGGTTTCACCATGTTGGCCAGGCTGGTCTCGAACTCCTGACCTCAGGTGATCCACCTGTCTCAGCCTCCCAAAGTGCTGGGATTACAGGAGTAAGCCACCACGCCCGGCCTCATTTTAACACTGTTAAGGGTTGTTTTGTTGATGTTCTCAGAGTGCCTTTTTTAATGGTTATGAATTTCATTTTGAAGAAAAATTAGGTTACTACACAATTTTGCGTTGGTTTTCATCAAAAGTCCGTTGCATTAAAGTAGTCATCCTGAGTTATGGAGAGAATTGAGATTTAGCCCTACACTGAAACAAATGTAAATGGAAAGTTTAGTGACCTTATGGGATTGTAATTGGTTTTGAGGTTTTAAATGAAAAATATGAGGCGGAAGTATGTGATGCTTTCTGAACAAAAACAATATACCCTCCTGCAATGATGAAAAAGGTTCTAGATTCTGTCAGTTGATTTTCAGTTCCCACTTGCAAGATTGAAAAGTTCAATTGGATTTCAGGCTTTATTATTTTCTAGCATATTTTTGCATAAATCATTACCCTTGCCTAGAATTTCCAACTCCCGCCGTTTCACTGATCTGAATCTGACCCCACCTCCCCTCTCCCAGGACAGCAGCAGAGTCCAGAAGAAATCACACTGGATTAAAAGTCAGAGAGATAATTAGACTCCTCCTACTTAATAGGACATTGGATGGGTGGGTCTCTTGATGTTTTGAAGTCTCCATTTTTTTTTTTTTTTTTTTTTTTTTTGAGACAGAGTTTCACTCTTGTTGCCCAGGCTTGAGTACAATGGCGCAGTCTCGGCTCACCACAACCTCTGCCTCCCAGATTCAAGTGATTCTCCTGCCTCAGTCTCCCGAGTAGCTGGGATTACAGGCATGCACCACCACACCCAGCTAATTCTTTTTTTTTTTTTTTGAGACGGAGTCTCGCTCTGTTGCCCAGACTGGAGTGCAGTGGCCAGATCTCAGCTCACTGCAAGCTCGGCCTCCCAGGTTTACGCCATTCTCCTGCCTCAGCCTCCCGAGTAGCTGGGACTACAGGTGCCCGCCACCTCGCCCGGCTAGTTTTTTGTATTTTTTAGTAGAGACGGGGTTTCACCGTGTTAGCCAGGATGGTCTCAATCTCCTGACCTCGTGATCTGCCTATCTCGGCCTCCCGAAGTGCTGGAATTACAGGCTTGAGCCACCGCACCTGGCCCCAGCTCATTTTTCTATTTTTAGTAGAGATGGGGGTTTCTCCATGTTGGTCAGACTGGTCTCGAACTCCCAACCCCAGGTGATCTGCCTGCCCCGGCCTCTCAAAGTGCTGGGATTACAGGTGTGAGCCACTGCGCCCGGCCCATTTCTTTAATCTAGAAAAGAACCCCGTCTTCTCTACTAAAAATACAAAAAATTAGCCGGGCTTGGTGGCAGGCGCCTATAGTACCAGCTACTTGGGAGGCTGAGGCAGGAGAATGGCCTGAACCCGGGAGGCAGAGCTTGCAGTGAGCCAAGATCGTATCAGTGCACTCCAGCCTGGGCGACAGAGTGAGACTCCGTCTCAAAAAAAAAGAAAAGAAAAGAACCCCCCTAAAAATAATGGCCAGCACCATTTAATGAGCATTTATTATACGGGAAGTTCTTCCCACACATTTCATGTAACCATCACAGCAACTGTTTATCACAACACATTTATCATTTATTGGCGGTTTTTCTCATCCGCTTTTAAAAATAAACACTCATTTTTCTTCCAACTTGCCAACATTTATTTTTGCTTCCCAGTTTTACAAACTATAATTAATAACAAAACTGTTGGGATTGTGTGGCAAAGATACTTTATAGAAATATATCTGATTTTTACATACTCAAATGTGCCACATACGTTTGCCTTTGGAACCGGATATATCATCTGGATATTTGGGATGGAAAGGAAAATCAGTTAACCTAGGAGATTTGGGAGAAGGCCACATACAGGATCAACTAGGCTCTGGATTTTAAGCCTTGTTGTGGAACACTCCCTGATGTGGCTTTTGGTATTTTGCTTTTTTTCGGGGTGGTGGGGGAGCACTACACATTTTTTTTATTGCAATATAATTTACTAACAATAACATTAATCATTTGGAAGTGTAATCTGGTGGCATTTTGTACATTCACAATGTTGTGAAACTGTCACCACTGCCTAAAATACCATCACATTTTCATCACTCCCAAAAGAAATCTTGAACCCATTAGTAGTCTTTCACAATGTCTCCCATCCCCTTTGTTCCTTTTTTATGGCTGAACAGTATTTCATTGTATGGATGTATAATGCCATATTCTATTTATCCAGTGTGATGGTTAATTTTTAGTGTCAACTTGACTGGATTGGGGAATACCTAGAGAACTGGTAAAGCGTTATTTTTGAGTGTGTCTGTGAGGGTGTTTCCAGAGGAAATTGGTGTGTGAGTCTGAGTGGACTAGGTGGGGGAAGATCCACCCTCAACGTGGGTGGGATCCTCCAATCTCCTGGAGGCCAAGACAGAACAAAAACTGAGGTGCTGAGTATATGTTACTGCTTCCCTTCATGAACTTGACATTTCTTGAGTGCTTACTGTGCACAAAACACTGTGCTAGGACCTTTGGGGGCTACAAGAAGACATGGGACATAGCTCTGCCCTTAAGAAGCTTGTATCCTGATGGATGGATTGGAAAGGGAGGGTTGGTGAGAGAGGGCTTCGGGAGGATAGAGTTTCCTGTGCCTGAGGGTGGTGAATGAGAGAGGGAAGGACCCGAATGTGAAGTAAAGAGGAAAAAGGTCTGTGAGAATCAGAGCACTGATGGAATTCAGTGGAAAGATTAATCTGTGTGTGTGTTGGGGTTGGGGTTATGGGGAGCAGCTCATGCAGCGCCTTCCTTTCTTTACCCTTGTATTCCTTCCACAACTCTAGCAGAATAATGGGTACAAAGATGCCTTAAAATGTTGGTTGTTTTTATAGACACTTCCGGTGTGAGGTTAAAATATTCTGCAAATGGGGAGGTTTCCATCAATGGGACATAATATTCGTGGCCCTTTGATTCAGCAACTTTTTGAGTCCCTCCCAATCTTTAGGGTGCCAGAGATTCAGAGATAAGACAAGAGCTTAGAGGACAAGGGTCAAATGAAAAGACCCAAAGCCTGGCCGGGTGGTGCACACCTGTAATCACAGCGATTAGAGAGGCTAAGGCAGGAGGATTGCTTGAGGCCAGGAGTTAAAGATCAACCAGGGGCAGCATAGCAAGACCCAGTCTCTGTGCCCCTGCCTTCCACCCCCATGGAAAAAAAAAAAAAAAAAAAAAAAAAACCCTAGACAATAGCATGTAGGGCAGTAACAACCTTGGTAAAGGTAAACACTGTGGAGGAATGTGGCAGGTGATCAGTCATTCCTTCTGAAGACTGTTCTGGGGCCCACGCTGCTGAGCTCTGTCATACAGAGAGTAGCCACAGGGAGGGCCCTGCCCTGTAGAATCACCATAATCTAGAACACCGGTTCTCAAGGTGTGGGCCCTGGACCAGGAGTGTCAGCCTCACCTGAAAGCTTGTTAGAAAGGCAGGTTCTCTGGCTCACCCCAGACTTACTCCATCAGAAGCTCTGGAGGTGATGTCCTGCAGTCCATTTTCACAAGCCCTCCAGGTAGTTCTGATGCATGCTCAAGTGTGTCGAGCAGTGGGCTAGGACAGTTGTCAGGCCTGGATGCACATTAGAATCACATGCGGAGCTTTTAAAGCAACAGTGCCTAACCACACCTAAGACTGACTAGATCAGAATCTGAAGGGAGACCCAGGCATCTGTAGTTTTGAAAGCTCTCCAGGTGATTCCATTGTATAGCCAAAGTTGAGAAGCAGTGGTCTCCACGTGCTTAAACAGATCATCGCAGTGCAATCAAGAGTGACCACTAAGGTGGGAAACAGTGCCTGTGAGTCCACAGAGCAGAGGATGCCTGGCAACCCCTTGAAGGGATCAGGATGGCTCCCCAGAGGAGGTGAGGATCCTTCGTTGTATTTCCTATTGGATGAGCTCTTCATTCCTCCTTCCCTTTTTTTTCTGGACATTGCAGTTGCACAAATCTGAGTGTGATTGGAAAGGTTATTTTAAAATTCGTTTAATGTGATTAATTTTTCAAAGTTGAACACAGCTGGCCTTCCTTTAAAACTTTGTATTTTGATAATGGTTCTTAACGGTACCATGAATAATTGACTAATATCAGGTCATTAATATTCTATAGGAGAGTCAAGCTAATAAAATTCATTTTAAAATTCGTTTTTAAAAATGTGTTCCTGCGGCCCAGGGATAATAGGATCTCAGTCAAGTATGAGATTTTATGCTTTTCTTTTAACATAAAATAGTTGTTTGGCTGCTCAATATCCCTGTTTTATTCCAATTTTTTTGTAGGACTTAATTGCCCAGGAAAAGACCTCTGTTTCAGAGTTGCAAGTTTGCCTGAATTCTGTTGCCCTGGGAAGCATTACTGCATCAACAGTGGGGAAGGGGTGGCTCTGACATGGGTGCTCTTTGTCCTTCTCCTGGGTAGGGTATCTCTGAGAGAGTATCCCCTTTAGGTCCTTCCCAGGGCTTCACATTTGGGCCAGATTTTTTAAAAATAATTAAACTTTTCTATTTTGAGGTCATTGTCAATCCACATGCAGTTATAAGAAATATTACAGGCTGGGTGCAGTGGCTCATGCCTGTAATCCCAACATTTTGGGAGGCTGAGGCAGGAGGACCGCTTGAGGCCAGGAGTTCAAGATCAGCCTGGGGAACATAGTGAGACTGCATCTCTATAAATAAATAAATAAATAAATAAATAGCCGAGGCCAGGCACAGTGGCTCACGCCTTTAATCCCAGCACTTTGGGAGGCCGAGACGGGCAGATTACGAGGTCAGGAGTTTGAGACCAGCATGACCAACATGGTGAAACCCCGTCTCTACTAAAAATACAAAAGTTAACCAGAAGTGGTGGTGCATGCCTGTAATCCCAGCTCCTCAGGAGGCTGAGGCAGGAGAATTGCTTGAACCTGGGAGGCAGAGGTTGCAGTGAGTCGAGATCACACCACTGCACTCCAGCCTGGATGACAGAGCAAGACTCCGTCTCAAAAAAAAAAAAAAAAAAAAAAAAGGAAAAGAAAAAGCCGAGCATGGTGACACACGCCTGTAGTCCCAGCTACATGGGAGGCTGAGGTGAGAGGATCGCTTGGGCCCAGGAGTTCGAGGCTGCAGTGAACTGATTGTGCCACTACACTCCAGCCTGGGTGACAGAGTGAAACCCTGTCTCAAAAAAAAAAAAAAAAAATTACGGAGAGAGCCCATGTCCCCTTTATCTGGTTTCCCCCAATGGTAATATCTTACAAAACTATAGAACAGTATCACAACTAAGATGTTACCACTGATACAATCAAGATAGAGTGCATTTCATGATACCTTTTATAGACATCCACTTCCCTCCCACCCCTACCCTCTCAACCCCTGGCAAGCATGCAGGCATGGATCTGTTCTCCATCAGTTCTTATGGAGGTCAAAGGTAAAATTGGGTCCCTGGTTTAAAAAAAGAAAGAGATGGCTATAGACTGTGGCTCATGCCTGTAATCTCAGCACTTTAAGAGGCTGAGGCAGGAGGATTGCTTTAGCCTAGGAGTTCCAACATCAGCCTGGGCAACATAGGGAAACCTTGTCTCTACTGAAAAATAAAAAAATTAGTCAGGCGTGGTGGTACATACCTGTGGTTCCAGCTACATGGGAGGCTGAGGTGGGAGGATCACTGAAGCCCAGGAGTTGGAGGCTGTAGTGAGCCATGATCGTGCCACTGTACTCCAGTTTGGGCAACCAACAGAGTGATACCCTGTCTCAAAAATATTTTTAAAAATTATGATAAATGCACACAAATAGGGCACATGGACAAAGGATGATTGGGTGGGAAAGTTAGACATTTTAGGATTTCAGGCCATACAGAAAGACTTCCTTTTGGAACTGAATTCAGCGCTGTATTAGTGTGTTTTCATGCTGCTGATAAAGACATATCCAAGACTAGGAAGAAAAGGAGGTTTAATTGGACTTACAGTTGCAAATGGCTGGGGAGGCCTCAGAATCATGGAGGGAGGCGAAAGGCATTTCTTACATGGCGGCGGCAAGAGAAAATGAGGAAGATGCAAAAGCGGAAATAAAACCATCAGATCTCATGAGACTTATTCACTACCATGAGAACAGTATGGGGGAAACTGCCCGCATGATTCAGATTATCTCCCACCAGGTCCCTCCCACAACACCTGGGAATTATGGGAATACAATTCAAGATGAGATTTGGGTGGCGACACAGAGCCAAACCATATCAAGCATTACTTCTTGGATACACTGTGCCTTTAGAGGGCGTCTCCTGGTGTCAGTGTTCACAGTAATCTACCTCAGTTCCTCTGATTTAAATCTGGCTGTGTTTTGGTAATAACTGGTTTATTTGTTAGAGGCTGTGGTTTGTACTCCAGCCCTTCTTACCTCGGAATGAGCTCAAGGGCTTTTCGACAGCTTTTGGGAAAAACATAGAGTCAGAAGGTGGAAGCTGGAGATGAGTTATTTGGCTTCCCTTGGAATGGATATTCTCAAAATGTTTGCTCAGCAATTAAGCAGAAGAAGCAGATGCTGTGTGGAAGAAACCTTACTCATCCAGTAAATCTCAATTCCGACTGAACTTAGACCTCCTTATCCACATATGCCCCAGAGCAGCTAGATGTGCAGAGAGAGAATCACAGGAGGGAGCTGCCAGGCTTCTGCAGGGTGGTAACCGCCAGCCACATGTGGCTATTAAGTGCCTGAAGTGTGCCCAGTGTGACTAAAGAACTGAACTGTAACTACTTAATTTTGATGTGAAATTTAAATAGCCATGTATAGCTCATGGCTACCGAATGGACAATACAGAGATTCCACATTGCCCATGTTGGGCTGTTTGAGTCACTCCACCCCTTTCAGTGGGACAAAGCTGAATTTAAAAAAGAAAGAGATGGCCATGCATTGTGGCACGAGCAAGGAGAGACCTTACAGCTTCCCCCAAGGTCCTCTGTAACCCCTTCCCCACCCAGCATCAGCCCTAAAACATTGCTGAGCAAACATTTTCAAACCACTAGTGTGAGGAGGAAGCTGCTAATTAGCCTGCCTGGACAGTGGCCACATCTGTGTCCAGCTGGGCCAGCACTTGGCTCACAGTACTGCTTACTTCATACTTCTCTAATGAGTCACACTCGACTTCTCTTTAGATTTGCAGGCTCATTCTTGGGGCCAGGTTAGGATTTGTTCTCTGCATGCATCACTGGGTTACAGCACCAAGACCAAGGTGTTACATTTCTTCCTGTGCCAGGGAAGCAGCACAGAAAAGCGGTAACTAAGAATGTGGGTCCTTTCAGCCAGATGTGAGAGATTAGAAAAAAAAAATTTAATGTTTTTTAAAGTGGGTCCTGAAGTCAGTTTCTTGCATTGGAATCTGGCTTCAAGTGCCTCTGTTTCTACACCTGTAAGACAAGGATCATTACAGCGCCTCTGTCGTCATAGGGTGGTTGGGCTGAGAAAGTCTGAGCAGTGCACTTTGTCCTTGGTAGCTGCTCAATTATTACCTCTTATTATGATGATGCTGGTGATGATGACTGTGAACATGGTAATAAAGATTTTCTGGAAAGGTGATTTGAAGGTGTGACTCTCATGTGTGTCCATGAGAGGGCAGCCTAAAATCATGGATGTCTGTGGAACAAGCAGCCTCTGTAAAGCCTCAAGGTAATGTGGGCAGTTTCAAGTGTGTTTGGCCCTTTTTCTTCTCTGTTTTTCTTTTTTCCCTCTGTTTGAAGAGCGCTTTCAGCCATTTTCAGGCTTACTTGAGATATGGAGCAGGCCCATGAACACCTAGAGGGCAGCATGGGTGGTACAGAGCTAGGTTCAAGCCCTGCGTGGGTGGGTGAGTTTGTGTAGGTGCCGATGAGAGCATCTGTCTAGGCTTTTCTTTATAACTTTTCACACAGAACTAATTCTTATTAATCAGACTCTTGAGGTAGACACTAGAACCTGACTGTGTTTAGAGAAAAAAGAAACCTGACTTTCTATGTTGTTCCCCTTCCACAACTTCACACCTGCCTCTGAGCATTGTGTGCGTGTGTTGGGGCCACCATGTAAGGGGACAGTGGCCAGAGCTGTATAGACCCAGAGTTGCATCAGCCACACGTGGCTCTGGAATACACCAGGGGAGACTGAGTTACAGAGAGAGCAGAATAAGAGTCCTCAAACCATGTGGGAGCACAGAGCATCACAGGGCTGGGGGACTGTGGGGGTCTTGAAGATGGGCAGAGTTTAAACAGGTGGAGCAGGGTAGAATAAGGGATGGCATGAGTTAGAAGGTACATGGGAGAAAGGGCAGTGCTGAGGTGAAGTTGGGAAAAGAGTTTGGGGTCAGATTGTGGGGTGGCTGGAATGAGCTGAGGAGTTAGCCTTTAAATTTTTGATAACATTTGTATTGTTGATAGTGTCATAATGATTAAGAGATGACTAAAACCAAAATGGAGAATAGCACTTGGATTTTTCTAGTACTTATCTCATTTTAATATCCCTGATATGTAATCTAGGCTGCAAAACCAGATGTAAGTGGGGAATCATGACAATCCAGTGTTTGTCACGCCATCCCCCTTCCTCATTCCCACTGCCTACACTGTGGGCGAGGCCTTCAGGCCTCCCTCCTGGACAGCAGCAGGAACCTCCTTAGAAGAAGCACAGGTTGCTGTGGCAGCAAGGCACACTATGATGCCAGCTTGTGACGCTCCCAGAGAGGAAGGCACAGATGCTGGTGAAGTGAACCTGGTTATATTAACATGAAAACTGACTTATACAGAATGGTGTGCTTAAATATTATATAGATAATACACTGGGTCCAGTTGTAACAGAGTGCAGTTATTTCTAATTCTAAAATGACCATAAAGATCCATTTAATCTTTAGAAAGCCCTTTAGGGTTCTGCAGGGGTGGTTGGTTGGAGATGAAAAGCTTCCGGGATATTTCTCAGACATTTTGGGGGAAGTTGTCATTTGTTCCATCTTATTTGTTGTAGATATTTGGATGATTCTAAGATACTAAGGTTGACATTGGCACAAACTTGGCAGAACCAAAATTGAACTTGAGTGTTGTCTTTCATGGTGCTCACCCAAGGAGCTCATATGTTGGCTCCTTTCAGAAAGTAGGCCGGGCACGGTGGCTCACGCCTGTAATCCCAGCACTTTGGGAGGCCAAGGTGGGCGGATCACCTGAAGTCTGGAGTTTGAGACCAGCCTGGCCAACATGATGAAACCCTGTCTCTACTAAAAATACAAAAATTAGCCACGCGTGGTTGCATGCACCTGTAATCCCAGCTACTCGAGAGGCTGAGGCAGAAGAATCGCTTGAACCTGGGAGGCAGAGGTTGCAGTGAGCTGAGGTTGCTCCACTGCATTCCAACCTGGGCGACAGAGTGAGACTGTCTCAAAAAAAAAAAAAAAAAAAAAAAAAAAAGTAAAATGTTCAGTGTCTGTGTAATGAACAGTATTCAAAATTTTGTCCATTTTTGTGCTTCTCCTCTCTCCCAGGTGGTCCTGCTTCAGGCCTGGGAGCCTGACTAGACGAGGCCTAGTGGGCTTCTCTGCACACTGCCAGGCCTCTCTGTCGCTTACTGTACTTTCTGACCCCTTGTCTGCCTAGGGGCAAAGGATTAGGAAAGGGGCTTTGTCCTCTGGGACTGATGTTGGCCCAACTACAGGACAGCTTGGCAGGTGCATGTGAAAGTGGTAGCTGCTGCCCCTTGGCTGTGTGTGTCATGGAGAGTGACAGATTGGACCTCCTTTGGTTGAAATAATGGGGATGGATGATATGTGCATGCAGTCAGACTCAGGTGCTGTGCCCAGTTGCCTATAGTACTTAGCAGATAGGGAAAGAGTGAAGAACTGAAACATCATCTAGTTTTCTCCTTTGTAGGCATGGAGGGATTTTTGAAATCAGATGAGAGGCAAAGATTGGCCAAAGAAAGACGAGAAGAAAGAGAAAAATGTCTGGGTAAGTTATGCACTTTAGCTATTTCGGTCCAAGGGAGTAGAGATATGGCGGTGTCTCTTCTGAAGAGTCTTAGAAATTTGTGAATGAATGGGAAGAGAACTAGGACAATTGCTAGATGAACATGAAGAATCAGGGGTGAACCTACTCTGCAACTGGCATGTTCACAAATAGGTAATTCTCAGAACAGTTCACTCGGCAAACATTGAACCTCTGCTGTGTTCTAGCCACTGTGTTAGGGTCTGCAGATATGATATTGAAGAAAGAGAAACAGTCACTGTCCCTAACCTAAGGAAGTCCTAACACCTTCAAGTGTCAACTGTGTACACTCCCTCAGGTTCTCTCTTGGGAATCTAAAAGGGCCATCCTCAGCAGAACTGAGAAAATCAGCACTTGAGTCATTCTGTATTTTAGGACAGAAGGCCCTGGTTGAGAAAGGCTGTCTTGCCTCTTGCAGGTTGTAGACAGATTAGTGCAGAGTGTTCTTCACAGGATGCTGAGGGAGATAGCGTTTCCCCACTGCATTGAGACAAATGAGGATCTTTCAGGTTCTTCTCTTCTTCACTGCCTCCTGCTGGTCGGTACAAGCATTGCCTCCTCCAGGGAACCCTTCCCTGTCTTGGCTAGGTGGAATTAAGGGCCCCTTAGTAAATGCCTTGAGGGTAAGGCAAATTTTATTCGTGTGTTTTACCCCCAACCTAGCTCAATGTCTGGTGCTTGGTGCACACACAGTTAACCTGCTTTTGAATGAGCATACCCTTATAAGCATCATTGCTCAACCTAGCATATAGTTTAGCCATTGTGCACAAGTTTGACTTAATGATAGCCGTCATAGTCATAGCTCCCACGTCGGGAGGCACTTACTGTGTACTTTACGGTCATCATCTTGTTCGATCTTCACAACACTGTGATGTGGCAAACATGACTGTCCCCACATTGTAGAGGAGGAAACCGAGGCAGAGGTATGATCTAGCTAACATGCTTAGGGTTACCCAGCTAGTGGCGGAGGTACCAGAACCCTTTATCTCAATCAGTGCATCCTAGGATCCTACCAGGCTCTTTTTAGGGCTCTGCTCTTGCTTCCATGTTTTTGGTCTTAATCCAAACTGCATGGGGTGCTCTGGTAATGACACCTCTCTTCTGCTTTCCTTCCCCAGCTGCTCGGGAGCAACAGATCCTGGAGAAACAGAAAAGAGCCAAGCTCCAGTACGAAAAGCAAATGGAGGAGCGATGGCGAAAACTGGAAGAGCAGCGACAGCGGGAGGACCAGAAGAGGGCTGCTGTGGAAGAGAAAAGGAAACAGAAGCTCCGGGAGGAGGAGGTAAGGCCCAGGTGCACCCTCCGCCACCTCCCAGCCCCCTCAGCAGGGTGCTCAGAGTGCCTGGGCATCCTGCCCAGCTCTGGGGTAGGAAAGAGACCTGCCGTGCACCTTCTCCTTGGTGGCTCTCATGCCTTCTTTCAGCAGCATGACATGAAACTGGAAGCAGTACCAACATAGAACCACAGAGACTTACCCATTCAACTCAGGTGTTAATTTGATGTGTGATCTTGGGCAAACTGGTTGGCTTCTCTGGGCCTTGATTTGTGTGTCTGTGAAGTGAGAGGGTTGGATTTGGCAGTCTCCAATGCCTCTTCTAGTCATAACCTTTTCTGATTCTAAGACTCAAAGGGTCCTTGGTGTTCTAGTAGATGGGGGAATAAAAAAAGACTCAGAGGAGATTGTGGATAGCGGCTGGGTGGTGTGAATCTGAGGGTTACAGATGGGAGTTCATGCCTCCAGGGCAGACACAAGGCCAGAACAAGAGCTGTGAGGTTGAGAACATTGTGATCCTGTCAGTTGCTACTGGCAAATTAGTCTACCCTCAAATACCAAGATGCTAGTATATTTAAAATTTAATGTAGTTCTTTACTTTAATTGCTCTTTCCAGTTACCTTTTAAAAAAGAGATGGCACATAATTACCCCTACAGAGTTCTTTATTACTAAATTTTGAAAATATATTTAGAAAGCATATTTGGATTATAGATTTTCTTCACGATTATATTTTTAGGATGTAATAAAAACCTTATGTCAGTTGATGATAATTTTTTATTCATAAGGTATAATGATTCATCTTTTAGTATGAACAATATAGAGGTTTGGTAATCTCCAACACTATAGTATATAAAGATGTTTGTACAAATTTAGTATTTTTTTAAAATCTCTGAATGGTTGTTTATCACTATATATATTTACCCCTTCCCTTTTTTTTTTTTTTTTTAAAAAGAACACATACGAAAACACACAGAATCAGATCCATCTTGCCCAAGAAGCACCCTTTCGTGGTGATTTCTTTCCTCCTCTTAGGAAATGAGGTCTAAGCCAATGTCTTAGCTATGGTTCACCGTTACTGGCTGCAGTCTGATTGCTGTGCCTTCATCTACTCCCAGTTCAAATGTCAGCTCAAATGCCAGCCCTACCACTGAGCAACTGGTGGCCAGGGGCAAGTCACATGCCCCTCTAACTCTGTCTCCTTAGCCCAAAACAGAGGTAGTTATAGGAATTAAAAGAGGTGACTTTTGTAAAAGTACCAGCAAAGCACCTAGCACAGAGTAGTCACTCAGGAATGTTACATTCTGTTTAGTTACTTCAGCTGAGCCTAGCTAAAGCAAGGTCAAGAGGGAGCTACTCACAAAAGCTTATGAAACAGAGTCAGTAGATGGGAAAAAGCCACAGTATAATGGGCTGTTTTGGTAACTTGGGACAGATTTCTCCTTTCCTCCCTTGTGTGTTTGTCAAGAGTTGCTGGACTCACCCATTTTCTTCCTATCCTCCATTCCTTGATGACTTAGAGCTTGTCCTCTTCCTCCATGATGTCTCCATTTTGAAAGCTTGTCACTGCTACTTCAAGGAAGGGGTACTGTGAAGTCACATAAGATACTTCCCGTGCTCTGACATATGCAGTGTCACTGGGGCTGCTTTTGAGGCAATTTCTGTTTATAATTTTTCTCTACAGAACATTAGTACTAGAGGCATGTTAAATTAAGTAGTCCAGCTCCCCCTTCTTGGAGGTGAGAGAGTTTTATGCCATATGATGCAGCTGAATCTTTTGTGGTTTCCCTTCTGGGTAATTTTCTATTTGTGTGCTTCCTTGCACCCCGAATGTGGTGGAGGGAGGCAGGAGGCTGCCCGATTGACCCTTGTCAGCCCAAGCTGAGCTTGGTTCCCTCTTCTCCCTAGGCACAACAGGGCAGGGCTGAGGGCTGGACCCCCTGTGGTTGTGTAGCAACCCAAGGAAACAGCAGCCTCCCTCTGCCACCTGCTCCTGCCCTCAGGTTCCCAGGGGACCCAGGTGTAGCTTAGGGACTTGCCACACACAAGCTGGCTCGTTAGTTACATTGGGTCTCTAGCTGGTTGGAAAGTGTTTGTGTTGCCCACCAAATCCTGCCTCTCTGCGTCTGATACTTAGAAGCTCATGAGAGGTCTGTTGACCCCATCCCAGCCCTGTCCTGGCTCTGTATCTCTGTGGTTGCCGTGATGTCACTCTTGACAACCCCTCATGTCTATGCCAGGGCAGAAGTGGGTACCACCAATGGCCTGACTCAGAGGTCTCCAGAGTTGGCAGAGGTAGAAACTAGTCAGGCCTGTCCCAGGGAGGGGATGGGGTGGTTCTACTGTCCACTTGACACCCTGACCTTAAACTCATTATCTTGCTGGAGGCCACCTACTCGTAAGGTGAGTTCTTAGAACCTTCACGTGCCACACAACTCCCAGGAACCGAGCTACCAGAACAAGTTCCTGTCACCTGTGTTTGGGCTGACAACACAGTATGCCCACCCATTCTCAGGGCAGTATATCTTCCTGACCAGTGGCCCTGGAAAATTGGATTTGGAAAAGCCATCTTCATGTTCCTTATGCTAAACAGAAAAGAGAAAGGCCTCTTTCTTTCTCTCTCTCTCTTTCTTTCTTTTCTTTTTTTCTTTTCTTTTCTTTTTCCTTTTCTTTCTTTCTTTGTCTCTGTCTCTCTCTCTCTGTATCTCTCTCTCTCGTCTGTCTGTCTTCACACATCCCTGCTGAGGACCACTTGGGGTGTGTCCCTGCAGTGTCATCCCCAGAACACATGTAATGGGCTGGGCACGGTGGCTTATGCCTGTAATCCCAGCACTTTGGGAAGCCGAGGCAGGTGGATCACCTGAGGTCAGGAGTTCAAGACCAGCCTGGCCAACATGGTAAAACCCCATCTCTGCTAAAAATAAAAAAATTACACAGGCATGGTGGTGCTCGCCTGTAATCCTAGCTACTTAGGAGGCTGAGGTGAGAGAATCACTTGAACCCAGGAGGTGGAGCTTGCAGTTAGCAGAGATCGCACCACTGCACTTCAGCCTGGGTGACAAAGCAAGACTCCATCTCAAACAAATAAACAAAAAAGCATATAATGGCAGTTGAAGAGGCCCAGCCACCCCTACCACCCATTCCTGCCAGAGACTGCTGTCTGAGTAACAGTGTCTGGAATGTGCCCTGCTGGCGACCTTTAATACTGTTCAGCCAGTTCAGGGGGGTCACCTTGGTCGTGATTCTCCAAATTCATCCAGACAGATCTAAAGCCAGAGCTCAAGACATCAAGTGTGAGGCTGGCTGGCTTCCTTCCTTCCTTCCTATCTCCCCTCCCCTTCCCTTCCCCTTCCTCTCCCCCTTCCCCTCCCCCTCCCCCTTCTCCTTCCCCTTCTCCTTTCCCTTCCCCTTCCCCTTCCCCTTCCCTTCCCCTCCCCTTCCCTTCCCTTCCCTTCCCTTTCCCTTCCCTTCCCTTCCCCTTCTTTCCATCTTTCCTTCCACTAAGCCCTACCTAATAGAGGAGATTCTAGGGACAAGGATTTGCCTTGCCCTTTCCCCATCCTCTGTTTTTCATCAGATGATACTCAGGAGAACCAGAACTTGGCAGGAATTGCAGTATGCAGTTCTGATATTTATTTATACTGTTTTTCTAATGTGATGGAACTTTCTCATGCTCACTTTCTCATGCTCAGCCTTTCCTCTAACCAGTGGCTCTTGCTTGGGCATCCCATGACCAGCAGCACCTGGGAACTTGTTAGAAATGCAGATTCTCAGCAGACTCCACCCCAGACCTATTGACTCAGAAACTCTGGGGATAAACCCCAGGGTTTTAACAATTTCTCCAGGGGATTCTCCTACCTGATCTCTCAGATTTGAGAACTATTGCTGTAAATGGTCCTGATAAGAATCTTCCTCTTAAATTCAGATTCACTTAGCTTTTTTAAGGATTTACTGCATACTAGTCATTATCCCATAGACTTAGAGTGACCTGGTGATGTAGGTAAGCTCATCCCCATTTTATAGGCAAGGAAACTGAAGCCCAGGACTGAAATGATTAGCTCAAGTTCACAGGGATAAAAAGCGGCAGGCAGAGGTGGGATTTGAATCCTTACGTCCTGACTCCATATCTGGGATTTGGAGTCCCATATAAAGGAACAAAAAGATACACACGAACACGAGGCAATACTGACCTATACAGGACTAACATTAAATAAGACTTGTGCACTGGACAACTTTTGTTTTCTGTATGTGTGAATCACCCCATTCTGACTTTTTGGGGTTCCATAAATCCTCTTCTCTTAGAACTTGGTTATCATCTATTTCTCATCATCTCTCCAAAAGTGGGTGATACAAAGTGAATGTGTTTTTCTCTCAGGGACAGCTGTGTTTTCATCAGCCACCTCAATGTCTGAAGGAATGAATCTCCAGTGGTGGGATTTGGAGTAGCTCATTCGGCTGGGGATGGATGGCAGGGGTAGTTTTTCTAGAGGCCACTGAAAAGTCCAGGGGCAGGTCTGGCTTTCAGTGAGCACTCATTCCCTTACAACAATGCCTCCCAGATAGCTGATCAGTGGTCAGGCTGGTTCAGTGAAGCTCACTGTTCTTTGTTCTCATCGGTCCTCTAGTAGAGAAGGGACCACTTTTTGAGGTCCTTCTGGCATGTAGGAAATCTACCGTAACCCACCCAGTACTTAATTCACTCTAGGATGAAAGGTTTCAACACTTCAGTTAGGTCATTGGTTAAACACTTTATGTTAAAACCATATAATGAAATACTATTCAGCCCCATTCTCGAGTGGCTGTACTTCAGGCATCACATGGCAGAGTTCTGTTCCCTCCAAGCCCCAGCTTTTATCAGGCAGACTGTCAGAGTTGGCCATCATCATTTAATGGGCCAGGGCCGTGACGACTGGACTCTGCCAAGGCATGCATACTCATGATTGTAGAGTCTCAGGCCAAAAACAAGAGCACAGTTAATAGCTAATACAAATCTAAGACTTACAGGAGGTAAAAATCCCCCTTTCTGCTCACAGGTCCCTGGAGAGACAGTCTCTTAGCAAAGTGCTATTCAGAGAAAAATTATGCAGAGGAGGCTGAGATGTGAAGAAGCCAGATCCTCATCTCATCCCTCTGGTATAGACAAAAGGGATAAATCCGGATACCTATTAAATGACCTTTATATGTTTCTAGTAAGTGTGACATAAAGGAGCCTTTTTCTGATCTTTAAGTCATGGTTACTCAGTTGATGCTGTCCTAACTTAATTTTGCTTCTGTGTGTGTTTCTTTAAGCCATGAGACAATTGTATCTTTTTGTTTTGGAGTCAGGCTACAATTAACCCAATTCCTGGAGCATCTCAGGGTTGGGCTTTATGAGGGCAAAAGGGTGTCATTATAACTGCTAGCTCAGGCCTTCTCCAGTGGAGATAGGGAGAGGAGTTGGTATTTGCAGTATCATGGAGGTGGTGGGGAGTGCAGAATTAGAGCACCTTCACTGCAGCACCAAGGACAACTTTATGAAAGTAACAATTTGGGTAGTACAGGAGAGTGTTTTTGATAAATACTGTTACAAGAGGAGCCGAAGCCTAATGGTTGTTTTTCTCTTCCGGTTAAAAATTATTGGGTTCTGCCTCCCTGCCTCCTCTACATACGTAACTGTGAATGCATGGATGCTTTATTTTGTGGCCAGAAGGTTCTTTACTCTTGCCTCTTGAAAATTATGAAATATGCAATATTATCCCAGATTACTATATAGCAGAAAAGTGTCACACTATGTAAAACAGTTGGTTCCCCTTTAAGAAGTTCTAAGATGAAAATGCAGCTTTGCAAAATAGATCTCAGTGTCATGTATCACCCCAAAAACTCAAATTATATTTGCATTAAAATTTTCTCAAAGCAAAATGTTTTATACTTTTAACTAGAAAGGATGATCTTGGTTCTGGAGCAGAATTCCAGCTCTCCTGGATAGGGCAAAGTGGCTTGAGATAGGCCTCAAGGAGTTAATGCTTATTGGGCATTATTCCTAGGGCAGCTTCTCCCCGGAGAGGGGAGGGGACAGGACGCGCAGTGTTCGGGTTGAGAACCGGTGCTAGCCTAGCCGCATTGTTTACTCTTCACCTACCCAGAACGCTGGTGTGGCAGAGAGAGCACGTATGCCTGGATTTTGGATGCTGAGCACAGAAAGCCCCATTTGGTGACTCACACTATGCACTGAGGCAGCAGGCAGTGTGGTGGGGCCAGCTAGTTAATCTTGTTAACACTCGCCTTACATGTACTGTGTAGGAACGGCTGGAGGCGATGATGCGCCGGTCCCTGGAGCGCACACAGCAGCTGGAGCTGAAAAAGAAGTATTCGTGGGGAGCACCACTGGCCATTGGACCCGGAGGACATGATGGTGAGTGTAGGGTTGCCCCTGTATTTCAGGTCCCGGGTGGGAAATAATGGAGCAGGCAGGGGATCATGGGCACCGCTGGGTGTCTCCAGGATCTGGGGGATGCTTTGTACAGCTTTTCAGAGGCACCACGTTCAGATGTGATGTTTAAAACTGCCAAGATTCCTATGCATGCGTTTGTTACGAAGGGGATCTATGCATTCTTCTTGATAGCAAACAGCAGTTGACACAAAAACTGGGCTTTGAGGGAGAGCAAAAGAAAAGACTTTGAATGCAGAGCCCAGTGAGCTGGGCCCAGCTGGCAAGCCCAGGGCTGGTCTGACTTCAGGGGAGGGAAACAGCAGGAGACTCTGTTACTGTTCCAGATGTGATCAGGAAAAGCAGAGTGGCAGTTACCCTCCAAAAAGGGCTGGACTATTTCCTGCTTCATTTTAAATTTTTGTTGCTTTTTCGACTTTGTTTCAAGGTGACTTATTTCATTACCAGTTCATACTCATCTTTAAATTTTCAAATCTATAATTTAATGTATGGATTGTTACTAGTCTCTGGATGGCTTTTCCTTCTTTTCAGTGTCTCACTACATTTCAGCGATCTTAGCATTCTATTATGCGAGAGGTGTGTACTAGCTCTATCTGAGAGCAAATGCATTTGAGTTTACAGGACAGTTCTTGACTTTGCTGTATTGTGCTTTTAACCTTTGGGCAGTAAATATACTTTTTTCTTTTTTGAAAAGCCAACAATGCATTTCAGTTAGTTTTTCTAATTTCCTAATTAGAAACTAAGAAGCAACAAGAAATTGGGACTTTTTTCTTTTACCTCTCTTTGCTCTGATTTTTTGCTGTGTAGGTGAATCAGAAAATACCCCACCCCCTCCTCTAGGTTTAGCAGCCAGCACCCTCCCTCCGGATGCAGGGACCACTGCCGCAGCTGCCGAGTCCACCAACGGTATATCCGAGCATCACTGTGCCATAGCATTTTGTGATAACTGTTCTGATCACCCTCCTCCATCACCACATCTGTGTCAAGCACTTTTACAACTGATTTCTTAGTCTGGCCTGTTACAATTTTTTTTTTTTCTAGCAACGTGAATGACATACCCATATTTTTTTGTTCCTCTGTCATTATAGAGTGGTGCATGCCTTACATCTTAGTGCCCTGGAGACATTTTATCCTCAACTCACTAATGTCTGCCTTGAAAATCTTGTCAGTGTTGGATTTTTGCACATTCAGATCTTTAACAATCTCTTCATCATCTGTTGTAGACATTAAGTAGTAGGGCATTCTGATTACTTCTGGTTACCAAAACCTGTATTCACCCAGAGTTCTGAATGGAAAACTTGGGCTTAGTGTTAAAGTGATAGATTCCTGGAGAGGTGTTTGAGAGGGAGTGGTAGGGAGTTTATCAGTGCTAACACTGGGAATCTAAATAATTAGATAATTTGGCTTTGTGCTTGATTTTATCTCTCTGTCTAATAGACTGTTTTATATATAGGCCTGGGAAACTCCTCTGGTCTAGATCAAGAACAGAACTAGCCAAACTTTGTTCCCATTTAATAATGACTTTAGAAATTCAATCCATCTTTAACTGGCAAAAAAAAAAAAAGATGTAAAAGGGATGCAGTATTTACCAGCAATGCAGATGGTCATATTAGCAGCAGGAATCAATATCCTTGGTTTCTGACATTCGTTTGACAATTAATAATCCTTACTGGGAGTGCTTCGTAACAGCAATTTTGCTGCACAAGCAGAGTTACCTCTAGCATGGGCACTGGCATTCCCCCTAAGAAAGGTGCAGGAGGGCCAGGCGTGGTGGCTCGTGCCTGTAATCCCAGCACTTTGGGAGGCCGAGGCAGGCAGATCAGTTGAGATCAGGAGTTCACCTGGCCAACATGGTGAAACCCCGCCTCTACTAAAAATACAAAAATTAGTCAAGTGTGGTGGTGATTGCCTGTAGCCCCAGCTACTCAGGAGGCTGAGGCAAGAGAATTGCTTGAACCCGGGAGGCAGAGGTTGCAGTGAGATCGTGCCAGTGCACTCCAGCCTGGGTGATGGAGCAAGACTCCATCTTAAAAAGAAAAGAAAGGTGCAGAGAGACGGAGTAATCACCCACTGGGAATCAGCACCCAGGGCCCGGGCCAGGGTGAAATGAGTATAGTACTTGACTAGAGCACACAGTTTAAGGGAGTGCCAAAAATCTCAGTAATAAAGATAAAATAATATCTTAATGTGATATTTTTAAAATCAAAATTAATGCAAAACAATCCATAATAACACATTTCTAAAGGCCAGTGCCATGCTGAGCATATCAGAGCCTGAAGCAAAAGGGAAAATGTGCACCCCTATATACATGATTTTATGTAATTTCTAATGTTTAATTTTTTCAAAATGTTAAAGTAGTTTAAAATATGGAAAAATTGAAAAGTAAGAGTATTAAAACTCACATTTCAACTTTAAATACTTTATTTCTATGCAAATAAAATTTATTATACTTTTACTTCAGCTTTAGTTAATTAAAAATTTTGGGGCCAGGTGCAGTGGCTTACGCCTGTAATCCCAGCACTTTGGGAGGCTGAGGCCGATCACAAGGTCAAGAGATCAAGACCATCCTGGCCAACATGGTGAAATACCGTCTCTACTAACAATACAAAAATTAGCTGGGCATGGTGGCGAGTGCCTGTAGTCCCAGCTACTCAGGAGGCTGAGGCAGGAGAATCACTTGAACCCGGGAGGCGGAGGTTACAGTGAGCTGAGGTCGTGCCACTGCACTGTAGCCTGGGAGACAGAGTGAGACTCCATCTCAAAAAAAAAAATAAAAGAAAAAAAGAAAAAATTATTTAAGATTGTCATTTGGTCAGCAGAAATTACAGAACATGGCAGTTCTCATAGCAGTTATCATGTGAAAACAAGATGAGCAGAGGAGTAGATTTTGAAAATATTATTGATGACTTTGCTTTTTCTACAACCAAGAGCACACATTTTTCTTTTGGCCTCAGGCTTTAACATAGCTTGACAGGGCACTGTCAGCATCTCTTCGTTTGCTATAATGGTTTAATTTAGAGACCAGTCTGAAATAATGACTGGAACATGAGAACACCAAACTCAAGGTCGCCTGTTAAAATCCTAACCTCAAACAGTTAAAGCATTTGCCCTTTGCGAAAGGGCCATTTTGATCTGTCTCTTACTAAGTAAGAAAAAGGAAAACCAACTGCTAAAGAGGCTGTTCTGCTTTAAATACAACTCCAAGAGGACGAATTTCCTCTCTCTCCAACCTGAGCTATAGATAACCTTCATAAAAGAATCAGTTTCAGCAAGCAGTGACAGTCAGACCATAAGGCGTTTTCCAGTGGTTGGTGATTTGTCTCTGGATCCAAGTTGGTTTTGTTTTTGTGTGATGTGAGCGTGCTCAAAAATTCCTAGACAAAAGAAAATGATTTGTTGGTGGGATTAACATGGCTTTAGTTGAACAGTTGAGTAAGGTTGAACATTTGAAATTGAAGATGACAACACAGTGAAGAAATTGCAGAGATCTTGCTGCAGACTGTAGCAGGCTGCTGTAGCCTGGGCATTTCCAGATTAGGATAATGAGATGCCAGGATGATGAAAGCAGAGCATGCTGTGCCACAGCATTTAGGAGGTGTGTGGATGAGGACAGGAAGGACACTACGGGATATGTGTTTCTCGGTTCTACAGTAGTGTGATGAATACCAATGTCTTTAATGCATTTCTCTGCAGCATGTGACAAACTTTCAACATCAACTATGAATTTGCCAAAGCCGACGGAGCCTCCCATGAGTAAACGCCTGTCTTCATCCACCGTGGCAATATCCTATTCCCCAGACCGAGGCAAGTGAATGTGTAGACTTGGTCTCTCCAGTTTGTTTCTTTTCTGGTGTGAGCATCTTAACTTTGGTCTTTGTGGGAGCCTCCTCTTGAGCCTTCTGCAGATACCATCATTGTCCTAGTCTTGTGGTCTGAATGTGGGAGCCCTAGGGCCTTGTCAATGGGACTTTGGAACGTGGCATGGCTCTTTAGAGCCAGGTCGTTGTCGAATAGAGGCAAGAATTAATGCAGTCTCCCAGTCTGAAAGAGACTGTTCTGTTTTCCACATTGCATGTAGGAGTTAGCCCGCCCAGGAATTAATTAACCAGTGGGCAGATGTGACCATTAAAGTAACTGCCTGGTCAATAATGGAATACAGTTAATTAACCAGAAAGAGCAAAATTGATAAGTTATAGTTACATAGGAGGCTTAGATATGTGAAAAAATGGGGTTCTGCCGTCATCTGTGGTTTATAGGCCTGCCCATTTTGTAGATAAAAAGAGAAGCACAGAACTAATGAGGCCTCTAAAAGAGGAAAAGAATGGGTGGCACTCTGTTTTGAGTTGGGAGATGATGTGTATGGGACGTGTGCCAGTTCCAGAACCTGAGGAGATTTAACACGGTCTGCATTCTCACAAAGGCTCAGATAAGTCACTGAAAGTCTGTTTATACCTTTCAGAGTATATAGGTTAAGGAAATAAGGGAAGCTCTCCATGCACTAAATGTTTATTCTAAAGCAACACTGAAGAAGTATCAGGTGCCAGTGGAGTGTTTAGCACAAGTTATCACCAAGAGCAGAGCAAGAGGCTGGTTGTGACTTGGCAGAGGCTGGTGTGCCTTCCTGGTTGTTTCCACTGACACTGACCTTGTACCTCTATCCCAGAGGCATGTTATATATGTCAGAGACCCTATAAGGTTCATAACGCTACTGATCTGTGATGCAGTTCATGGTAAGCACCAGGAACCTAGAAGTGATGAAGAGCCGAATACAGAGTGAGGGAAAAGTTAATTCATTGCCATATATAATACATTCTAAACTGATATAAATATTTTGATCATTGACTTCTAGATTATGAATACTACTATCTTTCATTAAAGCTGATAATCAGTTGGCTATTTGCATTTTTGTGCCTCTCACTTAATTTTTACCCTTATTGACATGTAAAAAGTATGAAAATATATATTTTTATACTATTACAGGATGACATTTTATTTAAAAATCAGTGTGTTATGAAATGTTTCTTAGCACAGGACCTAAAACAAGTGTTTTATAGGCATAATTTTTTTCTACTTGGAGTAAAGGAATTTTTTTTTTTTTTGAGACAGGCTCTCTGTTGCACAGGCTGGAGTGCAGTGATACAATCTTGGCTCACTGCAAACTCTGGCTCCTGGGCTCAAGTCATCCTCTCACTTCAGCCTCAAGTAGCTGGGACTACAGGTGCACATCACCATGCCCAGCTAATTTTTTTTGTATTTTTTGTAGAGACGAGGTTTCGCCATGTTGCCCGGGCTGGTCTCAAATTCTTGAGTTCAAGTGACCCGACTGCCTTGACCTCCCAAAGTGTTGGGATAACAAGCATGAGCCACCATGCCTGGCCATAAATGATTTCCTGAGTCCATATTACATCTGGGAGGTGGGCTAATTCTCTGAGTGATACAGGTCACTGTACTGCAATAGCATATTGAATGGATTCTGGTACCTCGTGACAATTAATGCACTTTCCCAAACTCTAAAGGACACATTATTTGTTTTATTTTACTATGACAAATTCCAAATCCATCCTTTGTTCAAATATTTTTATTTTCCATGTTCTGCCACCCAAAAGTTAATTTGCACCATGCATTGTGTTGTTTAAACGTTTTATTTTGTTTTGTTTTAATTTTGCTTTTTAAAATTTTCATTTGATTCCATCCCTCAGCTCATCGCATGCACCTTAGTCCAATGGAAGCCATTCTTGTTTCGCGACTGTTGACACCCACACAGTCTTCTTTAGCCAGAAGCAGAGCTTCAGTCATGCTCTCTGGGCAGGCCAGTGATTCAGGTAAAAGAGGCTAAGCTGGTAACACCAGGGAAAATGCCCAAAGAGGTTTTGGTCAGCCTAGGATTTACTCCTGAATTTTTGGATTTTGCTTCCTATTTGCTGGCTTTGTGAAATGTCTTCATTGGTTAATAACGTCTTCTACCAGTGTTTTACTCTTTTATGTTTCTTTTGAGTGTCACAGAGGTGAGTAAATTATTTTATGAGTGAGAGCATGTACTTTAGGGGAAGAGAAACCCACTTGATGAACTCTGCAGGTTAGTAGACTTCAGAGATGATGTGGCAAAATAGCCTGTAGACCAGTCTGGGGAGTCCTATAGCCAACTCTGCCATTCACTAGCTCTCACCATTGGGGGTAAGTGAATTAACTTTTTTAAGCCTCAGTTTTCTCATTTATAAGATGGAGCTATTTAAAATTATTGTGAGGATTAGATGAGAGAGTGCACACAAATGAAATAGCACAATGATTAGCACAGAATAAAAGCTCAACAGAAGTTTAGAGCTTCACTACTGAAAAGGTGATCCATCGACCAGCAACGGCAGCAGCATCTAGGAGCTTGGTTGGAAGGCCCCACCCAACCTGCACACTGAAGTCTGAGAAACACTGGACCAGACCATCAAAGCTCTGCCTTTATCAAAGCAGATCAAGTCATCATGTCAGGATTCGTGGGGACTGGGATTCTCTTTGTTTCCAGATGAGCAGCACTGTGTCCACCTAAGGTCAGGTCTACTCTCTATTCTCAAGATAGTGTACTCAGTGTGATGATACATAAATGACATAAAACTTCTGCCTAGTTGTAGCTGCTTCCAAACAGTTATACTGTTTCTGCAAAGAAGTTGTACAGATAGCTAATAAGTTCATAAGATGCTCAACATCATTAATCATTAGGGAAATGCAAATCAAAACCATAGTGGGTTGCCACTTTACACCCACTAGGATGACTACAATTTTTTAAAAAGGGGAAATAACCACATGTTGGTGGAGGTGTGGAGACACTCTTCCCTCACACACTGCTGGTGGGAATGTGCAGCTGCTGTAGAACATGGTCTGACAGTTCCTCAAAAACTTAAGCATGGAATTGCCTTACGACCCAGCAATTCCACTTCTAGGTATACAGCCAAGGAAATTAAAAACATATGTTTGCACAAAAACTTACTCACAGTAGCCACAAAGTGGAAACAAAATGTGATATACCCATAAAGTAGAATATTATTCAGCTATAAAAAGAAATACAGGCCAGACATGGTGGCTTACGCCTATAATCCCAGCACTTTGGGAGGCTGATGCGGGCGGTTCACTTGAGGTGGGGAGTTCGAGACCAGTATGGCCAACATAGTGAAACCCCGTCTCTACTAAAAATACTAAAAATACAAAAATTAGGTGGGTGTGGTGTTGCATACCTGTAATCCCAGCTACTTGGGAGGCTAAGACAGGAGAATCACTTGAGCCCAGGAAGTGGAGACTGTAGTGAGCCCAGATTGCACCACTGTACTCCAGCTTGGGTGATAGAGTGAGACTCCATCTCAAAAAAAAAAAAAAAAAAAAAAAATAACACACAAACAGATACATACTGCAAGATAGATGAACCTTGAAAATATTATACTAAGTGAAAGAAACCAGTTGCAAAAGGCCACAAATTGTACACTTCTATTTACGTGAAATGTCTGAAATAGGAAAATCTGTGAAGATGGACAATAGATGGTGGTTATCAGAGATTGGAGGAGGGAAGGAAGGGGAGTGACTGCTTAACGGACTAAGAGTTTATTTGGGGAATCTTGAAAATGTTTTAGAAGTAGACTGTGGTTATGGTTCCACAACCTTGTGAATGTACTAAAACCTCCAAATTGTGTGTATATGTGTATGTGTATGTGTATATGTATATGTATATGTATTTAAAGACAGGGTCTTGCTCTTTTACCCTGGATGGAATGCAGTGATGTGATCATAGCTCACTGCAGCCTCGAACTCCAGGCCCTCCTCTCACCACAGCTTCCCAAGTAGCTGGGACTACAGGCACACACCACCATGCCTGGCTAATTTTTTGGATTCTTTATAGGGACAGGGTCTCACTATGTTGCTCAGGCTGGTCTCAAACTCTTGGGCTCAAGCATGACCCATCTGCGTTGGCCTCTCAAAGTGCTAGGATTACAGGTATGAGCCACCATGCCTGTCCTGTACACTTTTTAAAGGGTGAATTTTATGGTATGTGAATTATATATCAAAAAACCCTAGCAAGTAGGAAGTACCCCATTTTGAGAATAAGGAATATGTTGCGGTTCCCTAATAGCAACTCCAGGATCAGTGATTTGCTAGGAAGACTCACAGGATCCCCAGTGAAAGGATGCAAGCAAAGTCAGCAAAGGGGAAAGGCACATGGGACAAAGTCCTGGGAAGACCAGGCACAAGCTTCCAGAGTCCTCTCCAGTGGAGCCACTCAGGATGCCTTTCACCCCAGCAATGAGTTATGACAACATGTGTGAAATGTTGCCAACCAGGGAAGCTTTTTAGAGACTCAGTGCCCCCGGTTTTTACAGGGGGCTGGTCACATGCACCCCTTTCCCAGCACATACCCAAATTCCAGGTTCCCAGAAGGAAAACAGGTATTCAACATACACCATGTTGTTTGTTTATGCCCAGTGAGCCACTCATCAGTTAAAGGCGGGGGTCGTCCCAAAATCTAAGTTCCCAGGTGCCAGTCAAAGGCTAACCTTGTAAGCAGGCTTTTATAGGGACGGCAGTCAGGCCTGCTATGTTAGCTCATTTTTGCACAGTCCACCCACTTGACCCTTGGCCAAGGTGTCTTTACAGAAAATTTTTCAGTGGGGCACCATACAGCAGGGGGTGAGACCATCCTGCAATATTGATCTCAGTTATGTCCTTTAGGGGTTCTGGGACTTAGCAGTTAAAGCAAATCTCATTAATCAGAAAGTCTATCTTTTTTCTTCTCTTTATTTCTTTTCTTTCCTATTTATTTATTTATTTATTTATTTATTTATTTTGGAGACAAGGTCTTGCTCTGTTGCTCTTAGCCACGCTGGAGTGCAGTGGCATGATCATGGCTCAACGCGTCCTCAACCTCCTGGGCTTAAGTGATCATCCCACCTAAGTCTCCTGAGTAGCTGGGACTATAGGTGTGTGCTACCACACCTAGCTAATTTTTTTTTTTCTTTTTCTTTTTTTTTTTTTTTTGTAGAGACAGGGTCTCCCTGTGTTGCCCAGGTTGGTCTCAAACTCTGGGACTCAAGTGATCCTCCCACCTCGGCCTCCCAAAGTGCTGGGATTACAGGCTTAAGCCACTGCACCTGGCCTTAGAAAGGTCTGTTTAGGACAGCCAGGTGACCTCCTCCATCAGTTGCTATATGAATCTTTTTACCTGGCCCGTGGCATCAACTCAGGCCCAGAACAGCTCTGGCCAGTAAGTTGAAACTGATCTGAATGCCTTCCAGGCCTGACGCGGTGTCATGATAATCATGGCACGCACATAGGAACTGTGATCCCCAAGGGCTCATGTGGTTCCCTGGAAACAAAGAGTTGAAGATGTTAGGGCACACTAGCAGGGTATCATTGGTCAGGCAGTCACCAACGTGGCCTCCCACTGTGGTGACTGGTACCTCAGGGTGCTCAGTCCAGTGCAGGTAATTCAGCTCCGTCCCAGGTTTTTTGGGGGCTGCCTGAGGCCATCAGTCCCAAACAGTTCTACCAGTGACCCTACTTCATCTTCTTGGCAAGTGGAGATGGCATCTGGAGGTGTTCTGTGGGACATACAGGAGCTGGTCCCACCCCTGCCGACTCATAGTCATGCTGTCACGTGCCATCTAGGCTCAGCCATGGGTCTGAGTCCAAGGTGCTTTCAGCACAGGGAGTTTTCCTTCAGGAAGGAGAGCGCTTCCAGGAGCAGTTACGAAAAATAGAGCACAAATGTCCTTCCCTATCCCTGTATCACCCCAGGTGTTGGATTATGTTGTTTTTCTCCATGTCCTATTCAATAATCAAAACTTTACATTTTCTTAATCATCCCCTACTCTCACCCAGACCTTTCAAAGAAAGGACAAAAGCATTTGTTAAAACCCATTTTTAATCCAACTTAACCAGAAAGATATGTTGTGTTCAGGTATTAGGCTAAAATCCTAAATTTTCAAAACATTTTAAAGTAGGTTTGTATCACCTCTGAGCCCTTTCATCTTGATCATTTATCCAGTGAGCAGCCTAGAAAGGATCAATCCCTTTCCAGTGACAGCTGCATTTAGCAAATTGCTTTACTGACATGTGTAGTGAGAGAAAGGTAGAGGAAATATAGTCAGGATCTCAGTCTATTACAAACTGCAGCTACTCCAGAAAATTAAACACAAAACATCAACAGCAGTGACACTTTCTCCAGAGGGGATGGAGTTCAATCTGTCAGGGATGGCTGAAAGAGTCACATCGCCTGTGATGTGACTTGGAGCTTTTGTAGGAGTCATGTGTTGGGAACATAATCAGACTCCGCATCAGAAATATAGAGCCAATGAGCGGCTTGACTGTGGATGGTCCCGTCAGAGAACAAGCCCTGTCTTGTGGGCACTTGTATGTGACCCAGTCTAGCAGCATCCAGGATCTTTTTATAGTTTTGGGCCCCATGAAGGGCATTCTATATTTATAGTGGTCCCTAGTCAATTTTTAAAACTTAGAAAGCGTGTCTTTTTCTAGAAATTGCCTGTCTTTTCATAGCTCCCTTTTTCCAGAGGCTCCATTACACAAAAGTCCTAGCAGAAAAATCTACTACAGAGACTTGTTCTGATTCTAATATTTGGAGTTTAAATTCCAACCTACCCACTGCTGGCAAAAAGCAAGGAAGCTGTGTCTCACTCTCACTTGGAGGAGAAAACAAAAACCAAAGGCATCTCTTGGGCTGTGCTTTTTCCTTCACTTTAGCTAGCGTGCTACAGCCAGAAACAGCCAGGGGGATCCATTGAGCCAACTCTCTTGGAGCTGCATTGGTCATCTTTAAATTCCATAGGTCACTTTTACCTCTAGCAACAGCTCAGCTGCTGTTTTATACCATGGATAACTTCATAGCCACCGAGGCATCACAAGTTTGTTCTCCTCCCTTTTGTCCTTTTCCCAAAATGTGATTTTACCATGTTTCAGCGAATTAGGGTCATTCCAGCAATTCCCATTTCTGACACTAGTTGTGCCAGAGTTCCCCAAGACCACCCCAGGTTTGATGATTGACTAGGAGAACTTGGAAGAATCAACATAGTTGCATTCATGACTGACTTATTTTTTCTTTCTTAGTTTTTTTGTTTTTTTGTTTTTTTGTTTTTTTGTTTTTTTTTTTTGAGATGGGGTCTTTCTCTGTCACCTAGGTTGGAGTGTAGTAGTGTGATCTTGACTCACTGCAGCCTCAACTTTCCAGGCTTAAGCGATCCTCCTGCCTCAGCCTGCAGAGTAGCTGGGACTACAGGAGTGTGCCCCCATGCCAAGCTAATTTTTGTATTTTTTGTAGAGCTGGGGTTTCACCATGTTGCCCAGGCTAGTCTCAATCTCCTGAGCTCAGGTGAGCCACCATGCCCAACCCATGGCTGCGATTTATTATAGTAGGAGGAAACATGAAAAAACTAGCAAATGGAGGAGGTGCATGGGATTAAGTCCAGAGGTAACCAGGTGCGGATTTCCAAGAGTCTTCTCCCAGTGGAGTCACACAGGATGAGCTTAATTCCTCCACCAACACATTGTGACAACATGTATGAAATGTTGCCAGGCTGGGAAGTTGGCTAGAAACTCATTGCCTAGGGTTTTTACTGGGGGCTACATATGTAGGTATCCCCTCCCAGGCACATACCCAGATTCCAGACTCCCACAAGAAAAGCAGATGCTTAGCATAAACCATACTGTTTGTATAAACAGTTTAGACACCCACCAGTTAATGGTGGGAACCCTTCCTGAAATCTAAGTTCCCAGATGCCACCCAAGGGCTACCCATGTAAGCAGGCCTTTCCAAGCACAGCAGTCAGATCTGCTATATTAACCCTTTTGTGCACAAGGAAATCAATGTTTAGAGAGGTTAAATAACCTGCCCAAGGTGATCCAGCTATTAGGTGGCAGTGCTAGGTCTCTGTGGCTCCAAAGTATAGACTTTTAACCCCTGAAATAAACTTGAATAAACTTGACTCCTGAGTATGGGAGCCTTTTTAGGGTAAGATCCATCCTGTGTACAACAGAAAAGTATGATATTGATTGCCCAGGTTGTATTTTAACAGAAATGTGTTCTTCCCACCTCTGCTCTACTTTTTCCATCTGTACTCTCTGTCCTTCTGGCTGTTATACTGTAACTTTCTAGTATTCCCTGTCTGTCCTCGTTTAGCTCCTCTTGGCCCTCTTAACCCTTCTTACAAGTCTTCACCCACTCGAAATATTGAGAAGAAGAAAGCTACATCTACATCTATATGTGGCGCAGGAGATGTTGGGAAAGAAGCCCTTGCAGGAGGAGAGGCCTCTCTGGTAGGTTTAAAATCACCCACCCACTCACTCCTACAAACCGTGTTCTGTCTGATGGTGTTATTACTTCTGTGCTTGACCTGGGCTCTCTGTTTCCATCAATCTCCTGGGACTGCTCAAAGCAGGAAAGGGTAGATTTAGTTCAAAATTTTAACCAACCTTTGAAAATCACTTAAGTTTTTGCATCCTCTTAAGTCTTAGTACCTTGGAGCAAATTCTTAATGATGTCCTTGTCACAGCCTGCCCTCCAGAGGACAGGAGTCAGAAGGAATGTTCTAAATATCCTCTGTCTTCCTCTTTACGGATATCTGATTCTGGGTCAGTCTTGCCTGTGCACCTAACTAGAACTGAGGATCTACATCAACTTTTACCTACCAAAGTAATCATTAAATATTCTTTTGAGATGAGGTCTTTTTATGTTGCCCAGGCTGACCTTGAATTCCTAGGCTCAAGTAATCCTCCTGCCTCAACCTCCTGAGTAGCTGGGACTACAGGCACGTGTTACTATGCCAAGCTTAAACATTTTTGATGGCATACTGGTACTATCAGTAAATTAAATGTTGAGCAGGCACCCCCAATTGTGTCTGTTTATTTAGAAATTACACAATGCCATACTACTTTTGTTAGTTATCAATTGCTACTTAACAAATCACCTCAAACCTTGGCAGCTTAAAATAACAAATATACTCATGGGTTCTTTGGGTCAGAAATTCAGAGTGACTTAGTGGTTCTGGGTACAAGGTCTTTCATGAGGTGTGGTCAAGATGTTGGCCAGGGCTGCATCATCTGAAAGCACAGCTGGGCCTCGTCTGAGATGGCTCATTCATGGCTGTTGGCAGGAGGCCTCAGTTCCTCACTGCATGGGCCTGTCCATAAAGCTGCTTGAGTATCCAAATGATGCCACAGCTGGCTTCCCTCCAGGCAAGCTATCGGGAAGCTGCAGTGTCCTTTAAGTCACTAAGATCAACCCACGCTCAAGGGGAGAGGAATTAAGCCTCACCTGTTGAAGGGAGGAATATCAAATAATGTCAGGACTTATTTTAAAACTACTACATTTTATAATGCCATATTTTCTTTTCAAATCTGT
The DNA here is from genome assembly GCF_047675955.1 of Chlorocebus sabaeus. NCBI lineage: Eukaryota > Metazoa > Chordata > Mammalia > Primates > Cercopithecidae > Chlorocebus > Chlorocebus sabaeus. Next base: position 132,854,169 of record NC_132933.1, read on the forward strand.
TGTGGCTCTTAGAAGTGCATGTTTTAGACTCTTGGATTTTACTATACAGTGGATTAGTGTTGAAAGGGATTGATGGATGTGAGTGTGGGGGCCAAATGAGGACTTGCTACAGAAAAGTGTGACAGGGAGAGAAGGGAGCTAACCTTTGTGGATCACTTTCTGCAGGCTAGGCACTGATGTCTGTTCCCTTTTGCCAGGGGAGGTAATGGGAAGACCTACAGGACTAGATGGGGTTGCAGACCCCATTATACCATGTATACCATCAGGGGCCACAGTTCACTGTGTTGGATGTTATAACCACATTTTCACCCACTTGTAATTTTTTGTAGTGATTTTACATCTTTGTACTCTTTTTCAGTTCCTATATGTCTAGGACCATTATATGGTTGTGTTGTTAACTCTTTGAAAGATAACAAGGAGAAGGAAATATTTGCATTTTGAGGCTGACTTTTTTTTAACTGGATAATGTAAATGTGATGACCTCATCCTGCCTCCCTGCAAAGATGCCTGTCATGTGAAGCATTATAGCTTCATATCAATCCCTCTGAAAGAAAGCTGTACATTGTTCCATCTGGAGTATTAGTCTCATAAACTGTGGAAGTAGTGCCAGTCACGGACTGTAGCTATCCTGTGTCCCCTACAGGTGGAGAAGGTGAAGCGGGGGCAGCGAACAGCAACTTCTCTTCCCATTGTGAACTTTGGGTCCCCTCTGAGAAGATGCGAGTTTTCTGGAGGCATTCCTAAGAGACCATCTTCTCCTGTGATATCCAAGTAAGCATGTCTCCCCTTTGCCAGACAGTCTGACTGTCATGAGTCCGTTTGCTAGGGCTTTGTGCCATCCAGTGTTACAGCTCCTGCTCCCCCGTGAGGCATGGCCAGCTAGAAGAGGTAAGTGAGAGACATGTTGGCCTTGGAGTTACCTGGCTTGACTCTCTGTGTATCTTCTGAGTGAAAGATCCTTTGCTAAGGGACCCCAGTGCATAACAGGGCTTTTATTTACCAAGATGATGCATTCAGCATTTTCTCTTTAGGTCCATGAATTCCATTTTCTGGTATTCTTCTTTTTCCAGTTGCATTTGGATTTCAGTGATTGCATTGGACTTGGGCTCCTCCTCACATTCTCCCCCACCTTGTTGTCTCTCTCTTTAATAGACAATAATAACTTGTCAGCCATGATCAGCAGTATTTTAATGAAGCAAATATATATGTGTGTGTTTTTAAGAAATGGGGTCTGACCAGGCGCGGTGGCTCACGCCTGTAATCCCAGCACTTTGGAAGGCCAAGGCAGGCGGATCATGAGGTCAGGAGATCAAGACCATCCTGGCTAACACGGTGAAACCCTGTCTCTACTAAAAATACAAAAAATTAGCCGGGTGTGGTGGCGGGCGCCTGTAGTCCCAGCTACTCAGGAGGCTGAGGCAGGAGAATGGCATGAACCGGGGAGGCAGAGCTTGCAGTGAGCCGACATCACGCCACTGCACTCCAGCCTGGGTGACAGAGCGAGACTCCATCTCAAAAAAAAAAAAAAAAGAAAAAAGAAATGGGGTCTTGTTGTGTTGCCCAGGCCTGGAGTGCACTGACTGTTCACAGGCATAATCACACCACGCTATAGCCTCCAACTCCTGGGCTCAGGTGATCCCCCCGCCTCAGTCCCCCAAGTAGCTGGGACCTCTGTACCCATGCACCATATGCCACCATGCCTAATTTTTGTTAGGAACTAGGTAAACTCACCAATGAAACCATGTGACTGAAAAATTTATGATAACTATGTGACCACCAATGTCTTAAGTCATTAAAATATTTTACTGGCAGTAACTGACAAGACTCAGTAAATAACTCAGTCCAGTAGGACAGCGGAAACCATCTTTAGTAGGACAGAGAAAGAAAGAGAAATATGATTTAATTTGGGAAAATAGGAAAGTTTTTATATAGAGGGAATCATATAAACCTTATTCAGTGTATCAGTTTAGTTCAGAGAATGTTGGATAAAACACAAATTTAATGAACACTTGCAAATTTGTCAAAAATATTTAAAGATGACATCAGCTCTTAAATTTCCAACGTGTTGCTTTCTAACAGAGACTTTTTCACTACTATTAATATTTTTTTTAGAGATCACTATGGTTTTGATACACTACTAATGCCTGCCATTGATGTGTTTGTCCTCCATAAGGAAAATCTTTCCATAGCACATCACTGAATTAAAAGCCCACTTTTCTTTATTTATTTTTAGTTCATGCAACCTCTCTGTGCTAGTATTGTCCATCTTTGGTTATGGTATTGTTATCTTACCACCTCTTTAAATTTATTGTGTGGGCTCTACAATCCATTTCCCTCTGTCTTATTTCTGAGCCTTTTTCAGCTTCCACCCATGCATCATTACTCTGGTGTTAATTTTGGACATTTACATTAACAGAAAAGCCTAGTTTACACTGAGACTTTTACAGGTTCCACCCTCTCTCTTGCTGGAATTTGGACTCATGGTCCCTGCAGGGATACTAGCTTGCAAGTTTCGTCATCGTTATTATAAATGGTAGTATCTTCTATAGAAATGAGAATTATAGGTATACCTAATTTTGTCGTACTTTGCACTTCGCAAATACTGTTTTTGTTGTTGTTGTTGTTGTTGTTTGTTGTTTTACAAATTGAAGGTTTGTGGCAACCCTGCATTGAGCATGTCTATCGATGCCATTTTTCCAATAGTGTGTGCTCACTTCTTGTCTCTGTGTCACATTCTGGTAATTCTCAAAATACCCAAACTTTGTTATTATATCCATCATGGTGGTCTGTGATCAATGATCTTTGATGTTACTGTTGTAATTGTTTTGGGGTGCCATGAATTGCACCCATGTAAGATGGCAAACTTAATGTGTGTGTTCTGACAGCTCCACTGACAGGCCATTCCCCCATCTCCCTCTCCTCGGATCTCTCTACACCCTGAGACACAGTAATATTGAAATGAGGCCAATTAATAACCCAACAATGGCCTCTTAGTGTCCAAGTGAAAGGAAGAGCCACAGATCTCTCACTTTAAATCAAAAGCTAGAAATGATTGAGCTTAGTGAGGAAGGCACATCAAAAGCTGACATGGACTGAAGGCTAGGCCTCTAGCACCAGTTAGCCAAGTTGTGAATGCAAAGGAAAAGTTATTGAAGGAAATTAAAAGTGCTACTCCAGTGAACACACAAACCATAAGAAAGGGAAACAGCCTGTATTAGTCAGGGTTCTCCAGAGGGACAGAACTAATAGGATAGATGTATACATAAAGGGGAGTTTATTAAGGAATATTGACTCACACAATCACAAGGTAAAGTCCCACAATAGGCCATCTGCAAGCTGAGGAGCAAGGAAGCCAGTCCGAGTCCCAAAACCTCAAAAGTAGGGAAGCTGACAGTGCAACCTTAATTCTGTGGTCGAAGGTCCAAGAGTCCAAAAGATGAAGAACTTGGAGTTCGATGTTTGAGGGCAGGAAGCATCCAGCATGGGAGAAGTAGGCCAGAAGACTAAGCCAGTCTAATTGTCCTTCCATGCTCTTCCACCTGCTTTTTTTTGTTTTTTGAGATGGAGTGTTGCTCTGTTGCCAGGCCGGAGTGGAGTGGCGCGATCTCAGCTCACTGCAACCTCCGCCTCTGCCTCCCAGGTTCAAGCAATTCCCCTGCCTCAGCCTCCCAAGTAGCTGAGATTACAGGCATGCACCACCATGCCCAGCTGATTTTTTTATATTTTAGTAGAAACGGGGTTTCACCATATTGGCCAGGATGGTCTCCATCTCCTGACCTTGTGATCCACCCACCTCGGCCTCCCAAAGTGCTGGGATTACAGGTGTGAGCCACCTCCACCTGCTTTTATCCTAACCATGCTGACAGCTGATTAGATGGTGCCCACCCACATTGAGGGTAGGTCTGCTTCTTCCAGTCCACTGACTCAAATGTTAATCTCCTTGGCAACACCCTCACAGACACACCCAGGAACAATACTTTGCATCCTTCAATCCAATCTGGTTGAAACTCAATATTAACCATCACAAGTCCACCTCTTGTCAACTTGAACCCATACACATCTCCTGAGATCATACATAATCTTCAAATAAAGACAAATAATAAGGTCATAATTACACCTATCCTTCCTACAACTGGAAGCACACCAATCCCCAACCCAAATGCTATTACATAAAGTTAACACTTAAATGCTAATATGATGTCAATAAATCTTATGTCACATGATAAAGGAAAAAGAAAGGAAATGAAGGTAGTTTCTTCATCCACTATGACGGTGGATAAGGCATTCCATGGGTCCACAGATGGTAGTCTTGGCAGAAGCATTGCATGCAGGATAGACAAACCTATATCCAGAGTAAGTGTCTACATGCACAAACATGTTCTTAACAAAATAAGAAAGAAATACTCATGCAATTACAGTCCTCGTTTCTGCAACTGGTCCTGTGATCGTAGCTGGTATTGATGACTCCCTTCTTCTACTATCCATTCTGTATTCTCTTTGCCTTCAGCAAGCACCTCAGCAGGTCGTTGTCTTTTACCTGGTGGAGTGACCCAAAGTTTCATTAGTGAAGGGTCTGGGCCATTTGTAGTCCTGCCTAGATTGGGCTGTTGTAGTGTTCCATTGACCTTAATCACAGGGCATGGTAATACTAAGAGATGCCCTAAGGGATCTCCTGTATTCCACCATATTCTTCCTTACCTCCATTGTGGAGTAGTAGACTGATTTCATCTTGATAGTCTGGGTCAATCACCCCAGTCAACACTAACTGTCTTCTTAGCCTGTTGACTTAGAGGTAGGAGGAGCCTAAAGTGTCCAGGTGGCAATCTTTGTTGTGTGGTGGCAACATTCCTCCTGCTGAAACTAAGACCTCTAGGCCAGCAGAACATAATGTTGCGGGAACAGGAAGCAAAAATTTTGCTAATGGATCGCTAGGGGTGATGGTGAGTGGTGTCACTTCCATTTTCACCCGTTGATTCCTGGACCCATGAATCCTGGCTATGGGAGAAACAGTACCATATATAGGACGTTGATTCAGAACATACACAGCCTTCTGAAGAACTTTGCCCCAGCCCTGCGAACTATTGTCACCTAGTTGGCATTGTAATTGTGACTTCAAAAGGCCATTCCACTGTTCTATCAATCCAGCTGCTTCAGGATAATGGGAAATATGTTAAGACCAGTGAATTCCATGAGCATGAGCCCACTGCTGTACTTCTGTAGCCGTCAAGTGAGTGCCCTGTTCAGAGGCAATGCTATGTGGAATACCATGATGGTGGATAAGGCATTCCATGGGTCCACAGATGGTAGTCTTGGCAGAAGCATTGTGTGCAGGATAGACAAACCTATATCCAGAGTAAGTATCTATTCCAGTGAGTGCAAACTGCTGCCCTTTCCATGATGGAAGAGGTCCAGTATAATCAACCTGCCACCAAGTAGTTGACTGATCACCTTGAGGAATGGTGCATATCGATGGCTCAGAATTGGTCTCTGCTGCTGGCAAATTGGGCACTCAGCAGTGGCCGTAGCTAGGTCAGCCTTGGTGAGCGGAAGTCTGTGTTGCTGAGCCCGTGTGTAACCTCCATCCCTGCCACCATGGCCACTTTGTTCATGGACCCACTGTGCAATGACAGGGGAAAGAGGCTGAGTGGTGTCCATAGAACGAGTCATCCTATCCACTTGATTATTAAAATCCTCCTTTACTGAGGTCACCCACTGGTGAGCATTCACATGGGATACAAATATCCTCAGTTTTTGACCCCTCAGAAAGGTCCATCTGCATACCTCTTCACCAGATTTCTTTATCACCAATTTTCCAATCATACTTCTTCCAAGTCCCTAACCATCCAGCCAAACCATTGGCTACAGCCCATGAATCAGTATATAATCACATATCTGGCCATTTCTCCTTCCAAGTAAAGTGCATAACAAGGTGCAGTGCTCGGAGTTGTGCCCACTGGGAAGATTTCCCTTCGCCACTGTCCTTCAGGAATGTCCCAGAAAGGGGCCGTAGTGCCGTAGCTGTCCACTTTCAGGTGGTGCCTGCATATCATCCACAGCCATCTGTAAATCAGGCCCTAGTCTTCTCTTCTTCTGTCAACTGATCATAGGGAACCCCCCCACCCCTGCCATGAGGCCACTGGTGCAGGCTGGGGGAGAGAAGGCAGGGTGGCAGGGCATTTGAGCCACTTTCTCATGTAATTTACTTGTGCCGTCAGGACCTGCTTGAGCCCGATCGTGTATATACCACTTCCATTTGATGATGGAATACTGCTGTGCACACTCCGCTTTATGGCTAGATAGGTCAGAAAGCACCCAGTTCATGATAGGCAGTTCAGATGGCAAGGACTGGCTTCCTTGCTCCTCAGCTTACAGATGACCCATTGTGGGACTTCACCTTGTAATTGCGAGTCAGCACTCCTTAATAAGCTCCCCTTTATATATACATCTATCCTATTACTTCTGTCCCTCTAGAACTATTTTGGTACCAGGAGTAGTTCTAGAGGAACAGAATATTAAGGATGGAGTTCTTTCGTTGGTTTTGGGGTTTCTGGAGTTGGCTTCTCAGAAGCAAGATCACAACTGACTTTGTGCTGTTTCTTTGAAGTTGAAAATCCTTTTTTTTTTTTTTTTGAGATGGAGTCTCGCACTGTCCCCTGGGCTAGAGTGCAGTGGTGCAATCTCAGCTCACTGCAACCTCCACCTCCCAGGTTCAAGTGATTCTCCTGCCTCAGCCTCCCGAGTAGCTGGGATTACAGGCATGCGCCACCATGCCTGGCTAATTTTTGTATTTTTCGTAGAGATGGGGTTTCACCATGTTGGCCAGGCTGGTCTCGAATTCCTGACCTCGTGATCCACCTGCCCTTGGCCTCCCAAAGTGCTGGGATTACAGGCATGAGCCACTGCGCCTGGCCAAAAATCTTTTTTTAAAAAACTTTTATTTTAGTTTCAGGGGCACGTGTGCAGGTTTGTTCTATAGATGAATTGCATGTCATAGGCCAGGCATGGTGGCTAACACCTATAATCCCAGCACTTTGGGAGGCCAAAGCGGGTGGATCACAAGGTCAGGTGTTCGAGACCAGCCTGACCAACATAGTGAAACCCCATGTCTATGAAAAATAACAAAACATTAGCCAGGCGTGGTGGCCCGCGCCTGTACTCCCAGCTACTCGGGAGGCTGAGACAGGAGAATCGCTTGAACCCAGGAGGTGGAGGTTGCAGTGAGCTGAGATCGCGCCACTGCACTCCAGCCCGGACAATAGTGCAAGACTCTGTCTCAAAAAATAAAAAATAAAGTAAATTGCATGTCACAGGGTTTTGGTGTACATATTATTTTGCCACCCAGGTAATAAGCATAGTACCCAATGGGTAGTTTTTTTATTCTCACCCTCCTCCCATACTCCACCCTCAAGTAGGCCCCAATATCTGTTGTTCCCTTCTTCACGTGCAAGTGTACTCATTGTTTAGCTCCCATTAATAAGTGAGAATATACAATGTCTGGTTTTCTGTTTCTGCATTTGTTCACTTAGAATAATGTGAAGTCGAAAATGTTGAAAAAGATTGTGTTTCTAGAACTATTTTATACACACACACACACACACACACACACGCATATATATATATATATATATATTTTTTTTTTGAGACGGAGTCTCACTCTGTTGCCCAGGCTGGAGTGCAATGGCATGATCTCGGCTCACTGCAACCTCTGCCTCCCGGGTTCAAGCGATTCTCCTGCCTCAGCCTCCTGAGTAGCTGGGACTACAGGTGTGTGCCACCACACCCACCTAATTTTTTGTGTGTGTGTTTTTTTTTTTTTAGTAGAGATGGGTTTTCACCATGTTAGCCAGGATGATATCGATCTCCTGACCTTGTGATCCCCCTGCCTCAGCCTCCCAAAGTGCTGAGATTACAGGTGTGAGCCACCACGCCTGGCCAACTATTTTAAAGGACACATCATCTGAGTTTTGTAAAAGCTGTCCCTGATCAAAGAGACTTGGTTAAAATTCCAGACTTTTTTATGCAGTTTAATTTTGAGAAAAAAATTTAATTTCCACTCTGTCTAGAACACTAGTAGGCACATAGTAGGTACATTAAATATTTGTGGAATGAATGAATGCAAGTCACTATGCCCAGTGTCTCAGAGAATCTCCAAATGAGTGAGAAGAGTCCCTATTTCAAGGAACCTCCAGCAAGGTGGGGGGAGCCTTGTACACAGTTGAGCACAGTACAGACCCTAATCCAAAGAGCTACCCATCTGCTCAGGACTCCGCTCAGTCATCGTCCTCTCCGGAGCCAGCCAAAGCTGCATTCACCCTCTTCTCTGTGTTGACAGAGCATCGTGTGCAATGCTGTCTCACTCACTCACTTAACATCCAGCCCTCTTCTAAGGGCTGAGGATGCAAAAGTCCCTGCCCTCCTGGAACTTATGTGACGGTGAACAGCATGGATAAGATCAGGTGGCGATAAGCACTGTGAAAAAAAATTAAACTGGTTCAGATGACAGAGTGGTGGAAGGGAGTAGCTGGATAAGGTGGTCAGGAAAGGATTCTCTGAGAAGGTGACATTATGGCAGAGCCGTGCATGAAACTAGGGCATAGGCGGGGTTGGTCTATGCCTCATTGCTTGGTGTTAATGTTTTATACTTAGCAATCTCCTGCTAGACTGCTATGAGGTTGGAAACTGTCTTGATTTATTGTTGCACAGTGGGTACTCAGTATGTGTGTGTGTTAGTCTGTTTGGCTGCTAAACTGAGTGGCTTATAAACAACAGAAATGTATTCCTCACAGTTCTGGAGGCTGGAAGGTCCATGATCAAGGTATGGCCAGATTCAGTGTCTCGTGCGGGCCCATTTCTTGATTCATGAACAACCGTCTTCTCAATGTGTCCTCACATAATGGAAGGGGGGAGCAAGGGAGCTCTCTGGGGTCTCTTTTATAAGGACACTAATGCCATTCAGGAGGGTTCCACCTTCATGACCTAATCACCTCCCAAAGGCCCCACCTCCTAATGCCACCACCATGGGGTTAGGGTTTCAACTTACATATTTTGAGGAGACACAAACATTCAGACATAGCAGTGGTATGGGATGCAAGTAAGAAGGGAAGGAGAAGCTGGAGGGCCAGGGTAGGGTTGCCTGGCAGATAGGGAAACTGCTGAGACCAGACCTGCTCGAGGACTTTGTCTTTTGCTCACTTCTGAGCTCAAACGACCCGCCTGCCTCTGCCTCCCAAAGTGCTGGGGTTACAGGCGCGAGCCACTGCGCATGGCCAGTTGTATCATTCTTTTTATTTTTTATTTTTATTTTTAGAGACAGGGTCTCACTCTGTCGCCCAGGCTGGAGTGCAGTGGCACAGTCTCTGCTCACAGCAACCTTTGCCTCGCAGGTTCAAGCAATTTTCCTGCCTCAGCCTCCCAAGTAGCCGGGATTATAGGCATGCACCACCACGTCTGGCTAATTTTTGTATATTTAGTAGAGACGGGGTTTCACTATATTGGCCAGGCTGGTTTTGAACTCCTGACCTCAAGTGATCCACCTGCCTTGACCTTCCAAAGTGCTGTGATTACAGGCGTGAGCCACCGTGCCCGGCCATTTATATCATTCTTTATACTTTACATGTTTTGTAAATATTCTCTTGCATACTCAATGTTGGACAAACATAATAAAAAAGACTTACTTGCTTTTTAGAATGGTGCCACACACAAAACAAACCCCCACCAAAACTGGTATTTTTGACATTCCTTCTGTGCAGACCAAGTGTGTGATTTTTAAAACACACTGGAAATGATGTGGCTTTGAAAAGGGGCTCAATTAGCCCTTTGAACTCCCCCATCCAGAATCCCAGGCAGGTCGTGTGATTAATGATCTCTTTTCCTGTGACCTCCTAAGCTCTGACAGTGCATTATTCTCCTGCCTGATCTCAGATAAATTAAGCCACTGTTGGGTGGCTGTGCATGTTAATAGCATTGCTCTTTTAAACGTTCAAGTTTATTTTTATTGTTTTCATCATTGGGTACTTGCATGGGTTTTAGGAAACTAGATTCAACAACACTCTGAAAGACATAGATGGAGCATAGCTTTGTTCCCGTAACCTCAAGAAAAGAAATCCAGTGTGGCCAAGTGGATTTGTCCAGCCTGTCTCTGCCTCTGAGTGTTGATGCTGCCTGTACTTCCAGGTCTTCAGCGTGAAATATTCTCTAATGGTTTTATATTCTTAGAAATATATTCTAAGTCAGTTTGGTCATTATGATAGGTAATATTTCAGCCATCTATTGCTGCTGTTACAAAGCCCCCAGAATTGAGTTGCTTAAACAGTAATTTGTTATTCATTTTCACAGTTCTGTGACCTGGGCTTACTGGGAGGTTCTCTCTTTGAATCTTTTGTGCAGTTGCTCTGTGGGTTGACTTGGGTTACCCAGGGTCTTCCATGCCATTGCAGTCCAGTGTTGACTGGAGCTGCAGTTACCTAGAGCTCAGCTGAGCTGAAGGTTCAAGATGGACCATTTTCCCGCTTGTCAGTTGATGATGGCTATTGGCTGGGAGCTCAGCTGAGGCTGTCAAACCAGAGTGCCTACTATGGCTTCTCTGTATGGCTTAGGCTTCTCACAGTGACTGGGTTCCAACAAGAAATGGCCCCAAGATTGAGCATCTTTTGGGGCAGGAAGCAGAAGCTGTCGGGCCAGTGAAGGACTATGCCCTGAATTGGCACAGTCTTACTTGTCTGCTGTATTTGATAGGTCAAAGCAGTCGGGCCAACCTAGATTCAATGGGATGAAGAGATAAACTCAAAAGATAAGATCATGTGAGATGGGAGATATTATTGTGGCCATCTTTGGAAAATTCAGTGTGCCAAAGATAATTACTTCCAGAGGTAGATCATAGCTGAGATCAGTTTTGTTTCAGGGACCTGGTTTAATTTCACTTTATCATGTATTGAAAACAAAACATATTCCATATGAGGGAAAACATTAGATAAAGGTGTCTGGATGGCCCAAAATAAGTACCTCCCACTTTACTCCAAATCACAGACCCATGGAAGGCTCCCTCCCAGACCCAGGCTATCCATTTGGTGGCTGAGGACATTTAATGGATCCTGGCTGGGTGCCCTTCCCATAAGCTGCTCTGGGAGATGTGTGGCTTGGTTATCCTCTCCCACAGGTAAGCATCTACAGCAGGCTAGGCTCCCACAAGGGTGATTTAACTGCTGTTTTTGCCAGCACATCATTCTCCAGTAGGCTTTTACATTCTTATCTGAAATTCTTCCTGAAGAGGGTAATTGAAAATGTCAAGTGATATCCCCTCCTTGCAACCATACCTGTATACTCACTCAGTCCTGTATTTTTTAGTCTTGTCAGAGGATCATTTGAGTTTAGACCAATTTTTTCAACTTTTAAATTTCGAAATGATTTCAACCTTGCCAGAGAATCACAAGACTAGAACAAAGAACTTTCTTCCACACCTTTTATCCTGTATTAATGTGTAGCCACATTTCTGTCATCCTTCCCATCCCCTATCACCCTCACTCAGTCTTGCAGTCTCTCACATTCATCCTCCATAGATGGCACACACAGGCACACATACACAGATTTCTCCCAGAACCGTTTGAGAGTAACCTGCAGACATCATACCCCTTTGCCCCTAAGAACAAAGACATTATTTTCCATTGTTACGGAAATCAGAAAGTTTAACTTGGTACTGTTACTTAATTTCTAATGTATGTGCAACTTTTGCCAGGTGTCCCAATAAGATTCTCGGTTTTTTTGAGACAGACTCTCGCTGTGTAGCCCATGCTGGAGTGCCGTGACGTGATCTCGGCTCACTGCAACCTCTGCCTCCCAGGTTCAAGTGATTCTCCTGCCTCAGCCTCTCAAGTAGCTGCGATTACAGGGGCACACCACCACGCCTGGCTAATTTTTATATTTTTAGTAGAGATGGGGTTTTACCGTGTTGGCCAGGCTGGTCTCAAACTCCTGACCTCAGGTGATCTGCCTGCCTCGACCTCCCAAAGTCCTGGGATTACAGGCATGAGTCACCAGGTCTGGCCTAATAGAATTTTTTATATCACTTTTTTTTCCTGGTCCAGGGTCCAACCCAGGATCCCACATTGCATTTAATTGTCTCATCTTCTTAGTCTCCTTTCAACTGAAACAGTTCCTTAGCCATTCTTTTTCCTGACCTTGACATTATTTTATTTTATTTTTTGAGACAGTGTCTCCCTCTGTCACCAAGGCTAGAGTGCAGTGGTGCAATCTCGGCTCACTCCGCCTCCCAGGTTCAAGTGATTCTCCTGCCTCAGCCTCCCGAGTGGCTGGGACTACAGGCGCATGCCACCACATCTGGCTAATTTTTTGTATTTTTAGTAGGTACGGGGTTTCACTGTGTTAGCCAGGATGGTCTCGATCTCCTGACCTCGTGATCCACCCACATCAGCCTCCCAAAGTGCTGGGATTACAAGCGTGAGCCACTGTGCCAGGCCAGCCTTGGCATTTTTAAAGAATATAGGCTAGTCGTCTTGAGGAGTGTCCTTCAGTTTGGATAGGCCTGACATTTCCTCTCATCACATTCGGGTTGTGTTCTTTGGGCAGGAATCTTGTGGCACAGGTGTTGGGTCCTTCTCAGTACCTCATATCAGGAGGCTATGATGTCAGTTTGTTTAATTACTGGTGATGTTAACTTTGATTACTGGATTAAGGTGGTGTTCCCAGGTTTCTCCGGTGTAAAACTGCTGCTCTTTCTTATCTGGAAAGTAACAAACTTTTCTGAATGTCAGCTGAGCTGTGCTGATGAAGCCGAGACCCCTCCTATGCAGTGAGTGGGCTGTGTTCACTCACTGCATGGAGTCAAGTGGTTTTGGAGAACATGGAACTAGGTTCCAAGATTGGAGGAAAAAAGTCCTTTGGTAGTTCCACTTTGCAGTCAACTCACATTCAGAGGCATGACAACCCTCTCCAGAGAGTTATTCTTGACACTCTGTTTACAGAGGTGTTTGTTCATATTTTCTACCAGTCATGAAACCTAAAAAGTTATATCATCCTGCCTTATGTTCCTGGAAGGCCTAGTTTACCATCCTAAACACACCTTGTGAATCCTCTTTGTTATATTTTTATTGGACCTTAAAAAATTAAAGTGGAAGAGCTAAAAAAGTGAGACAAAGAACAAACGCCTTGAGTGCCAGCCCTGGCACTCTTGTCTGTTTGCATTTCTTTGGGAAAGGTTGTTTAAACTCTTAGGACTTCGGTTTTCTTCTCTAAAATATGGTTAATAGTAATTTCCTACCTACCTCACTGGATTACTGTGGCAATCAAATAGACCCTTGTTAAATAGATGAGAAGGTACTTCAAAATAAACCTCCATACAAGCACAGTGAGTTCCCCTAATTAATTCATGTTTCTTTCATCAGCCAAGATACCTATTTCCAGGAAATTGAAAAATAGCTTGCCAGACTTTCTTTGGCTTGCAGCAATGTGAGCAGGGCTGACCAGAGAGCCGAGGAGTCTGACATACCAGCCTTGTGGTTTAGTTTCTTCCGGATACCTGTGCTTAGCGCTTTTGCAGGGCAACTGGCAGGGTACAAAGTCCATGTAAGCAAGTGGCAAGGCAGGATGAGCAGGAAACTTGAAAGATTGTAGATAACATTGGGAACTTCTTTTTTTTTAATTCTGTATTTTGGTCACTCACTGTAAAAAAGTAAAATCTGACTTGCCCACACTTCTCTGATTTGAAGGTCATGTTTGTGTGTGCATGTGAGTGTGTGTGTATGTTTTCTAACTTACTCTGTCTATTGGGCAGGGGCTGGGGTAGGGGACTGTAAACAGACTTCATAATGAGTTTTATCCCAAATAATCCACCCTTACTTCTCAGGTAGAAGTTATTTTTAAATGTGTGCTCATGGGTAACTGGTCCAGTTTTATTTAAAATGGAACCTCGCAGTCTGTGGCATGAACTGAACCTACATGTGACCATTCTTTGAAAACAAGAAAGGCTGTTCAGGGCTATGCCAACTTGAGGCTGTCAGAACCTCCCCCACCTAGGCCGCCCTGGCCTTTTCTCCCTAGGATTAGGATCTTGGCCTGCATTTCCATTTACTTAGATGGGTCTGACATAGGCGACAGGCTCCTACCACACTGACTGAGTGTGTGAGCCATTTAAGCATATACAGAGGTCGTATTGGAACTCAGATGCTGGCTATGGCTGCTGAGGCTGCAGCCAGTTTAGGCCTCCCACCCACTCCCCCCAGTCCAGCCCTGGAGACCCTCATGGTCGGAGTCATGTCTGCAGGAAGGCTCCTTGTCTACCTACCCATTCATGGGCAGAAGTGCCACTTCAGGGACCCCTGAAGCAGAACCCACCTCTTTCTATACTGCTTAGAGAAGCCCAGAGTGTGGGCTCGCAGGCAAGTTCCAGGACGAGAACAAGAACAGGCAGGATTGTGCACACCCAGCACCTTTGCTCTTTCTCACCAATCAGAGAAATCATACCTCATTCCACGAGGAGGAGGGTGAGGGCAAGCAAGAAGATCAGGTGGGATTTGCCAGGCCTTCCAATGCCAGAAAGTCCTCCTCAACAGGTCAAGGTAGGAATGCTTATGGGATGAGAAAGTGTTTCCATCTGTTATCATCTACCATGAGATAATATTCTTTCCTGCAGCTTCTATTGCCAAGTTTCAGATCCACTCCCTGCCCCTGTACTGTTGTTGGATCAAAGGACACATATCATTCACATGACAATCCAGTGGGGAGGTAATGTGCTTTGATCTTGGTAAGGCACTAGACCAAATCTCTCGAGACACCCTCATGGTGGTTGGGTGGTGGGTATACAGCTGTACTGTGGGTGCCACTCACCTTAGATAATAGCATGAAAGGAAGGTGTGGCCAAGCAAAAGACCACCTGCTGTATCTTTATACAGATTAGTTGAGCCTAAATTCAGGCTCAACTAATGTATATAGTTAGTACACATTGTGTAACTCATTGGAAAACCATGCTCAGTGGAGCACTGTCAGTGTGAGCAAGCAGGATATGGGCTCCCCTGTTATTATAGTTCATCTTCCTGATTTTAGTTCGTTCTTATCTGTGAGGATTATTTGGATTTTTAGTTTATCATCTAACTGATCAACACCAATACCTAACAGCTCTTGAGTGCTTACTCTGTGCCAGCTCTAGAAAGAACATCTTGGGGTCTTGGTGACCCCAAACTCAGACTTAGCTGCCATGGCAACACAGGAAGTGGAGCAGAGTTGCAAGAAGGCTGTCTGGCTTAGTTCACTGTGGGAAGCCATTTCACCTCTCTAAGCCTAGTTTTCTCATCTGTAAAGTGGCCATGATAATAGTACCAGTGTCATACCATTTACACACATATGTACACAAATATGTGTCTGTAGACATTTAGCAGCCTAGTGGCTGGCGTCTAGACAGCACTCAGTAAACATGAACACAACAGCAGAGAGTGTGAATGGAGGTCTGAGCTCCAAATGGTCAGGGGAAGGACCTGGTCTGACTGTATCAGAACACATGAAGACTCACAAGCTGAATTATAGAGGCACTCACACATTACCTCTTGAGCCAAGGCTCTCAGGAGCCTCAAGGTCACCATGGGGATTGGCCACTACCCCTCCAAGCAGAACAGCTCCACTCTTACCTACTGGGTACAGACAGAGTGTGTGTGCGTCTGTCTCTGTCTCTGTCTGTCTGTCTGTCTCTCTCTCTTTCCCTCTCTTTCTTTCTCTTTCTCTCCCTCCCCGCCCTACCCTATGTCACAGGGATTCTCAGTTGAGGGAGATCTTGTCCCTAAGGGGACATTTAGCAATGTCTGAATGCATTTTTGGTTGTCACAACTGGGTGGGAAGCAGACTGCTGCTGGCATCTAGTGAACGGAGGCCAGGGATGCTACTAAACATCCCACAGTGCCCAGGACAACCCCACAACAAAGCACTATCCAGCCCTAAATGTCAGTGATGCCAGGTTGAGGAAGCCTGCTATGCGTGCCTATGTGTATGGCGGGTCAGGGGGATTCTGTGCATGGCTTTTACTTGGTAAGAGTCTAGGAAAAAATAGAAGACCAGCATTATGTAGTATACCTGGAAAAAGCCACCTGATTGCTAAGCACTCTGAAAAACTGCATCCCTTAGGAGAACCCAAGTATGGGGCCTGAGCCCAAGGCCAGAGGGGAGAATAGTCTGCAGAGAGTCAAAGCACCATTCACAAAAACAAGGTGTCTTGGGAGTTCTGAGTTGCTCCAGGCCTAATGGCATGAGGACACAGGGAAGCCACTTTGGCCGATATGAAAGGATTGTGTTTGGGGTTAGAGTTGTCCAGCTGAGAAGACAGACAGCCATGGGAGGGGTGGACAGCCTGTGGTGGATATGTGATGTAGGCTGCTTTTACATCAATGAAATGGTTGATACTGAAACAACGGGATTTTAGAAATTCACATCATGTTTAAGATGTATTCATTGTATCAAATGATCACCTGTTTGTTTCCCACCTTTATTTGGCCCTCTGCCTGGCATTGACAAAAAGGAGGAAGGTGTTCTCCTGGACACCAGGAGCTGGCCCTTTAACATGAAAACATATTGGAAAATTGTTCTGCACCTCACCCAGTCCAGTCCACATGCCACTTGAGGATTCTTTTCCCCTTCAAGACCAAGTTTAATATTGATCTGATCATATTTTCCCTTACAACCAGGACTGATTAGGTAACTCTAAGCCTCTGGTGAAAAATTGTCTTTGAATATTAGGGTGATTTGCCATTTTTATTGCTGTTTTTATAGATAAAAAAGTCAGTTTTAGCAATTCATGGTTCAACCTGCTGAGTATTGAGGGTGATGACTTGTAATTTCTGTATACATTACTTTATATCCTTCCTAGAGGAACTTTGTACAAATGCCCACATCCCTGTTCAAACCTCTAGGGAAACTGGGCATCTCAAGCTAAGCTGTTACCTGTGTCCTGAACAAGCAGCACTCACCAGGAGCCAAGCCTAGGCTGGCATACCTGTAATGGACACTTTCCCAGCAGACACAAGACAAGCTCCTGTGTTTTAACCAAGTGGCTCGTCCTCACCTTTTGCATCTGTCCAGTTGGGAGAAGAGAGATTCTTTCAAACCTGAGACCCTCCAAAAAACAGCCCCCATGCCTATATGTTGGCTGTGTTCCTCAGCATTTAAAAAGGAATGGAGAACCTCGAAGATTTGCTAAGTGAAATAAGCCAGACATAAAAGGACAAATACTGTATCATTCCATTTATACGAGTTATTTGGAAAAGGCACATTCACAGAGACAGGTAGTGGAAGGGTGATTGCCAGGGGCTGAGGGGAGGGGGAATGGAGACTTGAACGCCACTGAACTGTACACTTAAAAATGGTTAAAATGGTAAATTTGATATTATATGTTTTGTCACAATTGTTTTAAAAGGAGCCCGCATGTTCATTGCCATATGCTGAAACCAGATTCAACCCTGATGTTCACCTAAAAAGAGGGAGTAGGAAAGTGCCTGATACTCCTTCTTTACATTGTCATGAAACCTAAGTGAGATTAGGACATGGCATCATCAGTTGGGCTTCTTAAAATAATTCCCTTTCCACCAGGGCCATCTTAGAGAGACCATATATTCCTGTTGGGCTGAGAGCACTTTAGTGACTTTTGAGTGTGTGCTAAGCCTTACTTTTCTTCCTCTGAAAGGATGAAATTGTTCAGCTTTTCGGAACTAGGTGTCTTAGGAACAGAGAGCTCTGTGTTCAGACCCAGTAATCGTCCTTTGGCATATTTTTGGTTTTCCAGGACAGCTACTAAAGCTTATCCACAGTCTCCAAAGACAACGAAACCTCCCTACCCAGGGTCTCCTGTGAAGTACCGCTTACCTGCCCTTTCTGTTCAAGAGATGCCCAAGAAGAAAGCAGAGAAAGAGAAGAGCAATAAGGAAAGAGAAAGTACCTTGGCTCAGCAGGCTGCTGGCCCGCAAGGAGAGGAAACCCTAGAGAAGCATGTAGTGGACAAGCATGCCAGTGAGAAGCACGCTGCTGCCACAGGAGGGAAAGCCGAAAACAGCGCAGGTAGATGCTGCCACTGTGCCTTGGCTTTCCCAAGACGGTTCTCCTCAGACCCAATCTACATGCCATTCTCTCATGTTTTGGGGAGGGAGAGGGATTTTTCCCTGGGAACAAGTTCATCCCCTCGTGCAGCTTTCTCAGGTTTGCACGTTGCTCCTGAGTTCTTTCCTTCAGTCTTCTGAGGGTCCCCTGGAGGAGACATAGGGGCTGACTCCACTCATGGCTGTGGAAGCTCACGGGGATGCTGAGTAAGACAGGCTGCATCCAGGCTGCATCTGCACCTCACACAAGAGAAGATCTTCCTTTAGTCTTTCAGGCTTCTATGATGCAGTGAGTTCACCCAGATGGTGGCTGCTGTGGCACTTGCTAGTGACTTTGTCTTTCCTCCTCACGTTTCCATTGTCTTCCACTGTAAAATGCGTCCAGGGTTACAGCCAGCCCATGACAACTTCTCTTGCTTGGTGGTTGATTGTGCTAGTCTGGACAGCATTTCCCGTCACCACACTGGGTTGGATTTTTTTTCACTTCCAACTGGCAGCTGCTGTGTGAGTGGAGTCATTATGTTCGTTTCCCTTGATCTTTTCCTCTTGATGCCTCTCCTCTGGTGCAGCCTTGGGAAAGCCCACAGCAGGCACCACTGATGCAGGAGAGGCTGCAAAGATCTTGTCTGAAAAGAGAAGACAGGCCCGGCTGCAGAAGGAACAGGAGGAGCAAGAACGACTGGAGAAGGAAGAACAAGATAGGTATGCTAGTGCTCAGAGTTTTGGCATGATCTCATGTAAATGTTGTGTTGGAAAGAGCAGCTTGCCTTTCTTTTTACAGCGTTGGTATTGATAAAACTTGAAGAGAAGTATACAGAAGTATGGGAACCTAGAATGTCTGAACTACATGGAACGTGTTCAGGAGACTGAGTCTTATGTTAGATGTAATTATTAATAACAATGGAACTTTGTTCTTTTTGGAGGACCTAGAAACTCATAGCTCTTGGATCTAAGTGGCACAAGCATCTTCCTATTCTCCTCTTGGACTCTGGGGCCATGCAGGCCTCCTAGAGCTATCAGGGAAGTCTGAACTTTGTTTATAAAATGAGATTCTCCCTGGGAAGACAAGAGGTTCAAGATTCTGGTTTTGGTCTTGATTTTGATTTCCAAATTGTTTCCTCCATCAAATTATCCTAACTCACACCCCAAAGTGAGAGACAGAGGGTTGAGCAGTGTCCCCTAGGCATAGGGTTGCGTGGAGAGGCAACCTCATAGTCTTAAGAACAGTGAGGTATGGTGAATCCCATCTGGGAGCAAGACAAAAGACATCATTGTTGTGGTCCTTACACCTTGAAGAGCATCAGAATCATCTGGGAAATGCAGTAAAAATACATGGACTCAGCCCTGTTCTGTTTTAGTAGCTTGCCAGGGTTTGAGAACCCTGTGATATTAGTACAAGGGTACTTTGTCACAATACAGACAGCCCTTCCTTTTCTGACCTTTTTATTTAGAGAGGAAAGCATGTTGAAGGACAAGGTCAATTTTATCATTAAATTGATAAAGGAAGCTGTTAGGCTGATCACAGAGTAAAATCCAATACTGTTTAGAGAATTAACATGACAGGAAGCAGGCAATGCTGTAGCACTTCAAGGCCAGCACTGAATTTAGAGTAATAAATAATAGAATATTATTGATCCTTTAGTGACCTTGGTAAGTCTTTGTGGTCTCTGATTACAGGTTTGCTGATCTGTTTTTTTAAAGGGGCAGTGGGGTAGGTCTGGACAGTCCCTTCTTGAAATTTGGGACTTCTTTGATTGTTTTCCTGTTCCAGCCTTTTGGTCAATACAGACATGTTTTGTTTGTTTGTTTGTTTTGTCAAGTGGCATGCTTGGGCTGGTTTGGGTCGGCCTTAAGGTGTGTGAGGGGAGGTCGCAAGAGATAAAGGTGAATCACAGGACCTCAGGTGACAGGCCTTGATAATTGCAGGCCGTGGAGATGCCATGTAGGCTCTGAGCTGGTGAGTTACATGATTGTAACCGTGTGCTGAAGAAGGTGATGTTCTTTACTTTCCAGCTGCCAACCTCTGTCTCTCCCATTTTCTTCATAGCCCAGCTCCTGAAAGACTTGATTGAACTTTCTATCTTTATTTTCTCAACTCACATTTGGTCTTCAAACCTCACACCTACCACTCCTCCTCATTGCCTAACTACTAATCAGTTTCTTGGTTGTCTTTAGCCTTGTCAAACTTGTCCTTGCTTCTCTGGCCTCTGCTTCATAGCCTTCTCTGTCTGCCCTTCATCCCCTTAAATGTTGCCTGGGCTCTCAGCCCTTAGTCCTGGACCAGCTTCTCTCCCAACAAGCCCTCCCAAGCAGCACTGCTCCCTCCTGTACTGCCAGTGTCCCTGCCATCCTGCCAGTTTCCTCTGGCATCAAAAGATTTAGGGCCCACATTTTACACAAAAGCTTTCTGTTGAGCCTTTGTTGTGCTAAACCAACTCTATTCTTATCTCACTTCCCACCTTCATTTTCCCTTTGTCTTGTATTATTGCCTGTTTCTGAAGTTAACTGCAGCTTGCTTTCTAAACCTTCCATACTTTCTGGAGCAAGGGAGGCACTAATAACACATGTGTACTGATGACTCCTAAAAACTATGCCTGTGGCCCAAGCTCTGTCTAGGGCTGCATTGTCCACTATCAGAGCCTCTAGGCACATGTGGCCACCAAAATATACATTCAGTAAAATTCATTTCCCCAGCCACACCCACCACATTTCTGTGCTCAAGAGCTGCATCTGAGTAGATGTGGATCCACGCCACATTAGGCAGCACAAATCTATAGATTGTTTTCCTACTCAACAGAAGGTTCTGTTGGATAGCACTGGTCTGGAACCTAGAGATTATATTTCCGTTTGCAATAAGTTTTCATTTGAGTGTGTGCCATATACATCTCAAATCCAGCATTTCCAAAGCAGAACTTAGTATTTTTTCCCCAAACTTCCTTTCTCTTTCATGAGCTCTGCATTCCCCTCTCCTCAGGCACCCAAGTGAGAAGTCTCAGTGCCACTCTCAGCTCTTTCCTTTCCTTCTTCCTCCCAGTGGTTGTCAGGTCCAGTCTTCATCAGCTGTCACATTGGCACCTCTGTTCTCTCCCTTCCCTTCCAGTCCCTCCTCTCCTTCCTCAGCTCCAGCCCCCATTGCTTCTGATCTGGACTGCATCTGTCATATCCCAACTGAGCTCCCTGCTCTAGGTATCCTAAGAGTTTGTCCCCTGTCCACGCTGGGTCCACACTGACCTTTCTCAAATAAATGTGATTGTTCTCCTGTCCTTTCACAAGCCAGTGACTCCTCTGCCCACTGGATCCACCCAAACCTGTCAACAGGCCTTCAAGGCCTGCCATGAACTGGCCACTACCTGCCTCTTACCCCTTGCTTTCCTCCAGACACCAGTGTGCAAAACTCCCTGACATTCACCCATCACACGGCTCCATACCTCCAAAGCTGTGCTTTTACTTTGCCCCCACATGGACTTGTGCTCCTTCCTGCCAGACGTGTCTTCGTTTTTCAAAATGCAGGTCAAGTCTTGCTCCCTCCCTGTACCTTTTCGGGCCCTGTGCCTGGGACAGAACTGACCACCCCCAACTTTTCACCCATACTGAGCCCAGCTGTTCAGTTGACTAACATAGTTTCATTTGTTTACAGGCCTCTTTCCCCCAGTTAGCACCTTAAAAGGCTGGGACACAGTCTTTGGATCACTGGTGCCTGACGCTTGATAAATGTACAAGAAAGGAACAGAAGGAGGAAGAATCCTAAGAAACCATCGTAGTAGTAGGTCAAGAGAACAGAAGGGCTGAAGTAGTATGGTGAAGGTAGAACTGGAAAAGCCAGTCTCTGTGGACTTAAACAATGCCAAAGAAATAGGCAGATTTGAAGTTGATGCTGAGGTTTGATTCTAAGGTCTTAGGAGAATGGTACACTCAATAACAGGTAAAGAAAGGACATAAGGAATTGGTTTTAAAATATAAAAATTATTCATTTGATTTTAGGTAAGCTTATGGTGTCTACAGTACATCCAGGTGATTGGAGATGGAATTGAAGCTTGGGGGTGTAGGTAAACATTAGAGCAATACACTTGACCCCAAATGAGTTTTCCTCTCTCTTGCCAGAATATGAAGCTTTGCATAGTGCCACGTGGGAGGTGAGGAGTGAGGAAGGAAAGTACCAGACAACCTGGGGCTAGAACACAGCGGCCACCTCTTGGAATAAGATCATCCTCACATCTGTTTTATGTTTACAGTTAATAGTTAAAGCCACAGAAATGTTGCCAGATAAAATAATTTAGAGAAAAATAAAGTTACTTGAGTCAAACTGTGGAAAGCCCTATTATTGTCACAAACTGGTAAGGGAAACACTATCCAAGTCAAGGATGAGGGAACCAGAACAGAAGGGTCAACCAGGAGTCCAGACAAGCAGGTCCTAAGCAGAAAAACAAAAGTTGGTCCATTCCCAAACACAACAGGGCCCAGCCCCCGGGCTGTGGATGGCCCAAGATATAAAGTGAGATTCTTAGAGGTGGTGCAAGAAACCTTAGACCCCGGGTCCACCCTGGGGAAGGCACTGGCAGGAACTAGTAAGCAGGAGATCATAATGGGATTCCTAGATGTATCACTTTAAGTCATGTTAAGAAGCTAAAATAGCTACTAGGGGTTCACATGAAAGAATATTCCAGCCAGGCACAGTGGCTTGTACCTGTAGTCCCAGCTACTTGAAAGACTGAAGTGGGAGGATCACTAGAGGCCAGGAGTTCGAGATGAGCCTGGGCAACATAGTGAGGCCCCATCTTTTTAAAAAATCGAAGAAAAGAGAATATTCCAGTTAGAATCTCCCCACAAGCAAGGTCATGTAGCCAGGCTAAAGTTTCTTATCAAAGCAAGAGCTAGCCCAGGCCAGGAACCACAGGCAGAGGCCTTCGAGGCTGCTCAGACCTGGCTTTTTGCTGCTGAGCCTACAGGTGGCAGGTGGTTTTGGTGAGAGCTAGGGCAGGCGGGGGCACATGTGATGTGGGGCAGCAGGATGTGGCAGCAGCTGAGGCAAGAAGGGAAAGCCAAGAGAGGTAGGAGAGAGCCAGGGTCATTCAGCCTCATGCAGCACAGGGCTGTAGGGAGAGCCACATGGGCAGGACTTTTGGTAAGACATAGGGTTATCAAAGACTAAGGCTGTTGGTCTTGGGATTTAGGAGGTGAACAGAGATTTTGGAGGGAAACTGTTGAGAAGTGGGATAGAGACAAAGCAGCCTGAAGAGGTGAGTGGATACAGGCCCAGAATATAAGCTGGCTGTTAAGCAGTCATGAATGGGAGGCAGCTGAGAGAGGACTGAGGAGGGTTGCTTGTGATGCCTGAGACCTGAGCATTTTTCCAGGGCATGGAAAAAGTGCATGCAGAAGGATGAAACTGACAAATGAAGGGAAGAGGGGCTAGTGGGAGGGACACATAGCTGTGGAGGATGTGGAATTCACAGCACAAGTGGTGGCATTTCCATCTAAGCAGAGGAACAAATGGGGACATTTCTGAGCAGTAATGTCATAAAGGAGAGTTTAAGTAGCTCAGATCAGGTGACCTCGGTCTTCTCTGTAGAGCAGTTGGTGATAACCATCAACTAAGGAAAATGACAAAGATTGAGAAAAGTGGCAATTGGGACTGTGTCCATAAGGGATCCAGGGGATGAGGATTAAAAGGCTGGTATGCAATTGCCAGCAGGCAGATAACCAGCCAGCCTTGTTTAGCCTCTCTCTAACCAGTGCTTGGCAGCCCAGGAGTGGTCCTGGAGACCACCCAAGCCTGGAGTTGGGCAACAGAGTGACCTCCATGCCATCTCTGAAATGCTCACAAGGGTACCCAAGGCCTGGGGGACACAGAGAGAGAGGGAAGCAGATACAAGTAGACTGCACAGCACTAACCAGGGCAGGTCAGGAGAGAAAAAGGCAAAAGGATGGGGTGAGATCAGATCAGAGAAGGTTAATGTTGAAGGTTAGGCTTGTTTTAAAATGAAAACTTTTAAGCACGTAAGAATAGAGACCAGTGAAACCTACACACTCATCCCCCAGATTGAATAACTCAAGTTTAAGCCTGTGTCAGTGACGCGAGGAAGGTTAACAGGGAGTGACAGAAAAGGGGGTGAGGTGCTGGAGTTTCAGACAGGAGCCAATATATGAAGATCTTTCTCAAATGGCCAGTGACAGGGACAAGGGACGATGCATCCACTTAATGCCAAATGATAACAGTAATGCACAATTTTCTGGTACTTTGTATGTAATGAGGAAAGGGCGATGGACTTGGGTGAATGACAAGAACAAGGATGAAGAGGATGACAGGACTACACACAGGGCCAGGCACAGTGGCTCACGCCTATAATCCCAGTGCTTTGGGAGAATGGGGTGGACGGATCACTTGAGCCCAGGAGTTTGAGACCAGCCTGGGCAACAAAATGAGGCCTGTCTCTATTTGGGGGAAAAAAAAAATTCAAAAATGATCCAGGCATGGTGGCACCCACCTGTGGTCCTGGCTACTTGGGAACTGAGGTGGGAGGATCGCTTGAGCCTGAGAGGTTGGGGCTGCAGTGAGCTGTGATGGCAGCACTGCACTCCAACCTGGGCAACAGAGCGAAACCCTGCCTCTACAAAGAAAAAAAAAGGACTACACACAGAGCTGATGAACTTTGGAGGTTTAGTAATGACAGCAAGGGCAGTAAGCTCGGGGTAGCCCACAGCAGAGGGCGGTGGGGAAAATGATGAAATCTAATGTGCTGTCTGGTTCTTTGAGCAGAGAGAGAAGGAATGCTCTTCCTTGGAGAGGATTGTGAGGAACATGGTTTCACACAGGGGAAGCCAGGGTTTTTTTGTTTGTTTTTTTACCTACTTTGGGGAAGCAAAGTGTGGTTGAGGTAGAGAACTTGGTATATAAGAGGATGAAGGGGCTGGGCGCAGTGGCTCAAACCTGTAATCCCAGCACTTTGGGAGGCCAAGGCAGGCGGATCAGTTGAGGTCAGGAGTTCAAGACCAGCCTGGCCAACATGGTGAAACCCTGTCTCTACTAAAAATACAAGAGTTAGCTGGGTATAGCGGTGCATGCCTGTAGTCCCAGCTACTTGGGAGGCTGAGGCACGAGAATCACTTGAACCCGGGAGGTAGAGGTTGTAGTGAGCCAAGATGATGCCACTGTAATCCAGCCTGGGCAACAGAGTGAGACTCCATTTCAAAAAAAAAAAAAAAAAAGTATAAGATTTCCTTGGAGGTACTATGGAAAGGACAAGCAGGGTCTCATGGGCTTGTGGGGATTTATATTTTGGGTGGTAATGAGGACTATGGAGGTTCGGGGCCATAAGGATGTTCTTATATGTGTGCATCTGGGCACTTCTAAAGTCCTGATGGTAAAAAGAAACAGAGGCCAAGCGCGGTGGCTCATGCCTATAATCCCAGCACTTTGGGAGGCCGAGGCAGGCACATCATCTGAGGTCAGGAGTTTGAGACCAGCCTGACCAACATGGTGAAACCCCATCTCTACTAAAAATGCAAAATTAGCCAGGCGTGGTGGTGCATGCCTGTAATCCCAGCTACTCAGGAGGCTGAGGCAGGCAAATTGCTTGAACCTGGGAGGCAGAGGTTGTGGTGAGCCGAGATTGCACCATTGCACTCCAGCCTGGGCAACAACAGCAAGATGCCATCAGAAGAAAAAAAAAGAAACAGAATGGATTTTAAGGTCCTGGAGATGAAAATGGCAGGTCCTTTATGAAGTAGCTTATACATTAATTAATACACAATATATCCTTTGTGTGTTAACTTCTCTGGGACAATCATAATTGGCTCGTTAATAAAGGGTAAGAAATGAAATGGTATTTCAGTTAACCTTTAGATACATCTTGTTATTAACACATCCATTTTGGATAATCCTGTGTTGGACATACTTAGTATTTCATTGAGGAATCTAAGAAAATGGGAGCTTCTTTCTGATAGGTTCTATAATGCTCCTCTCCAGAATATCTGTTAATAATTTGAGTTGTCGCACAATGCTTCATAGGTGTTGTGACCTAATTTAGTGTTATCACGTATTGTTACAGCCTCAGGCTAACATATTTCAGTATTTATCTTTCTTTTAAAATATTTCTTGGAATGAATAAACAAAATATTTCCTTTGGTCCTACATAGGCTCTTAGCGTGCATGAGTTCTGAAGCTGACCATTAGGATGGATGGATGCTCTTTTTAAGTCTTGACCTTTTTATAACAAATAACAGCACCCCAGTAAGTCATTGGCACATGCTTCCAAATGAAGGTAATTTCTAAAAGACATACAGATTTATAGGTGCATTTTAAAGGACATTGGGGCTTGGAGAGAGAATTCATTTTAGATTGTAAAACCAACTAACATTTGAGAACCTTCTAGGGCCAGGCATTTTCATTATCACGGTAATGCCATAGAACAATAGTATAGCTTTTCCCATTTTTTAAATGGGCATTAAGAACATAGGTGACTTTCCAAGTGTCACACAGTGAGTGGCATAATCAGAGTACAATTTGGGTCATGCCCATACATCACATTGCCAGTGATTACCCAAGGAAAGTGGCGTACATGTGAGGAGGAGGAACGTTAGAAAGGTTAAAACAAGCTCTTGGACTTTACAGAATTTTCCTGTACTGCTTCGAGCTCTTTATCGCTACAACATGAACCGTTCATCTGTCTGTGGATAAAAACGTCTAAATGCCACTTAATTTTCATATATTTAAAGAAAGCTTAAATAGATTTCTAAAGATTGCCAAAATAAATGGAAATAAATGTTTTAATTTATTAAATGTCAAGTTTCTGTTGAGCATTTTCTTCCAATTGCTGCTTCATAAGTCACATACCAATTAGAACCCAATTGGTATGACTTTTTGAGTTCATCGTCACTGCTCTTAAATTGCTGACTGGCACATTTGTGGCCATTGAGACACTTCCCATTTTTCCTAGCTTTCGTTGGTTTTAAATATTTATTCTGCTTAGGTTTTTAAAAGAATTGTCATTCAATAAGAATGATGGCTTGACTTTCTCATCGTGGTCATTTGTTCATTGACTGAGGAGCATCTGTTTTCAATATAGAATGCATCACACATCAACACATCATTCATTGCTGTATTACAGAATTTAAAGTCAAGCCTGGTTAATATTTTTTGGTAAATATATGGACCAGAGTGGATTTCCAGGAAGGATGAATCATATTATTAAATGAATGCTTGTTGAAAGGTATGTGCGCGTTACCATGTGGAGCATTATTCTCGGCTGTCAGCACACAGTTCTCTGGCAATTTGCTTTTTGAGCATGTCATCTTCTAACAACAGTTGTATTCTCAAAAGGCTGGAGAGAGAGGAATTGAAAAGAAAGGCAGAGGAGGAAAGGCATCGCCTAGAAGAGGAAGCCCGAAAGCAGGAAGAAGAAAGGAAGCAGCAGGAAGAGGAAAAGAAGAAACAGGAAGAGGAAGAGAAAAGAAAGGCAGGCGAGGAGGCCAAGCGGAAGGCTGAGGAAGAGCTATTGTTGAAAGAAAAGCAAGAACAAGAAAAGCAAGAACAAGAAAAGCAAGAGAAAGCCATGATTGAAAAGCAGGTACTGTATGAGTCCTCAGATGGACTTTACTTGTTTTTTAAGGGCCTTGATAGTAGGTACAATTAGTTAAATTTCAATGACTCATAATATTTACTTGAAGTTTTTTCTTAAACTGGGCTGGTTATTAAGTATAAGTTGGGGCAGTTGCAGTGAAGTTGGTAATGTTTGCCATCTGTCAGTTTGGGTTTCCCAAAGGCAAACCCTGGGATAAGAATTTGGGTGCCAGCAGTTTTTTTTGCAAGCGAATCCCAGGAAGCCAGTAGAGGAATAGGAGAAAAGCCAATGGAAGTGCATTGATGCATGTGTTACTGTGGGTGACTGGAACACAGTCCCATTGGGAACCTCTGAGAGACTGTGGATCATGCTTTAGAATTGTCCAGCTGAGGGATGAGGAAACTGAACTACTTATCTACCACATCCTGCCCCTCACTGTAGAAGGGGAATTAACTCTCTGATCTGGCCACATGCACACTTCATGGTCCAGACCTGCCTGCAGACACAGAAAAGCCTTGGCCATGTATGAGAACTGTCTGCAGGTGATTTGCATGGTGAGCCAGGGGTATATGAATGAGGTCCAGCCATGTTTGCTGTGTCATCTAGTGGTTTGTGTAAATCCACGTTGAATATTGGAGCAGCATCCACTTTAGGGCAGATGATGAGATGAAGGAACATGTGCAAAGCCAAGGAATTACCACACTGTTTTCTTAGCTTATTAAAGCTTTGCCTTGATTTACCTGTTTCTGTTAGAAAGAAGCAGCAGAAGCAAAGGCCCGGGAGGTAGCTGAACAGATGCGTCTCGAGAGAGAACAGATCATGCTGCAGATTGAGCAGGAGAGACTGGAGAGAAAGAAGGTAAGGGCTGAGGGATCAGGAAGACTTAGGGTAAGTGAATAGGAAGTAAATCCAGTTCTCTTCTGCAGTGATTGGATATAATGATCCTAGGATTGTCAGTTAGGTCAAGTTCATTGATACTACTGTTCAAATCTTCTATGTCTTTGTTAGTTTTTTGCCATATCGTTCTATCAGTTATTGAGAAAGATTGTTAAAAACTCCATCTGCAGCCAGGCATGGTTGCTCACACCTGTAATCCCAGCACTTAGGGAGGCAGAGGCAGGAGGATCACTTGAGCCCAGAAGTTCCAGACTAGCCTGAGTAATACAGTGAAACCCTGTCTCTACTAAAAATACAGAAAATAACTGGGTATGATGGCATGTGTCTGTAGTCCCAGCTACGTAGGAGGCTGAGGTGGGAACATGACCTGAACTCAGGAAGTCAATCCTGCAGTGAGCCAAGATCGTGCCACTGCACTCCAGCCTGGGGAACAGGAGTGAGACCCTGTCTCAAATAATAGAAAAAAAAAACAATTCCATCTGTGATTATGGATTTGCCCATTTTTTCCTTTCAGTTCTGTCAGGTTTTGTTTTATATATATTTATCATGATATGCCTTTGGCTCTAGTGATATTTCTTGTCTTAAAGTCTCCTTTGACAGCACCCCTCCCCCGATGCCTTTTTTTTTTTTTTTTTTTTTTTTTTTTTGAGACAGTCTCACTCTATTGCCCATGCTGGCGTGCAGTGGTGCGATCTTGGCTCACCACAACCTCCCCCTCCCAAGTTCAAGCGATTCTCCTGCCTCAGCCTCCCAACTAACTGGGATTACAGGTGCACACCACTTACACCTGGCTAATTTTTGTATTTTTAGTAGAGGTGGGATTTCACCATGTTGGCCAGGCTGGTCTTGAACTCCTGGACTCAGGGGATCCTCCTCCCTTAACCTCGCGAAGTGCTGGGAATATAGATGTGAGCCACTGTGCTTGGCCTGACAGCCCTTTTATGATTAGTGTCTGTATGTCAAATCTTTTTCACCCTTCTACTTAAAACTTCTTCTGTGTGTTTTTATAAGTAAAGAGCATATAGCCAGGAATTGTTATTTTAATTCTGTTTGCCAGTCTTTCTCTTTGTCTTTTAATTGGAGTGTTTAGTCCATTTATACTCACTGTACTTATGGGTAAAGTTGGGTTTAAGGAGACTGATTATAAAGGCGTATTCTCATGGTATCCTAGGCCCAACCTGGGCTTTGTATTGCTATTGGCCTTGGATCCAGGAGACCAACCTGTGATCTTCTCCCCTGTGATGCACCTCAGCCTCACTTTCTGTAGGGTGGTCCTCTTTAATGGCAGGTGGTAATTTGTTGATTTATAGGGAGCCTAAGGAGAAGAAGGAGAAATATGGGATATAAATTGAATATTAATTCTAGATATGTACTAGTTAACTTCTCAAGCATTTGACCTCGTCCATGGGGCCAGAGGTGTACATCTCCAAAACTAGTGGAAAACCTTTCTATACTTGTTATCCTCTTCTGACATTTGTCTTTTACAAGTTTTCTGAGAAATGTGATGTTGCATGTAAACCAAGCTACTTTTATGTTTTCGGTTTTATAGTCCTCTTACTTGATTTTGTTTTTTGTTTTTTGTTTTTAGAGAATAGATGAAATCATGAAGAGAACAAGGAAAAGTGATGTGTCTCCACAAGTGAAGGTAGGAATTCAAATGACCATTTTAATAGTTTATGTACTAAGTAGAAAAGAACGGCAGAATACACTCAGTGAAATCGTAGGTCTTGGAGAGGATTAGCCAGAAAAAAAATGCAGTTTTCCTGCTTTGTTCCTGACTAGGTTAAGGAGGGTTAGGTACCTGAAAAGAAAGAGGGGCTTCAGAGATGGGATGGGTTAAAGATTTCCTTAGAGTAATGGGGGGTGGGATGAAGAGAGAGGCATAGTAGTCCATGAATAAAAAACAGAATGCTGACATAAAAATACATAAGAATAAGGGAAACACAGCTGAAGATTTAAAGAATTACCACAGAACAGGCAGATGGTCCAGGCTTAAAATATCATCGGATGCTTTTAAAAAGCACTTTTTTTTCTGTGTGATGTCAGCCTTCCCTCACTTCATTCACCTTCCATTTGTTTTCAGAAAGAAGACCCCAAAGTGGGGGTCCAGCCTGCTGTGTGTATGGAAAATAAGACAAAACCAGTTGTCCCCAACAAAATGGGTGAGTGTGACATCTGGTTCTTGGGTTCTTCCTTTTAGTAGCAAAAGCTCATAAGACTTCTTGCAGGGTAAACAGACCCATGGATCCCAAGAGGGTGACTGCTGGCAGGGGCCTGTGCAGTTTCCCTTCCCTGGGGATGTGTCTCCAGCACAGGGACTGTCAGCTCCACTTGGGAATCCACTGGGTTCCTTGGTTACTCCCATAATCCCAGCATAGGAAGCACTCTGGCTGCTGGCTCACAGTGCTTTCCAGGGAGCTTAACTGCTGGTCAGGTTTTATGACTATTAGGACCTGACTCTGCTCTTCTCCAGAGGTTCTGCACAGACACTGATAATGTGATTTGTCTTCTCTTCCCCTGTGTGAAGGTGATTATGTGGGGTTATTTGTGGCTCCTTCCACAAAAGATGCTGCAGTATCAGTGAAGCAGAGCATTAAATTAATTGCCTTGATCTATATTTCCCTGTTACTTTATTTAGACATTTTATGATTAATACAAGGGACTTTGTGTTCTCGATCAGAAATCAATGGATTGAACACCTGCCAGGAAGTTAATGGTCTGGGTCACGCTGCCCCAGAAACTTATCCCCAAGACATTTTCTCTAATGGGCTTAAGCCAGCTGGGGGACTCATTCATCTGGATGCCCTTGATGGGAAATCAAATAGTCTGGATGATTCAACTGAAGAAGTGCAGTCTATGGATGTGAGGTATATTCATTTCTTTTGCATTTAAGCCTCATCACCTCTCCAAATACTACCCTTTCTTTTAGTTGGTTTCTTCATCTTTTATACAACCAAATTACCTAAAGCAGGTTTGATTGACGTTATGGGCAAGCTCTCAGTGGTATAACATTCTAGTGTCTTGCGTCAGGTTCCCTAGAAGCAGAGCCTGAAACAGAGTTTCTAGGGCATGTGATTTGTTAGAGGAAAGCTCTTGGAAGTTTTTCAGGAGAAAGGGGAAGGAGGGAAGTCGCTAAGCAAGGATGCCTTCTCAGCTGACCCCATGGGGGCTCTGGAGGATGAATTTCCACCAGAGACAGTTCCCCTGCGCTTCTGCAGTTCTGGTTTTTCTAGATTCTTCTCAAGATCTCACAAGAAAGAAAAAGAAGAACCTGGCAGCAGCCTTACTCTGGCTGTTAAGAGACTCCTGATGATAGGCCCTCAGCCCACCACTCTTCAGAGGCTGGACTTTTTCCTTTGCTAGGCCTTACAGCTGGCACAATTATGAAATGCCTCCTTCCATCTCTAGGGAGAGGAAGAGAGAGAGAGAAAGAAAGTCAGGCTTGGCTGTGCTGGAGCTGGATAAGTCAGGGTGGATTGGAAGCCTCACTTTAGAGAGGAAGCAGAGGGTGAGGTTGGCTTTGCCAGTGATGACGTAGGCTGTGGTGGGATCCTTTCATGATGGGTCCCCCAACCTTAACTGAGCACTTCAGGCAGTTTCACATGAACTCTTCTCAGCACGATCAGATTCACACTCACAGGAGCCCTTACAGAGAGAAATGATTGTTCCCATTTTACTGGCAAAGAAACTGAGGCTGCAGGAAGGAAAAGCAATTCTCCCAAGGTGGCACTACTAGAAAGGTAGCACTGGGAGCAGTGTTAATTAGGGCTCTTCCTCAACTTGCTTGAACTTTTGGCATTGACTTTCTGTCTGAATGTCCCATTTAGAAAGTTCTGGAAGTTCCTTGCTTCTTTGTAGTAGAATGCTGGTGCCTGTGGGTTTTTGTCCTTTCACCCTTTGGGCATTGTGAGCTTGGCCATCACAGCCCTGCTCGTCTGCTTCCGTGTTCTCATACAAGGGACCTTGTGTCCACCATCTGTCCTTCTCAAATTTGAACCCACTTATATTTTTTACAATGTGTTACACAAAAACTCCGACTCTAAGTCCTTTTTCTTTAGAAGAGTAGTATAACAAAATATTGCAAATAGAATTAATATGTTGTGCTGTGTTGTCTGTCTGTCTCTCTCTTTCTGCCTCTCTCTCTCTCGTTCATCTCTTCTAGTCCTGTTTCAAAAGAAGAGCTTATCTCTATCCCAGAATTTTCACCAGTGAGTGAAATGATTCCTGGGGTGTCTCTGGACCAAAATGGAACTGGTAATGCCCGAGCACTTCAAGATCTCTTAGATTTCACTGGTCCCCCCACATTCCCCAAGAGATCCAGTGAAAATCTCAGCCTGGACGACTGTAACAAAAACCTTATCGAAGGATTTAACAGTCCTGGCCAAGAAACTCCTCTCAACACCTTCTGTTGACAAATACAGCATCTCTAATAAAAGGTACAGTCTTTTGATCATATTCTAACTTCATTACCTTTTAACTGGGGTTTGTGAAGATAGGCCTCTTGGATGGTCAAATTTTATTTGAAAAATGCAAACATGAATATATTATGGTATACTACAGCACACACAAGAATTGAGACAGATTTCAAGTAATTCATCTGCGAGCCTTCAGCGCCGAGCCGCCTTGTCCTAACCCTGCTGTTTAGGGTGTGTGGAGGGTGTGTAGATGGGAAGGTTGAGAACACTGGCTAAAGGTTTCACTACCAATCCAGCCTGAGTAGCTTTTTTATGGGCGAGGAAAGAATACTGTAGTAGTGTTGCAAGGTGATATGAGTAAGATGAATTTCCCCACCTCTAGTTTTGCTCAGTGACATCCCACATTCTATCTAGAATCATGCATATACATTGCGAGTGTTGGGCCACATGATTTGCTATTCTCTTGACCCATTCTGGATTCTTCCAAAGCAGACATCTATTCTTGGATCATACCTGAGGGAGAGAGAACTGCAGTTTTTGTGTCTCGAAGGTTTTTTCCCCACCTTTGGCCATTTTTTTTTTTTTTTTTTTTTTTTGCCAAAGTGCTTCCAGAAGCTATTCTCATTTGAGTAAGAGTATCTATGAGTTATATACACTCTGTAGTAAGGTATACTTAGTTATATATGTATCACATTTGATTTACTTGAGTTTGGAGCTTGTTTTTGAATAAGGAAAACATAATTAGAGTCTGTCACCAAATCCTTTAATAATTTAATAATTCCAATTGCTCCTCCTACTTTAGATTCTATTTTTGTTTCAAGAGAAGGGATCTCACTCTGTTCGCCAGGCTGGTGTGCAGTGGTGCAATCACAGCTCACTGGAACTTCAAACTCGTGGGCTCAGGAGATCCCCTTGCCTCAGCCTCCTGAGTAATTGGCTCAGGGGCACATGCCACCAGGGCCAGCTAATTTTTTTTAGTTTTTGTAGAGGTTGGGTCTTGTTATGTTGCCCGGCTGATCTTGAACCCCCGGCCTCAAGTGATCCTCTCTCCTTGGCCTCCCAAACACTGGGTTTACAGCCTTGAGCCACCATGCCTGGCGTCTATTTTAGATTTTTTTTTTTTTTTTTTTTTTTTTGGAGATGGAGTCTCGCTCTGATGCCCAGGCTGGAGTGCAGTGGCATGATCTCCACTCACAGCAACTTCTACCTCCCAGGTTCAAGTCATTCTCCTGCCTCAGCCTCCTGAGTAGCTGGGATTACAGGCACATGCCACCAGACCTGGCTAATTTTTTGTATTTTGGTAGAGACGGGGTTTCACCATGTTGCCCAGGCTGGTCTTGAACTCCTGGGCTCAGGCAGTCTGCCCGCCTTGGCTTCCCAAAGTACTAGGATTACAGGCATGAGCCACCAGCCTGACCATTTTAGATTCTTAAAAGCATTTTTATATTCTTGGCATTTTCTCAGTCACTTTATTTTTTATACTTCACTCCCATAACAAATTCAGTGGCCAAAATAACTTAGTCCAATGTTTTTATTTTTCAGATGAGGAAACAAGTTGGAGAGGCTACAGAGCTGAGGTCACTGTGTTTTTTGTGTACTTGTTTCTACCTGACCTCAGCTCTTGCCTATAAGACAAGTTTGAGAGACCATTTCTCTTGGTTCTTGGTGTGTGATGGGTCACTTTTAGAGTAAACCATATCACTGGTTTGGAAAAGCAGCTGCCTTCTTGGACACTTAAAATACTAATTCACCTGAGCATTCTAGTTCCCTGACAGTTAAGTGGCTTAATATTTATTAAGAGGTTTTTTGTGTTTTTAACATACTTTGACTTTAAAATTAGTTTCCCTTCAGTTCACTTACCTCACTATACAGTAGGGAACAGAGAATCCACAAAATTTATTAGAGTATTCATAGATCCTCAAATTTATTTCTTACATCTCTAAAAGAAATGCAAAACCCCTATCCAAAAATAAAAATCTCGACTAAATCATTTTATTCACACTGCTTGTATATTTTAAATTATGATTGGGTCTATTTCTCAAATTCTTCTCTACCAAAAGTGGTACCACCCCCACCAGGGGACGTTTGGAAATGTGTTGATGGTTTTTGTTGCCAGAGTGGCTGAGGGCATTTGAAAGATAAAGCTTGAGACATTAAACATCTGCAGGTTTTAGGAAAGTTCCGTACAAGGAAAATTTGACCCATCTAAAAGAATAGTCCTGTGTAAAATACTGTATCACTTCTGTTGAGAAATACTGTATAAGCCCAGGAGGAAAATATAATTAGCAAGAAGGTAGAAAGTGCCACAGTGTGTTGTGATCGTTTTAGTGAGAGAATAGTGCTACAAACGGCAGAGTACTTGGTTTTCCCTTTGATCTCATCTGGTTTTGTTTCTGAATTGACACAGGTGTTTGGAGAACCCGTAAAGCTGCTGATAGTCAAATCCAAGCTGCCAGCCGCCTGAAGAAGCTTCTGTCACCCTTACTGCTGGATCCCAAATTATTAGCTTGGAATGTAACTGTATTCCTAGGTAGTATGTCAAACACTGGCCACTCTTGGTAGAAACCTTGAGACTTTCACCTTGTTGGGCTTTAGCAAAGTTTCCTTTTACAGTTCTGTTTATGAGCTTCAGCTGCTGATAAAGCACTTCCTGAACTTCTCTATTATCATAGTGACCCTCTGAATGACCTGAGTGACTGGCTCGGCAATTCGCTTTATAACCATTCTTATTCCCAAAGTGGGAGCACATAAACATTTAGATGTCTTTTCTTGTAAAATATTCTAGACATTTACCCAAACTCTAGTTAAACATATACTCAACTTGCACTGTATATCTCCCTGTCTTTTTTGAGACAGAGAAGAAATTCAGGAGGTTCCCCATCTCCAGAGTTTCTCTGTTGGAAGGCAGTATTAAGAAGCCTTTAAAAAGTTATTGTTAAGCTTTGCCACCCGCAAAAATGCATTGCCCCACGTTATTCTTTTGGGGGTAAAGTAGTAAGTTTGGTTGAGGAAGGAAGTCAAAACAGTCAGTAATGATTTCTGTTCTCTTATGCATATTCATGTATACATGGGCAACTGAACCTAGCAAGGACTCTTTCATGTCACACCTTAAAATCTTCACGCTGTAGTCACTCCAGACCATGGAGTGACTTTCCAGCTGAATGAATCCTATGTCTCACGTGCAGGTGGTTAGTTTTCAATGTTCTTGCTATTTTTTTTTTTCTGTTGGATCTTGGGAGTTTTCTTTGTCTGCTCCTGTGTTTGCCCAGCTTTAATAAAACCAGGTGCAAACAAAAATCATAGCGTTCTGAAACAATAGGGGGCCCACATTGGACCCAGTATGTCACTTTAGTGGACTTTAACATTAAGAAAAAAATCTGAATGGGAAAAATGACACTAGAATGTATAATCCACACATTTTATGCCATATAATGGTGTGTTTTCTTAATTTTGTTTTTTGTGGCGAAATGTGGCTTTCTGATTAAAATGACCTTTTCTTTGAAACTTTTTGTTTTGACTTGGATAATTAAGGGTTTGGAAAGATTCATAATTCTGAGAGAGGTTTGCAACCAGGAGATACAAAGAAGTCTCAGTAGTAATCTTGTTCATGTGCTTTTACAGCCAGCTACATTTAAGAATGTATTAGTTACGGAAACTGTATGTGTATTTGTCTATACTCAATAAAGTACATGCTTCCATATATTGCGGTGCTGTCCATCTCGGCAAATACTGGCCAAGTCCCTTTATGACAGGCACACAGAAACCATAGCATGGTCTGGCTTTCAAAAAATGCCTCTCATCTTTCCTAGAGCCTTATTTTGCTAAATGTCTGTTTTCTTGTGATTTGTTGTACCTCACAGCACCACTGTGACCGTGGTGATGCCTCATTTGCATGATATGTACATTGTGTTTAATGTGAAATACATTTTCATTGAAGAGTCTGATGACTTGCTAGCATTTTATTTTTTCTGTAAGCTCAACGTGCTGAAACCAAACCAGGCTTTTAAAAACCTGTGTAGAAGAAAACCAAAAAATCCTGTGTGGGTGTCCTTTCCCTGTCAAACTCATTAAAAATTCCTTTGTTGCCAGTGCCAAGTGGAGTCAACTGCATAAAGCTTATTAAGTGATGACTATCACTAGAACACAGTGGACTTCTGAATATAGTAAAAAGTTGCTGTTCTTTCCTTTTTTTTTTTTTTTTTTTTTTTGGGAGAGACAAGGTCTCACCATGTTGCTGAAGCTGCTCTCCTAGGCTCAAGTGATCAATCCTCCTGCCTTGGCCTCCCAAAGTTCTGGAATTACAGGCATAAGCCACCATGCCCAGCCAAGTTCCTGTACTTTCATACCACTGGTGCGAGGGCTTTCTAGCTAAGATACAGTTAACCTTACCATAATCTATGAGAACATTGCACATAGCAATTTGGCATTTAAATAAAATTATAATGGGAATGTTGACCCTTATTTTCAGGTAAGCTGAAACCCAGACCAGTTTTTTTGTATCTAACTCACAGGCTTTCCACTGCCTGGAGACAGTACCAGCCCAGACCAGAAGCCAGGTGGAAAGGACTGGAATTAAGAGACCCCTGTGGTAACTTCTGGGCTGCCATCTCTTAAGCTGAGGGCCCAGTCATTGCTGCCTTCCCCAGTTCTGCTAACAAAGCCTCTGGTCAGGGTACAGAAGCAGACACTATTTCCATATGCAGGCCTCTGAGAGGGGCATTAGAAGTAACTTATGTCATCATGAGCTCTGGCCATAGGGCCTACATTGGTGGCCAGTCATTCCTAAGAACAGTTTCTTGTTTGTGAACATTGCGAATTTTTTCTTAGTATGTACAGGTTTCCTATTAGATGCTTTTGTTAATTTAGAAAGCAAATGTAAAGAACTAATTTGTCTCAAGAGGTATACCCATTACATTGGGGCACAGTACAGGGTGACCTCCATACTCATTCCTCAGCATTGTTCAGAAAGCACAATTATAGACCGGGTGCAGTGGCTCACACCTGTAATACCAGCACTTTGCAAGGCCGAGGCAGGAGGATCACTTGAGGCCAGGAGTTCAACACCAGCCTGGGCAACGAAGCAAGACCTCTGTTCTATACAAAAAAAATTTTAAAAACTTAGCTGGGTGTGGTGGCACACACCTATAATCCCAGCTACTTGAGAGTCTAAGGCAGGAGGATCACTTGAGCCCAGGAGCTCAAGGCTGCAGTGACCTATGATCACACCACTGTACTCCAGCCTGGACAATGGAGCAAGACCCTGTCTTTTTTTAAAAAGCACAATTATGTAAGAAAATGAAGTAAGAACTCTTAGAAATGAGAAGCTTCACAAATGTTCTTTTTTCTGGAAACCTATGAAAAACTCTTAGAATGATTTCACAAGGAGGCCAACTATCAAAGAAAAATTAAGTTTTCTTTTTGGGGGCGTGGGGGCACAGGGCCAGGCTGGAGTACAGTGGCACGATTATAGCTCACTGCAGCCTCGAACTCCTGGGCCCAAGTGATTCTCCTGCACCAGTCTTCTAAGTAGCTAGGAATACAGGTGTGCACCACCATGCCCAGTTAATTTCTTTTAAATATTTATGTAGAGACGAGGTCTCACTATGTTGCCCAGGCTGGTCTTGAACTGGGCTCAAGCGATCCTCCCGCCTTGGCCTCCCGAAGTGCTGAGATTACAGGTATGCACCACTATGCCTGGCCAGATGAGTCTTTTTCTTATATATCAGCAATAAACTGGAAATAGGTTCCAACAAAACCCATAAAATTAATAGAAATAAAAACTAGCTAAAATGAGAGGAATGTTAAAATTTAAGTGAATGAATGGGAAATCTTGTGCATATGAAGAAGGCTCATCCTATAGGCAGCACTCACATTGGTTCCAGTCAATGAGATTTCATTTCAGCAACTTGAAAATAGAATTGTAGGGGCCGGGTGCAGTGGCTGACGCCTGTAATCCCAGCACTTTGGGAGGCCGAGGCGGGTGGATCATGAGGTCAGGAGATGGAGACCATTCTGGCTAACATGGTGAAACCCCGTCTCTACTAAAAATACAAAAAAAATTAGCCAGACGTGTTGGCGGGCGCCTGTAGTCCCAACTACTCGGGAGGCTGAGGCAGGAGAATGGCGTGAACCCGGGAGGCGGAGCTTGCAGTGAGCCGAGATCGCGCCACTGCACCCCAACCTGGGCGACAGAGCGAGACTCTATTGTCTCAAAAAAAAAAAAAAAAAAAAAAATCATGCTTTGAGGTAGGTATGGGACGGTAACTTCCCCAAGGACACACACAGCTGGAACTTGGCAGAGCTGGCTGTGACTCCAGGGCCCCAGCTTTATTTTTTATATATATTTAAAGATACTTTTTTTTTTTTTGAGACGGAGTCTCGCTCTGTTGCCCAGGCTGGAGTGCAGTGGTGCAATCTCGGCTCACTGCAAGCTCTGCGTCCCGGGTTCATGCCATTCTCCTGCCTCAGCCTCCCGAGTAGCTGGGACTACAGGCACCCGCCACCACGCCCAGCTAATTTTTCTGTATTTTTAGTAGAGACGGGGTTTCACCGTGGTCTCCATCTCCTGACCTCGTGATCCACCCGCCTCGGCCTCCCAAAGTGCTGGGATTACAGGCGTGAGCCACAGCGCCCGGCCAAAGATACATATTTTTTTTTTTTTTTTTTTTTTTTTTTTTAGGCGGAGTCTGGCTCTTTTGCCCAGGCTGGAGTGCAGTGGCCGGATCTCAGCTCACTGCAAGCTCCGCCTCCTGGGTTCACGCCATTCTCCTGCCTCAGCCTCCCGAGTAGCTGGGACTACAGGCGCCCACCACCTCGCCCGGCTAGTTTTTTTTTTTTTTTTTGTATTTTTTAGTAGAGATGGGGTTTCACTGTTAGCCAGGATGGTCTCGATCTCCTGACCTCGTGATCCGCCCGTCTCGGCCTCCCAAAGTGCTGGGATTACAGGCTTGAGCCACCGCGCCCGGCCCATATTTTTTAATAGAGACACATTCTCCCTATGTTGCCCAGACTAATCTCGAACTCTTGAGCTCAGGCGATTCTTCCGCCTTGGCCTTCCAAAGTGCTGGGATTATAGGCACGAACCACTGCACCCGACTTCCAGGACCCCAGCTTTAGTACCCCCAGGGGAAGTTGACAGGCTTTTCTGCCCCCCAGAGCAGCAACACTGATTTGCTAGGGGTAGGCAGGGCAAAAAAAAAAAAAAAAAAAAGTCTTGCTAGAGCAAGCACTTACAAAAGGAGTAGCAAAGGGCCAGGACCCTCATGGAAACTCCTAGTTCTGAAGGTGCTTTAAAATACATATTGAGGCCCGAAGCAGTGGCTCACGCCTGTAATGCCAGCACTTTGGGAGGCCGAGGCGGGTGGATCTCCCGAGGTCAGGAGTTCAAGACCAGCCTGACGAATATGGTGAAGGCCCATCTCTACTAAAAATACAAAAATTAGCCGGGCATGGTGGCACACGCCTGTAGTCCCAGCTACTCGGAAGTCTAAGACAGGAGAATCGCTTGAACCTGGGAGGTGGAGGTTGCAGTGAGCCAAGATGGCGCCACTGCACTCCAGCACTCCAGGCTGGATGAGACTCCATCTCAAAATTAGATATAGATTAGATAAATAGATATAGATATACTATTAAATATATTGACATTATTAAAATTTATCTTTCTTAAGTATAGAATACAGTGGTCTTTAGTCAGAGTTGTGCAACCATCACTACTAATTCTAGAACATTTTTACCTGAGTGCTTTTTCAAGGGTTTGTCATCCATTCATCTACTCAAAGCAGCAAAGCTTGGCTTTATCAGCCATTAGTTCAAGTTCTCATTGTACCTGAAAGCAAGGACATGGGGTTCGAAGATAGCATTCTTCTTTGAAGCAGTCACTTCCCTATCTTCCCCCTTCAATAGGCCAAATTAGGACAATGTTTATGTCACAATGAGTGTGGGCTGTTTTGTGTTGTTTTGCATTCACTTCATAAGCATGAGATCAAATGCCAAACACAGGCTCACCTCTCAGATGCCCAGCATGGGCTCCTAGGTTGATGAGAGACATGGATTGGGTGAAGCTGTAATTTAAGACGCTTTGAAAATTCTGAACCTTTGGAGAC
This sequence comes from Chlorocebus sabaeus, assembly GCF_047675955.1. NCBI lineage: Eukaryota > Metazoa > Chordata > Mammalia > Primates > Cercopithecidae > Chlorocebus > Chlorocebus sabaeus. Next base: position 132,895,226 of record NC_132933.1, read on the forward strand.
ATGCCTTTAGCAATGATCATGGATTCGGGCATAGGGTGACTTACACTGTGACTCTACTTGCCCTTGTGTTTCTGGGACATATCCCCCACATTAACCACTAGGGAGGGAGTGTTTCAGTGTCCTCTTTTTCCCCTCTAAAGTCCAAGCCGGGGTCCATGGCAATGGGCACTCATGGCACTGTGGAAAGAAATCACCTATTGCCCAGAGCCTGAGGGTCCCCTTGCAAAAGGCAGAGGGAGCTAAAAAGCTGCAGGTGTTGCCCCTGGAGAGTTCACCCCCTTCCCCTCCCTCCATGCTCTGCAGTAAATCAACAAGAACCTCCTGCCAAGGCTTCTATGCTGCAGTTAAATAATGCGACCATTCAACTGGCACCAAGGGACTGGGGCCGGGGGAGTGTCTAAAGCTGCCAGCTTTCTGGACTTCCAAGAAATGATGAAGGCAGGCGTTTCCCATCTCACCTTATCTCAGGAAATGCAAGGAAGAGTTCCAAGCAATTGAACCTTTGCGGAAAGTAACTTCTTTTCAGCATTAGAGCTAGCAGCAATTTGTTGGCTGTACTTATATTTTAGTCATATTTTCCTAATGGTGTGTGTAGGATCATCTTGAAACAACAGGAAAGTCATCCACGCAGAGCTAACAGCTAGAACAGGGCTGTGTCACACAGCAGACGTGCGTAAAGCTTGTTGGATTGAATTCAGTCATCACTGTGGGACCTGTAGGTTGTTCTAGGACAAACCGAATCTTCGTAGGTCCACTGGGAGGACAGAATAAATTCCATTTTTTCAGTGGACCTGGCCTTCTAAAGGATTCTCAGGGACCTACTCTGTGGCTGACAGCCCTGGTGGCTGGTACAAGGTTCACAATGGTAAGAAATTATTCAGAATGTGAAAGGCAACAAGATAACTGTGCACCCTTTCCAAGCCCTGATAGAGGATTGTGTTCACAAGGCAGCCTCTGGGCCAGCTGGGTCTCGGAAGATGTTAGTTCGAGCAGCTCACCATGTGCTGTGGGTTAGGATTCAGCCTCTGGAGTTAGAGGTTATGTCTATTTGTTCCTATAGGACACTAAAAAACTTCATCTCTAACTATGCCATCTTATTCCAGCATTCTTTTTTTCCTACTAAATACACGTGTGTGTATGTTACGTACACACGTGTGCATAATAGTCCTCATCTCCACCTTTAACTTGCTTTCTCATCCTGCTCCTTAATGAGTTCAATACATTTTTTGACACATGCTTGCTTTATATTAACATCAGAATCATGTTTTTAACTTTTGGAAAGTTACACTTTGACAAGTGAGGGTCCTTATATCCTCGGCAGGATTTGGGAAATCCAAAATGTTATACTAATGGCTTCAAAGGTTCATATTAAATGCTAGTGGAGTGGATGTCATGGTGCGCCACCCAGATGGACCTCCCTTTTAGGACTGAGGTGTTCATCCTTCCAGGTGTCTCCTTCCAGGTGCTGGAGGTACAGCCCCTGAAGCCTGTCGGTGGACTTCCTGTCTGGGAATTGCTCTTGGCTGAAGGAGGTTGCCTCACCAAGATTAAACCTCCTCCTGGGGCAGCCTGTATCTGATGACTGGATCAGTTCAGTGTACAAAGCCCCTTGCCTGGAAGTAGGACAACTCTGAGCCATCCCAGCTTCAGAGCTCCCCGTGGGGTCACCTGAGGGCTCTGCAGAAACTGCATTGCAGTCTAAATTCTCCCTCCTGCTTCCTTCACGCCTCCCCACGCCAGTCACTCTGCACACATGCCCCGCATGCCAATTGGTCTGAAAGTTTCCCAAAGAACCCATCCTGAGCCAGCTGGGCGTTGTGCTAAGGCTTTTCATGTGCTGTATCTCCTAACCTTCCAGACAACATTCCGAGATAGGCATGGTTGTTACCATGCTCTTTTCACCATGAGGGACCTGAGACTCAGGCTAAGCCACTGGTCCGAGGTCACATGCAACCAGGAAGTACAGAGCTGGGCTTCTAACCCCAAGGTGTGCTTTGGAGCCTGCACTTGGCCTAGCTCACCACAGCCCAAAGTGCCTGCCCAGACAAATCAGACAGACCCAGCCCCCAGAGGCTCTTGCTAGTCTACACACCTTCTAGCTATAGTTGCAAGTTTTCCAATCAATCTTCTCAACCAGCTTCCCTCACCAGAAATTGTTGCTGACTTTGAAAATCCTTGAGAATCTTCTGCTGAGGGCATTTCATCCATCTTTGTATTGCTCATGCAAGCAGAATATGTGCACCTTCCACCTGGGAGCACAGTTGCTATGAGATTTTTTCCCCCTCATCCAGAAGGCAACCCATTTCATAACTGTTCATTTATGAAGCAAGTACAAATGAATATCTACTCCATGCTAAGCACTTTGCTAGGGATGGGGATGGAGCAGAGAACAAGACTAGAAAGTGTCCCCATCCTCCTGGAGCTTATAGTCTAGCAGTGAAGAGAGACAGTAGACAATTTTAAAAGTCATTATTTGTAATTGTGATGGGTGTGAAGGTCAAGTCGGCTGTTACACATTTTCTTTTTCTTTTATTTATTTTTTATTTTTTATTTTTTTGAGATGGAGTCTTGCTCTGTTGCCCAGGCTAGAGTGCAGTGGCACAATCTCAGCTCACTTCACCCTCTGCCCCTCTGCCCCCGAGGTTCAAGCAATTCTCCAGCCTCAGCCTCCCGAGTAGCTGGGACTACAGGCGTGTGCCACCACATCCAGCTAATTTTTGTATTTTTAGTAGAGACAGGTTTCACCATGTTGGCCAGGCTGGTCTCGAGCTCCTGATCTCAGGTGATCCACCTGCCTTGGCCTCCCAAAGTGCTGGGATTACAGGCGTGAGTCACCATGCCCAGCCCACATTTTCATATCATTACAGTTTGTGATGACACATTGATTTGTGAGATTCTTTGATTAAGGTCTAGCTCCCTCACTGTAACTGTTACGACAGCAAGACTGCCATATTCCTACCACCCAACACAGATATTCAGTAAATATTTGTGAGTGAATAAACACAGTTGTTACTGAGAAACTATGAATTAAAATTATGGCCTCTGCCAGGCACAGTGGCTCACACCTGTAATCCCAGGACTTTGGGAAGCCAAGGCAGGTGGATCACTTAAACCCCAGGAGTTCAAGACCAGCCTGGGCAGCATAGTTGGACCTTCTCTCTACAAAAATTAAAATAACAGCCAGGCATGATGGTGCCTACAGTCCCAGATACTTGGGAAACTAAGGTAGGAAGATAGCTTGAGCCCAAGATACTTGGGAGGCTAAGGCAGGAAGTTAGTTGAAGGCTGCAGTGAGCTGTGATGGTGCCAATGTACTCCAGCCTGGGTAACAGAGGCCTTATCTCTAATAAATTAATAAAAATATAATAAAATTTTCTAATAAGGGACCTGGGGAGGGAAGGGTGGTAAATGTTTTGAATATATTATTGTAAAATCTACCACAGGGTCCATTATGTTCTCTTTCCCTACCAGTCCAAGGGAGAGTGGGAATTGGAGTGAAAAGTTAAGATGAGACTGTGGGGTACCTAATAAATATGGGGTTGAACAAAATAAATTCATCAGGCAATGAACTTTTGGAGAGATGAATGACTTTTGAATTGGTTTTGGGTTGTGCGTGGACACAAAAGAGACCATTTATGGTAGGAAGGGATTTGGGGATAGAGTTTCTACAGTGGGAAGGCGCTGGACTTTTTCTTTTCTTTTCTTTTCTTTCTCCTTCCTTCCCTTCCTTCCCTTCCTTCCCTCCCTCCCTCCCTCCCTCCCTCCCTCCCTCCCTTCCTTCCTTCCTTCCTTCCTTCCTTCCTTCCTTCCTTCCTTCCTTCCTTCCTTCCTCTTCTCCTCTCCTCTCCTCTCCTCTCTTCCTTTTCTTTTCTTTTCTTTTCTTTTCTTTTCTTTTCTTTTCTTTTCTTTTCTTTTTTCGGAGACAGAGCCTCACTCTGTCGCCCATGCTGGAGTGCAGTGGCATAATCTCAGCTCACTGTAACCTTACCCTCCCGGGTTCAAACTATTCTCCTGCGTCAGCCTCCAGAGTAGCTAGGATTACAGACGTGCGCCACCACACTCGGCTAATTTTTGTATTTTTAGTACAGACAGGGTTTCACCATGTTGGCCAAGCTGCTCTTATTTGTTTATTTCTTTGAGACAGGGTCTTGCTCTGTTGCCCAGGCTAGAGTGCAGTGGTGCAATCTCAGATCACTACAAGTTCTGCCTCCCAGGCTCAGGTGATTCTCCCATCTCAGCCTCCCAAGTAGCTGGGACAATAGGTTCCTACACCATGCCTGGCTAATTTTTTTGTGTGTTTTTTTTTTTTTTTTTTTGTAGAGATGGTGTTTTGCCATGTTGTGCGGGCTGGTCTCAAACTCCTCCTTTTTGCCTTGCATTAATGTAGGTAGACTATCTCAAAATGGTTCAAAATAACTGCTGAGTTATAAGACATTGTTTTAAAACCACAAATATTATATGACTTTCAGAACCAGGGCCAAGCCACTATACATATTACATTACAAAGGAGTTCATCAGAAATAATTTATAGGACCAGAGGACTGACTGGTAGCAATTACCAAATTTCGTTTAGGAATTTGTCCTCCATCCCAGTAGGAAAACAGTCATACAGGCAGTGACTAGAATGAGCAAAAAGAAACCTGCAGCATAAGCCTGTCTAAAAACATTTTCATCCAAACAATATAAATCATTTCTGTCTGCATTCTGCTGTTGACAAAGCCATTTAAAAAGCAAAGGTAAAGAAAGGACAGCGTCCACAAAAAATATCTGTATCATGGGATAGAAGACAAGGAGGAGGGAAGAGGGCCAGCTAAGCATTATACGTTAAATTTCATTAATAGCATTAAGCCACACAACCAAAGTCAGATAGTTAGGGCAAGGGAAAAAGCACCTGGTTCTGCCAGTCCTGGGTTCTAACCGCTAATGGAGATACTGAAGTGACACCATCACCATACAAACTAGGGGCAATCTGGACAGCAGTGTTTTCAAGGGTTGAGAAAGCTATTTGTCCTACTACTTCACAATTTTCTTTTTCTCACATCAGCATTTGAAAAAGAAAGCCACACAGAAGGGTGGCACGAGAACGTGCCAAGGCAGCTCATAGGTCTCCCCAGAAGCTGATGCTCTCCAAAAAATGACAATGGCACTATGTACTTTGTCTAAGTCTGCATTGCAGCCTGAATTGCTCCTCTAAAAACTGTTTACATTTTTCTCAGGTTTAAGGATTTTAAAACTACCCTGAATTACAGCAAACCTCTATGCCCATGTTCTGGTTTGCAGGGAGTACAAGTGATGCAGCAGTGGTTCTCAAGTTTGAGGGTGCGTCAGAGTCACCTGGAGACTTGCTGAAATGTAGTTTGCTGTGCCCCACTCCTAGAGTTAGTTTGTTTGTTTGTTTGTTTCTTTCTTTCTTTCTTTCTTTCTTTCTTTCTTTCTTTCTCTCTCTCTCTCTCTCTCTCTCTCTCTCTCTTTCTTTCTTTCTTTCTTTCCCTTCCTTCCTTCCTTCCTTCTTTCTTTTTTTTTTTTTCAACAGAGTCTCGCTCTGTTGCCCAGGCTAGAGTGTAGTGGTGCGATCTCGGCTCACTGCAACCTCTGCCCCACCAGGTTCAAGCAATTCTCCTGCCTCAGCCTCCCAAGTAGCCAGGATTACAGGTGCGTACCACCATGCCCAGCTAATTTTTGTGTTTGTAATAGAGACAGGGTTTCCCCATGTTGGCCAGGCTGGTCTTAAACTCCTGACCTTAGAAGATCCACCCACCTCAGCCTTCCAAAGTGCTTGGATTACAGTGAGCCACCGCGCCCGGCCCTAGAGTTTGATTTGGTGGCTTGAAGCAGGAGCTTCACTGTGTAGTGTATGGTCCCACCCTTGCTTGTTTTCTTCTGATATGACAGTGGTAAGGTCTCCGGCAGGGGCTATTCCTTCAGTCTAGATCCCAGACAGAAGACTCAAAGTTGCCCCACGATGGATGTGAAATGTAAGTGAGAAATAAACATGTGCTGTTCTAAGCCACTGAGGTTTGGGGATTGTTATTGTAACACAGCTTATTCTTAACGATACAGACTACTTGTTTGAAGCAGAGTTGGCATTCTGCAGCAGATTTGGCTTCGCCTGAAACACGAAGGGAAGGGAAGGGAAGGGGAGGGGAGGGGAGGGGAGAGGAGGGGAGAGGTGGGAAGGGGAGGGGAGGGAAGGGGAGGGAAGGGAAGGGAGATGATACTCCATTTCTCTTAGGCTTGCTCTGCGTACATGTGCATGTATGCTATTCATATAGACACCAAGGACTATGTGCAAACTGTTTAACCTCTCTTTCCACACGAGTAGACAGCATATAAGACCGAGGACCATCTACTTGTGCTGTCTGTTGACAATGGTGAGTCTGGAAAAAGACCACCTTGTTCAAAGAGGAGTCAAAAGAAATATATATATATATACACACACACACACACATACACACACATATATATATATACACATACACAAATATATATACACACATACATATCTGTGTGCATATATGTATATGTATGTATATATGTGCGTATATATTTTTATTTATAAAAATAAGTTTGTGTGTATGTATATTTATATTTATATATAATGAAGACACAGAAACCATGGGAATGGAAGAGAAAAAAGAGCACATTTCTAGCACATTTCTTTTTTTATTTTTTTTTGAGACGTAGCATGGCTCTGTCACTTAGGCTGGAGTGCAGTGGTGCAATCTTGGCTGACTGCAACCTCCACCTCCCAGGTTCAAGCGATTCTCCTGCCTCAGCCTCCTGAGTAGCTGGGACTACAGACATGTGCCACCACGCCCGGCTAATTTTTGTACTTTTAGTAGAGATGGGGGTTTCCCCATGTTGGCCAGGCTGGTCTCGAACTCCTGACTTCAAGTGATCCGCCCACCTTGACCTCCCAAAGTGCTGGGATTACAGGCATGAGCCACCGCACCTGTCCCAAAGGAGCATACTTTTGAAAAGGATTATCTGCAGAATCTGAAAGAAAAATTTCACAACCAGTTTAGCATCCTTTTGAAATATGATAGGCTTTCTATAAAATCAGAACAGAAATTCGTAAGGAAATGAAAGGGTGAGACAGAGATTACTAGAGTAACAACAGAGAACCGGGCGGGGGAGAATACAAATAAACAAAAATCTCAATAATAAACTTTGAGTCAAAATAGAGACAGAAATAATGCTTTAGAAAGCCATATCAGTATCAATAAAGCAAACTTGAGGTCAACAGGAAATGCTGGAAATGGATGAAAGACGAAAATGATAAAACAGGCCAGTGTGGTGGCTCATGCTTGTAATCCCAACACTTTGGGAGGTCGAGGCAGGTAGATCACTTGAGGTCACGAGTTCGAGACCAGCCTGGCCAAAATGGTGAAAGCTCGTTTCCACTAAAAATACAAAAAGTAGCTGGGTATGGTGGCGGGGGCCTGTAATCCCAGCTACTCAGGTGGCTGAGGCAGGAGAATTGCTTGAACCCAGGAGGCGGAGGTTGCAGTGAGCCACGATCGCACCACTGCACTCCAGCCTGGGTGACAAGAGAGAGATTCCATCTCAAACAATAATAATAATAATAATAATAATAATAACAACAACAACAACAACAGAGAACTAATACAGCTGATTGCTCTTCCTAAAAGAGAGATTAGAGCTAATGGAGCAGAAACAATTCTTGAAGATAGAATGGAAGAAAATGTTTCTGAATTGAAGCCATATATATGCAGGTAAAAAAGGACTCACACCTCTTAACCAGAAAGAAAAAGCATTATTTATTCTTAAATTGCAAAAACTTCAGTATGACCAGAGCATTGTGCACAAGGGGAAGAGAGGCTAGGGAATAGATAATGAAAAAGTTTGTATGCTGTTCGAAAGAATGTTCTCTGCCAAACAGAAAGCAAAGTCATATATGAAGAAAGGAAAATGATCATTGATAAAAGGCTTTAAAAGAGTGGTAAAAGGATTTGTAACAGCAATTATTGGAAAAAAGAGAGATCACATAAAATGGTCATATAAAATGATTACTAAGAGGACCAGGCTCTCCACTGTGGTGGGCATCCATACATTTGTAGTGACATCATTCTTTGATAGTTGTGTGGCTTTCTCCCCACCCAAGCAGTGCTTGGAAATGCAGATGTAGGAATGGAAAATGCAGACTGGAGTTTTAAGTGGTAGTTTAATGTTAGGACAAGTCAAAGGGCAAGGCAGGGGGCTCTGCTTACAAGAGTGGTTGAAGGCTGGGCACAGTGGCTCATGCCTGTAATCCCAACACTTAGGGAGGCCGAGGCAGCAGGATCACTTGAGCCTAGAAGTTCCAGAACAGCCTGGGCAACATGGCGAAACCGTCTCTACAAAAAAAATTTTTTTTTTTTTTTTTTTAATTAGCTGGGCATGGTGGTGCACGTCTGTTGCACAAGCTACTCGGGAGGCTGAGGCAGGAGTATCACTTGAGCTCAGGAGTTTGAGGTTACAGTGACCTATGATTATGCCACTGCACTCCAGCCAAGCCCACGACCAAGTGAGACCCTGACTCTTAAAAAAGAAGAAAAAAGGCCGGGCGCAGTGGCTCATGCCTCATGCCTGTCATCCCAGCACTTTGGGAGGCTGAGACAGGCGGATCACTTGAGGTCAGGAGTTCGAGACCAGCCTGGCCAACATGGCGAAATCCCATCTCTACTAAAAATACAAAAATTAGCCGGGCATGGTGGTGCACACCTCTAATCCCAGCTACTCGGGAGGCTGAGGCAGGAGGATCACTTGAACCCGGGAGGCAGAGGTTGCAGTGAGCCGAGATCGCACCACTGCACTCTAGCCTGGGCGACAAGAGTCAGACTCCATCTCTAAATAAATAAATAGGCCGTGCGTGGTGGCTCATGCCTGTAATCTCAGCACTCTGGGAGACTGAGGCAGGATGATCACCTGAGGTCAGGAGTTCAAGACTAGCCTGGCCAACATGGGGAAACCCTGTCTCTACTAAAAATACACACACACACACACACACACACAAATTAGCTGGACATGGTGGCACAGCCTGTAATCCCAGCTACTCAGGAGGCTGAGGCAGGAGAATCACTTGAACCCGGGAGGCAGAGGTTGCAGTGAGCCGAGATCACACCACTGCACTCCAGCCTAGGCGACAGAGATTCTGTCTCAAAATAAATAAATAAATAAGTAAAAATTAAAAAGTGGTTGTAGTCAAAGGCCACGGGTTTAAGTTGGGTAGTGGGATTTCAACATGTAAGGTTTTAGAGATGGAGCAGTATCAAGTGATGAATGTCTAGATTTTCTAGACTGTGGGTGAACAAAGTAGAAGTAATGGTCATCCACGTTGAGGAACTGAAGGAAACCAGGCTGGGTTGTGGATGTTGGATTCATTGGGAAGATGGCAGTAAATCAGATGGAGAGGAAAACTAATGCCAGGCAGTCAGTAGGTGACAGTGACAAGGGAGGGCAAAAGGTGTTACTACCAGATGGCATAGAGCCTGAAAGAGCTATTTCACAAGGGGAAGAAAGAATATCAGTGTCAAGCAGAAAGCTTCAAGAGTGAAGAAGTCACACTATCTTTGAGGCTGGTGCATGGACTGCGGGAGGGGAGAAACCAAGCGAGTAGACAGAGATGAGGCAATCCTTTGAATTGGATGATGGATAGATGCTGGTACCATCCGACCATTTGGGAAGTTCAGCGGGGAGGCTTTGTTTTCCGGGAATATGCTTAATTTGAGGCGTGGGAAATGGATAGAGGGTAGGTGAATGGTTAGAGATCTGCACAAAGCTAGAACGCTCACGGGATCAAGTTCTGTCCGTGACTGAGGGGTGACCTCCAATCCCTGGGCCTTAACCCCCAGGATCCCTGGACCTGTAACGCCCATTAAGTCCCCTCCTTTCCGGCAGGAGGGCGGCAGAGGGCGCAGGCGCTCTAGCCGGACCCGGCGGGCGGGTGGCAGAGGGCGCAGGCGCCCTGGACAGAGCGGCAGCGGTGGGAACGGCCGGCAGGGGGCGCAGCGCTCTGGCCCGAGAAGCCCGGGCGGGGCACCCTCGCCGGGAGAGTAGAGGATAGGGGTCGGCTGGAGAACGGGCTCAGCGCGAGGCCGCGAACAGTGGGCGGGGCCAGGGCGGGGGCGGGGCGAGGCGGTTCCGGAAGGAAGTGGTTCCGGGTCCCACGACCCGGCAGAGGCGGTTGGGGTGCCGCTGCTGTGGGAGGCGGCGGCAGAGTGAGGGGCGAGGCCCGAGGGGCCGGCGGCGGCGGCGGCGGCGGCAGCGGCGGGGACTTCCCGGCCGGGTGAGCGGCCCTGGGGGGGGGCGGGGCGAGGAGGCCTGGGCCCGCAGGGAGGGCGTGTCCGCCACCCAGGAGGGGCGGTTCTCGGGGTGGCGGATGGGGCAGCGGGGAGGATGCGGCGGTCCGACTCGGGTTCCCTGGGGACAACTCCTCTGCGCCCCGTAGGTCCCTCGGTCAGAGCCTTCCCTCGGGCGCGGCGACCCGTCTCGGGTTTCCAGGGGACAGCTGCCCGGCGCCCCTGAGGTCCCTCGACAGGCGCGGCGACCCGGGCACCTGCTGCCGCGACCCTGATCCTCTGCCGTCGTCGGGCAGGTTGCGGTCCCCGCGGTTCCCTGCATCTGTCAAAAGGGCGGGGGCCGGGGAGGCGGTGTCCGGGGACGGTGCCCTTGTTCTCGAGGCGGCCCTGGACGCGTCGCCTGCGGGGCCTGAGCCGAGGACCCCCCCGCACCCCGCTTTGTCCTGGTGAGGCGCTCCTGCCGCGCAGCGGCATCTTCCTCTGTCAGCGTCGAGAATGAGTAGTGAAGGCTGCTCATTATCCTGCATTGTAAAGTAAAACTTGTCGTTTTAGAAACGTCTACTGAAAATTGGCGCATCTCCTGTGCTTCTCTAGGTTGTATTGAGAAACTGGGCCAGTCACTGTCAGGACTGTCCTGTTGGTAGGTCTCGAGGGAAAGAAATGGGAGAGAAACCTACCCCGTAAATATTTTCCTACCCGGGTGCTTTTCGAACTGCCTATTAGGTGATTGCCTTTTTTTTTTTTTTTTTTTTTTTTTTCCTGGAACAAATTACAAACTGTAGGTAGAAATCAGGAAGGCCTCTTTAGGCTCCTGGCCAAGCAGTCTTTTTAGCATTTTTCTGAATGTGAACAGGTCGGAACGACAGACAAGAATTTGAAAAGAAAAGGTTTTGCTGTGGATTCATAACGAGGGCTTTATTTTTCGTTGGTATTTTAATAGTAATGGTATAGCAATGTTTTATTTTTAATGTTGTTTTAAATGGCTACTAAAATTTTATTTTGAAATCACAGCTGTTTCAGTCACCCCCAAGAAACCTTTAAAACGTCTTATTAAAAACATTTTAATATATAGGAACCTTTAGCCATTTATACACATTTCTAAGATAGGAATCACAATGAAGGTACATTGTTTCACTATTCCAAATTCCAGATAACCATGGTGAATATGGTTTCACCATTCCAGGTAACCATGGTGAATGTGGTTATACACCTCCAGTCTTTTTCTATGCAGAGCTTAAGACATGGGCTTTTCTAAAGTGAATTCTCTTTTGTAATTATCTTTTTCTGACTAAGATAGCATGCCATTACATGGCTGTAATATTATAATTTATTTCATTGGTCATTCTCAGTTCTTCTCTATTAAAATACATTGTTCGGTAAATGTAAAGTCTGCATATCTATGATTACTTTTGAGTCTCACTCTGTCGCCCAGGCTGGAGTGCAGTGGCGCGATCTCAGCTCACTGCAACCTCCACCTCCCAGGTTCAAGCGATTCCCCTGTCTCAGCCTCCTGAGTAGCTGGGACTACAGGCATGTGCCACCATGCCTGGCTAATTTTTGTATATTTAGTAGAGACAGGGTTTCACCATATTTGCCAGGCTGGTCTCGAACTCCTGACCTCCAGCGATCTGCCTGCCTCGGCCTCCCAAAGTGCTGGGATTACAGGTGTGAGCCACCGCGCCTGGCCCATGATTACTTTCTAAGTGTACATTCCTAGATGATAGAATTGTTGGGCAGAGTATGCACATAAGGGTTTTTTTTTTTTTCAATGTGAATTGCTCAAGTTCCCTCTGGAAAGGATATGCTGTTTTACACTCCTACCAACAATCTGTGAGTGTCCTTACCCACACCCTAGCAAAAGGCAGCATTTAAAGGGATTTCTATAGGAATACTTTTGAGCCATACTTGTACTCTTCAACCAAGTACAAGTACCCCTCTCTAGTCATCACTTTTTTCTTATTTGTTGATAGCACTTCAGCTTCTCATCTTTTATTGCACCTTTACTATTTTGGTAAAGAAAGGTTATCTAGGTGAAGCAAAGGCTTAATAGAGCAAACAGGAGATTTAAAGTTAGGATGCCCTTGAAATCCAGTATATCTGATTATCTTGAACAAGTCACTGAACTTTTCTAAGGTACTCTTTCCGCAATGATGCACTAGAGGTTATAATACATTTGCCTTACCTTTCTTAAGGATAGTTTTAAGGGTCAAATGAGACATTTCTGGAAAGTACATTTAGACAAACTTTGTCTTGTTGGTATTTTTAAAAATTATTTTTAATTTTTTATTTTTAAATAGAGACAGTGTCTCACTATGTTGCCTAGGCTGGTCTCAAACTCCTGAGCTCAAGCCATTCTCCTGCTTTGGCCTTGCAAAGTGCTGGGGTTACAGGCATGAGCCACTGCACCCAGCCATGTTACTACCATCTGGTAAAAATTTCAGAGCACAGAAGCATCTTGAGGTTCATACATTTTTTAAAGTAAATACGTTAATTCAAAAGGCTATTCTGTAATACCCTTTGCCCCTATACTCTTTCACTCCTTAAATTTGAAGTTTTTTGTTGTTGTTGTTGTTGTTTTTCTTTTAACTGCTGTCCTAGATTATATTCAAAACTTTATCAGGGTTCTGAAATTAGGTGAGTGAATGAATCTGCACAAATGTTGAAGGAGCAAATATTTAAAAGCACTATATAAAGCGGAGAGGGACAGGTATAATGCTAAATAAAACACAGTACTTGGGCTCATGATAAATAAAACATGGTCTTTGTGCCCTGCAGGCTACATTATCCGGGCAGCAGAGGGCATAAAAGCTGCTTTCCAAATTTAGATGGCAATTTTAGATGTGATGCCTGATGTCAACTATTCTCAAGTATGCTAAAGCCCAATTCTGCTGACCAAGCACCTGAGCAAGTGACCGGCCAGTCTCCACAGGGTCATCTTTCTGACGGTAGGAGTTGCAAGGTGAGGAAGTGTTAGTATTATAGTGCAAGAACCTGCGTTCTACTTTCAGGTCCTCCACCTGGAGCAGATCAGTTAACTTTTTTGAGGCTGGCTTTATTCACTCATGAAATGCAGGTAATTCCAGCTTCCTCATGTGTTTGTTGTGAGGATTACATGACATAGTACGTGTGCAACACTTAGTAAACCAGGAACTGCTGGCACTCATGTCATCATTCTTACCCACTAGAGACTTCACTTCCCCAGGAAAAAAACTAGGTCTCTTCTAACTTTGTATTTCTACCCCCTAGCAGTCACTGGTACTTAGTTGTGTTTGATAAATTAACATAGAATGTGACCACTGATAAAAATTCAGTTTGAGTGCGCGGTACAGTGACTCATGCCTGTAATCCCAGCACTTTGGGAGGCCGAGGCGGGCGGATCACCTGAGGTCAGGAGTTTGAGACCAGCCTGGCCAACGTGGTGAAACCCCTGTCTCTACTAAAAATACAAAAAGTAGCCGGACGTGGTGTCACATGCCTGTAATCCCAGCTACTCGGGAGGCTGAGGCATGAGAATTGCTTGAACCCAGGAGGCAGAGGTTGCAGTGAGTTGAGATCTTGCCCCTGCACTCCAGCCTGGGTTACAGAGCAAGACTCTGTCTCTAAATAAAGAAATAAATTCAGTTTGGACCAATGAAGAAGGTAATATGTAAATATGGAATATTGGGAAAAATTTACCACGTTATTTGGAGTTAATATTAAGGAATCAAAGGAAACATTGAACTAATTGGACTTGGACTCGTCTCTGCTATGACTGTCATTCTACTTTACATCCCTAATGCCAGGCAAATAGTCTCTCCTTACTAAGAATAAATGTACTGGCTGGGCATGGTGGTTCATACTTATACTCCCAGCATTTTGGGAGGCTGAACTGGGAGGATCACCTGAGGCCGGGAGTTTAAGACCAACCCTGGCAACATAGCAAGACCCTGTCTCTACAAAAAAATGTTTTAAAAATTAGCTGGGTATGGGGTATGCATAAGTGAGAGGATCACTTGAGCCCAGGAGTTCAAGGCTGCAGTGAGCTATGATTGCACTACTGCACACCAGCCTGGGTTACGGAGTGAGACCTGGACTCAAGGGAAAAAAAAAAAAGAAACTGACTCAAGTTTCTCCCATTTTAAAACCTCATTCCTAGACCTCTAATCACCCTGCCGCTACCTAGTTTCTCTCCTCCCCTTCCCTTCCCAGCTGGACTGTTTCAAAGAGTTGTTAATAATTGGCTTTCTCAGTCTCCTGACCTTCCACTTAGCCCTCAAGACATATGTCAACAATTTTCATTATTTTATTTGATCTCTCTGCAGTATTTACCATGAAAGTCTCCCTTTTGGAAACGTCCTTCTTTTGTTTCTGAGATTCTGTATTCCAAGGTTCCCTTCTTCCTCCCGGGAAGTTCCTTCTCAGCTTCTCCTTTGCTGGTTCATCTTCCTCCAAAGGTTGATTTTCCTGCAGGCTTGATCCTTCTTGTGCTGTCTCTGGAATAATTTATAGAGCATTGAGGCTATCTCGTGTTTGAAGATTTGGTAGAATTCCCTGTGAAACCATCTGGGCCTGACGCTTTTTCATGTGATATTTCCTTTATAACTTTCTCAATTTTTTTTTCTGTGGAAATTGGTCTATTTAAACTTTCTAACTCTAATGGATAAAATTTTAGTGATCTGTACTTTTCTAGCAAATTATCCCTTTCATCTGGGTTTTCAAATTTATTTGGTAGAGGTCTACAAAGACATCCTTTATTATTTTTAAATTTTTTCATCTTATTTCCTCCATGCCCTTTCTCATTTTGTGTTTTTGTGCTTTTTCCCTTTTTTCCTTAAGTTATCTAATGGTTTATCTATTTTATTTTGTTATTTTTTTCAAAAATACAGAATTTTGAATTATTAATTACATCTATTTTTCTATTTTTTCTCTCATTCTTTTCTTCTACTTTCATCTTTTTTTGTTTGTTTTTTCCCGACACAGGGTTTCACTCTGTCACTCAGGCTGACGTGCAGTTAGTGGCATTGTCTCAGCTCACTGTAGCCTCCACCTCCTGGGCTCAAGCAATCCTCCCACCTCAGCCTCCCAAGTAGCTGGGACTACAGTGGTGCACCACCACACTTGGCTAATTTTGATTTTTTTTTTTTTTGTAGAGACAAGGTCTCCCTCTGTTGCCCAGGCTGGCCTTGAACTCCTGGCCTCAAATAATCCTCCTGCCTCGGTCTCCCAAAGTGCTGGCATTACAGGCATGAGCCACTGTGCGTGGGCTACTTTCATCTTTATTATTTCCTTCCATATCCTTTCTTTTGGTTTATTTCGTTGTTTTTTAAGTTTATTTATTTATATATTTTTTGAGGCAGGGTCTCACTCTGTCACCCTGGCTGGGGTGCAGTGGTCGATCATAGCTCACTGTAGTCTTGGATTCCTGGGCTTTAGCAATCCCCCTGCCTCAGCCTCCCGAGAAGCTAGGACTACAGGCATGTGCTACCATGCCTAACTATTTTTTTTTTAATTTTTTTTTTGTAGAGACAGGGTCTTATTATGTTTCCCAGGCTAGTCTCAAACTCTTGGCATCAAGAGATCCTCCCACCTTAGCCTCCCAAAGCAGTGGGATTACAGGTGTAAGCCCACTTTGCCAAGCCTATTTTTAAGTGTTTTTTGACCTTGGAATAAAATTTATTTTTATTCTTTCATTTTTACTGATAAGTGTGTTTAGTGCAATGAATTTTCCTCTGATTACTGCTTTAAATGCATGCTATAAAATTGGATTTGTAGGCTGGTTCGAGTGCAGTGGTATTTACAACTAATTGATGACAACCAGTTACAGATTTCTTTATTCCTTCTTCATTCCCGCTACTTCACTTGACTAGCCTTAAAAAAAATAAAGAAGTAAATAAAATAAAAAAGATTCTGATATGTAGTGTTTTCAGTGTCATTATTTCTTTAAAAATGTATAATTTTGGCTGGGCTCACGCCTGTAATCCCAGCACCTTGGGAGGCCGATGTGGGCAGATTACCTGAGGTCGGGAGTTTAAGACCAGCCTGACCAACATGGAGAAACCCTGTCTCTACTAAAAAAATACAAAATTAGCTGGGCATGTTGGCTCATGCCTATAATCCCAGCTACTTGGGAGGCTGAGGCAGGAGAATCACTTGAACCTGGGAGGCGGAGGTTGCAGTGAGCTGGGATTGTGCCATTGCACTCCAGCCTGGGCAACAAGAGTGAAACTGTCTCAAAAAAAATAAAAAAGTATAATTTTAGTTCTAGAATACCCAGGAGTTGCTTAATAGTAGGCTATTAAATTTCTAGATGGAAAAGCCTTTCTGTTTTTTAAATTTTTGTTCATAAATTCTTGTTTTATTGCATTATAATCAGACATATTGTTTGTAATATTTCCACTTTATTGAAGGGGAAATATTTTTTCTTTGTGACCTAATATATGATTATTTTGATGAATGTGGTGTGAGCAGTTGAGAAGAAACTGTATTCATTAGTATCAGAGTGTAGAGTTTGATAAACAACCCTAAGAGTTACTCTATTGAGTATGTTGTTTAGATCTTAGGTCTCCTTATTTTTGGTTCACCTAATCTGTCTTGTACAAAGAATGGTGTATTATAGTCTCCTATTATTAGTGTGTTTCCAGTGTCTTCTCGCATCTCCTATAGTTTTTGTCTCATGAAGGTGATTGCTGTATTATGTTTATATAAATACATATATTTATATGTTAGCTCTTCATTGTGGGGTAAGGCTTTTAGGATTAAAAAATATCTTTTTGTGTCACAGTTAATGCTTTAGGACATGGATTCTGCTTTGCCTGAGACCAGGATTGCCATCCCCGGCCTTTTTTTTTTTTTTTTTGTGATGGAGTCTCACACCGTTGCCCAGGCTGGAGTACAGTGGCGCGATCTTGGCTCACTGCAACTTCTGCCTCCAGGGTTCAAGCGATTCTCCTGCCTCAGCCTATCGAGTAGCTGGGACTACAGACGTCCGCTACTATGCCTGGCTAATTTTGTTTTTTTTTTTTTTTTTTCGTATTTTTAGTAGAGACTGGGTCTCACCGTGCTAGCCAGGATGGTCTCGATTTCCTGACTCCGCTGTACACCCGCCTCGGCCTCCCAAAGTGCTGGGATTACAAGCATGAGCCACCTTGCCTGGCGACCTACTCTCTTTATTTCCATTTGCCTCATGTACTTTTTCCAGCCATTTATTTATTTACTTATTTATTTAGAGACTGGGTCTCGCTCTGTCGCCCAGGCTGGAGTGCAGTGGCGTGATCTTGGCTTACTTAAGCTCCGCCTCCTGGATTCAAGTGATTCTCCTGCCTCAGCCTCCCGAGTAGCTGGGACTGTAGGTGCGTGCCGCCGTGTCCAGCTACATTTTTTAATATTTTTAGTGGAGACGGGGTTTTGCCATGTTTGCCAGGCTGGTCTTCTGACCTCAGGTGATCCACCCACCTTGACCTCCCAAAGTACTGGGATTACAGGCATGAGCCACCATGCCCAGCTAATTTTTTTGTATTTTTAGTAGATACGGGGTTTTGCCTTGTTGGCCAAGCTGGTCTTGAACTCCTGACTTCCGGTGATCCACCCGCCTGCCGTGGCCTCCCAAAGTGCTGGGGCTATAGACGTGAGCCACCATGCCCGGCCTAACCTTTTTTTTTTAACCGTTCAGAATCACTTTGAGGCTGGGTGTTGTGGCTCATGCCTGTAATCCCAGCACTTCAGGAGGCCAAGGCAGGCGGATCACCTGAGGTCAGGAGTTCGAGATCAGCTTGGCCAACATGGCGAAACCCTGTCTCCACTAAAAATACAAAAAAATTTAGCTGGGCATGGTGGTGCACACCTGTAGAACCAGTTCAAGCACGGGAATTGCTTGAACTCGGAGGTGGAGGTTGCAGTGAGCAGAGATCGTGCTGCTGCAGGGCAACAGAGAGAGCCTCAAAAAAAAAAAAAAAAAAAAAAAAGGAAATCACCTTGGTTTAGATGTGTCTTTTGTGTTGTAAAAGTCGTTGAGGTTTCTTTTGTTAGTCAAATTGAAAATTTTTATTGTAATAGGTGGATTAAACCCACCCACATTTATTGTTAGGACTGAAAAATTTGACCTCAAATCCATCATAATATTTTATAATTATGTGTATTTGTTATCTTTGCCATTTCTCTATGAGAAGTAGATATTTTGCTCTTTTATTACAAAATTAGGGTGTGTGTGGGGGGGTATTTAGGAAGGTTTGCATTTTTGTTCTAATCATTTACCTTTGTACTTACACCTTTTAAAATGCCCTCACTCCTTTGTTTGCTTATTTATCTGTGCATGTGTGCATGCGTGTATGTGTGCATGCGTGCGTGTGTGTGTGAAATTGCATCTATGTGATCAAAGTAAGATAATGATAGGCAACTGTGGAATTCTGTGTCTACTTCGTGCTCCTCCTTACTGAAGAACTGGCAATAACAGATAACAGCTACCCACCGTGGCCAGAATAATAATCCATGATGGTCTCTTCAGGTCTACCTTCCCCTTCTCACTATTCTACTGATTGTGCTCTTTTTCTGTGGGCTCTGACTTGTTGCGTTTCTGTGATGGGAGTGTGGCTTTTTGTTTGTTTGTCTGTTTGTTTGTTGTTGTTGGAGAGAGGAGGTTTCACTGTGTTGCCCAGGCTGGTCTCTAACTTCTGGGCTCAAGCCATCTGCCTGCCGAAGTGTTAGGATTACAGGCATGAGCCACCACGCCCAGCCTGAGGCTTCTTTGTTGCAAAGGCTTTCCTGGGGAATTTTTATTCTTTGCATTTGTAAATGCTGAATTCACATTTAGTGTGGAATCTCTGTCAGTTGATTTTTTTTCTGTAACAGCTTTGTTGAGATAGAATTAACATAACACAATTTACCCATTTAAAGTGTACAATTCAGTGTTTTCAGTATATTCGTAGAGTGTGCAACCATCACTACAGTCTAATTTTAGAACATTGTCTTCATCCCAAAAAGAAACTCTGTGCCCATTAGCCATCATTTCTCATCCCCCCAACCCCTTCTTCCACCCAGGCAACCACCAGTCTACTTTTTGTTTCTATGGATTTGCTTATTCTGGACATTTCACATAAAGGGAATCATATAATAGTGGTCTTTTGTGACTGGCTTTTTTCACTTAGCATAATGTTTTCCAGGTTTGTCTGTGTTGTAGCATGTATTGGTACTTCATTCCCTTTTATGGTCAAATGATACATATTCCATTGTATGGGTATATTAATACTACATTATATTCATTCATTCATCTTGCACATTTGGGTTGTTTCCACCTTTTGGCTATTATGAAAAATGTTCCTATGGATATTTGTGTACAAGTTTTGTGTAGACATGTTTTCATTTCTCCTGGGTACCTATCTAGGAGTGGAATAGTTGGGTCATATAGTAACTCTATGTTTAACTTGTGGGGGAACTGCCAAACTTTTCCAAGTGGCTTCTCTATTTTACATTTCTACCAGGAATGTATGAGGGTTCCAATATTTCTACATCCCTGAAACACTTGTTATTTTGATGATGCCCAGTTTTATCTATTTTTTCTTTTGTTGCTTTGTTTTTTGTTTTGTTTTGTTTTTTTTTTTTGTAGCAGCAATTGGAAATAATGTTGCTTTGTTTTTGATGTCCTAACTTAAAAATCATTTCCTGATCCAAGATCACACAGATTATTTTTATGTTTTTTTTCTAAGTTTTGTAGATTTAGCACTTACATTTAGGTCCTTAATCCATTTTGAGTTAATTTTTGTATATGGTGTGAGGTAGGGCCAAGCTTTAACCTATTGCTTGTGGATATCCAGTTGTCTTAGCACCCTGTGTTGATTTGTTTAACCTCTTAATATCTGGTGTATCTTTTTTTTTCCTGCCAGTATCCCTTAAACTCACCTATAGTGTACATAGCAGTGGAACTGCTTCTACCATTCTCTCTTGCTTTCTCTTCTTCTCCCATTTTCTAGTTGTAGTTTCTTTTTTTAACTCTGTCACAATGTGTAGCAATTTTTTTTTTTTTTTGAGACGGAGTCTTACTCTGTCACCCAGGCTGGAGTGCAGTGGTGCAGTCTTGGCTCACTGCAACCTCTGCCTCCCAGGATCAAGTGATTCTTCTACCTCAGCCTCCCAAGTAGCTGGGACTACAGGTGTGCAACACCACGCCTTCTAATTTTTTGTATTTTTAGTAGAGATGGGGTTTCACCATGTTGGCCAGGCTGGTTTCCAACTCCTGACCTCAGGTGATCCACCCGCCTCGGCCTCCCAAAGTGCTAGGATTACAGGTGTGAGCCACTGTGCCTGGCCAGTGTGTAGCAATTTTACACTAATCTTCCACCTTCATCCTTATCTTTCTTTTAGTGTCTTATATGTACATTTACACATTTTTAAATGCTCACCAGCAGTCCTTTTGCTGACATTTCCCCCATTTAATTGAATAAAGCTCATCCTCCAGTATATTCCTCAGGAAGGGTTAGTGAGTGCAGAATTCCCTATACCCTTGTAAGTTGAAAACTGTTTTTCTTGTTGCCTTAATGTTTAAGGAACATCTTAACTGATGTAAAATCCTTGGCTCACATTACTTTCATTGAGTTTTATTTTTTAGTGCTGCTCTGTTTCTCACCTTGCCTTGTATTTTGTTTTTGAAAAATCTCATAATCTGATACTGATCCAGTTCTTTTGAACTTGTAAGTTATTTATTCTTTTTGCCTGGAAGTCTTGAGAATTTTATCTTTATATTTGAAATCAAATAGTTTTTACTAGGCTGTATTTCAGACTTATTTGTTCTAGATTAATTTTCCTAGGTACCTGGTGAGCCCTTAAATGTGTAGATTCAGGTATCTTAGGTATTTTAAAATTTCTGGAATGTTTTCTTGCATTCTGAGCGAATTATAGTTTTAAATACTAGTTCAGTTCTATTATTTGGTTTTTCTTCTTCAGGACTGCAATTACATGAATAAATATTGGTTTTTTCTATACCTATTTGCTATTTTCACTACTTTCTCTCTGACCCTTTCTTTCCTTCTCCCCACTCCTCTTTCTCTCTCTCTCTCTCTCGCCCTCTCTTCCTCTCCCTCAATGTCATTTTTTATTTTCTCTGTTGTTTTCATGCCTGTCTTCAATGTTCCTTATTAAGTTTTAATCTGAGTTTATTCTCCCTTGGACATATTGTAATTTATTCCTCATTTTTCGGATAGTTGAGTCTTTTTCTCCCATTTTTTTTATTGAGTCCCAACTTTTATTCTTTCATTTTTCCATTTTTTGTTTGTTTTTCATCTATTTTTTTCTTAGTTTGTGAACTTCTGATTCAAGGTAGGTTTTTTAGTATCCTCCAATGCTTTTGAATATATTTAATTCTATTTGTACTACAGGCATACCTCAGAGATACTGCGGGTTTGGTTCCAGACCACCACAATAAAATGAATATTGTAATAAAGTGAGTCACACAATTTTTTGTTTCCTGGTGCACATAAAAGTTATGTTTATGCTATACTGTAGTTTGTTAAATGTGCAATAGCATTATGTCTAAAACAATACGTACCTTAATTAAAAAATACATTATTGCTAAAAATAAAATTGCTGATGGTCCTCTAAGCCTTCAGTGGTGCATCATCTTTCTGCTGATGAAGGGTTTTGCCTTAGTGTTATGGGCTCATGACCGATCAGGGGTTGGTTGTTGAAGGTTGGGGTAGCTAGGGCAATTTTTGGAGGGGGAGCGGAGTCTTGCTCTGTCACCCAAGCTGGAGTGCAGTGGCACAATTGTGGCTCACTGGAACCTCCATCTCCTGGAGGTTCAAGTGATTCTCCTGCCTCAGCCTTCCAAGTAGCTGGGACTACAGGTGTGTGCCACCACACTCAGCTAATTTTTATATTTTTAGTAGAGATGGGTTTTCACCATATTAGCCAGGCTGGTCTCGAACTCCTGGCCACAACTGATTTGCCCGCGTTGGCCTCCCAAAGGGCTGGGATTACAGGCATGAGCTACCACACCCAGCCTAGGGCAATTTCTTAAAATAAGACAACAATAAGGTTCGTTGCATCAATCAACTCTTCCTTTTACAAAAGATTTCTCTGGCTGGATGCTTTGGCTCACCCCCGTAATCCCAGCACTTTGGGAGGCTAAGGCAGGAGTATCTCTTGAGGCCAGGAGATCAAGACTAGCCTGGGCAACAAAGTGAAACCCCATCTCTGAAAAAAATAAGACAAAAAAAATTAAATAAGAGAGTTCTCTGTAGCATAGATGCTGTTTGATAGCATTTTACTCACAGTAGAACTTCCATCAAAATTAAAGTAAACCAGTCAAATCCTGCTACTGCTTTATCAACTAAACATATGTAATATTCTAAATCCTTTTTTGTAATTTCAACAATGTTCATAGCATCTTCACCAGGAGGAGATTCCAATCAAGAAACCACTTTCTTTGTTTATCTCTAAGAAGCAACTCTGCATACATCCAAGTTTGATCATGAGACTGCAGCAATTTAGTCACATCTTCAGGCTTTACTTTCTATTCTAGCTCTCTTGGTGTTTCTACCACATCTGCATTGACTTCCTCCACTGAAGTCTTGAACCCCTCAAAATCATCCATGAGAGCTGGAATCAACTTCTTCCAAACCCCTGTTAATATTGACATTTTGACTTCCTCCCATGAGTCATGAATGTTCTTAATGGCATCTAGAATGGTGAATCCTTTCCAGAAGGTTTTAAATTGACTTTCCCCAGATCCATCAGAGGAATCACTATCAATGGCAGCTATAGTCTTACAAAACATATTTCTTAAATAACAAGACTTGAAAGTCAAAATTACTCCTTGATCTATGGGCTACAGAATGAATGCTGTGTTAGCAGGCACAAAAACAGCATTAATCTCCTTGTATATCTCCATCAGAACTCTTGGTGACCAGGTGCATTGTTAATGAGCAGTAATATTTTGAAAGGAATCTTGGTTTTTTTTTGTTTTTTGTTTTTTTTCCCTGAGCAGTAGGTCTCAACAGTGGGCTTAAAATATTCAGTAAACCATGCTCTAAACAGAGGTTCTGTCACTCAGGCTTTGTTGTCCCATTTATGGAGCACAGGCAGAGTTAGTGTAATTCTTAAGGGCCCCAGGATTTTTAGAATGGTTAGTGAACATTGGCTTCAACTGGAAGTCACAGCTGCATTAGCCCGTAACAAGAGAGTCAGCCTGTCCTTTAAAGCTTTGAGGCCAGGCATTTACCTCTCTAACTGTGAAAGTTCCATCTTCGTTCAAGAGAAGGCTGTTTGATCTACACTGAAAACCTATTGTTTAACGTAACCACCTTCGTCAATGATCTTCTGGATAACTTGCTGCAGCTTCTCCATCAGCACTTGCTGCCTCACTTTGCCCTTTTATGTTATGGCGATAGCTTCTTTCCTTAAACCTCACAAGCTAACCTCTGCTGATTTCCAACTTTGCTTCTGCAGCTTCCTTACCTCTCTCAGCCTTCACAGAATTGAATGGAGTTAGAGTCTTGCTCTGGATTGGGCTTTGGCTTAAGGGAACGTTGTGGCTGGTTTGAGCTTCTATCCATACCACTCAAACTTTCTCCGTATCAGCAATAAGGCTGTTTCACTTTCTTATACATGTATTCACTTAAGTAACACATTTAATTTCCTTCAAGAACGTTTGCTTTGCATCCACAACTTGGCTGTTTGGCCCAAGAAGCCTAGTTTTTGGCCTTTCCCAGTTTTCGATGAGCCTTCCTCACTAAGCTTAATCATTTGTAGCTTTTGATTTAACTTGAGATGTGTGACTCTTCCTTTCACTTGAACATTTAGAGGCCATTGTAGGATTATTAATTGACCTCATTTCAATATTAGTGTGTCTCAGGAAGTAGGGAGGCCTGAGGAAAGGGAGAGAGAAGGAAGAATGCCCCATCAGAACACACACTACATTTATTGATTATGTTCACCATCTTATAAGGGCATGGTTCATGGTGCCCCCAATTATAATAGTAATATCAAAGATAACAGATCACCGTAACAGATATAATAGTAAGGAAGAAGTTTGAAATATTTTGATAATTCCCAAAATGTGACATGAAACAGAGACAAGAAGTAAACACGTGAGGTTGGAAAAATGGCACTGATAGACTTGCTCAATGCAGGGTTGCCACAAACCCTGCATTGTAAAAAACCCTGCATTTGTAAAAATGCAGTATCTGTGAAGCGCAGTAAGGCAGAGCACAACAAAATGAGGTGTACCTCTACAGACTTACTGTTTCCTTTTGCTTCATGGTTTTTTGGGGAGAAAATGTTCTCAGGTAGGAAATTCTGTTTTCTGGCCGGGCACAGTGGCTTTTGCCGGTAATCCCAGCACTTTGGGAGGCTGAGGCAGGTGGATCACCTGAGTTCAGGAGTTTGCGACCAGCCTGGCCAACATGGTGAAACCTTATCTCTACTAAAAATACAAAAATTAGTCAGGAATGGTGGCACGTGCCTGTAATCCCAGCTACTTGGGAGGCTGAGGCAGGAGAATCGCTGGAACCCAAGAGGCAGAGGTTGCAGTGAGCTGAGATCGCACCACTGTACTCTAGCCTGGGTCACAGAGCAAGACTCCATCAGAAAGAAAGAGAGAGAGAGAGGAAGGAATTCTGTTTTCCCACTCTTGTCAACACATGGGTGCCATCAGACTTTTAAATTTTTGCAAATCTCATGAGTATGAAATAATATCTCATTATTTTCATGTTATTTCCTGGATTCTTAGTGGTGTGGAGTATCTTTTCATGTGTTTATTGGACATTTGTATTTCCTCTTTGTTGAAAACTGGAAGGATGGAGCTGCCATTTACTGAGATGGGACAGACTGTAAGAGGAGAAAATGTTGGAGGGAGATCAGGAGTTTGCTCAAGGACATGTTTACAGAATCCAGTGGGCTGTTGGATATGCAAGACTGGAGTGCATGGGATGGGTGTGAGCTGGAGATATAAATTTGAGGTTGTTAGTTTATAGAGGGTATTTAAAGGCATGAGACTGAATGAGAGTACAGATACAAGTCCAAAGACCAAAGTCACTATTTAGAGGAAGACTGGGTTCACTCTTAAGGGTCAGGGTGATGATGGGGAAGATGGGGAAAAATTGGCAAAAGAGACAGAAGGAATTGTTATAGAGGTAGGAGGAAAACCAAGAAAGTGTAGTATTCTGGAATCCAAGTGAAGAAAATGTTTCCAGGAGGAAGGTGTGTGAAATGCTCCTGGTAGCCATGTGTGGTGGTTCACACCTGTAATCCAAACGCTTTGAAAGGTCAAGGCGGGAAGATCTCTTGAGCCTAAGAGTTTGAGACCACCCTGGCAACATATTGAGACCCATCTCTACAAAAAATTTTAAAAATTAGCTGGGCATGGGCCGGGCGCGGTGGCTCAGGTCTGTAATCCCAGCACTTTGGGAGTCTGAGGCGGGCAGATCATTTAAGGCCTTCTGTTCAAGACCAGCCTGGCCAACATGGTGAAACCCTGTGTCTACTAAAAGTACAAAGATTAGCCAGGCGTGGTGGCGCACACCTGTAGTCCCATTTACTTGGGAGGCTGAGGCACAAGAATTGCTTGAACCCGGGAGGTGGAGGTTGCAGTGAGCTGAGATCGCAGCACTGCTCTCCAGCCTGGGTGACAGAGTGAGACTCCATCTCAAAAAAAGAAAAGAAAAAAAAAAGAAAAAAGAACCATATTGTAAACATTTTAGACTTTGTGGATCACATACAGTCTCTGTCACATCTTCTTCTTCTTCTTCTTCTTCTTTTTTTTTTACAACCCTTTAAAATGTAAAAAGCATTCTCAGCTCAGGCTGTATGTTTAAACCTCCTCTCTTATCTATCAAGCAGCTGAACTAGTACTTGTCATTACCAGCTGATGCCCACTAAGCAATTGCAAACAAAGTTAACTTTAAAAAATAGCTTTATAATTTACTGGTTTAAAGTGTGCATTTCAGTGGTTTTTAGTATGCTTGCAGAGTTATGCAACCATCTCCATAATATCTGATCTAATTTTAGAATATTTTCCTCACCCCAAAGCTAATGTTTTTACAGCTTTGAGGTATAATTTATATGCAATAAAATTCACCATCTTTGAATGAATAGTTTGAATTTTTTTTTTTTTTTTTTTTTTTGAGGCGGAGTCTCGCTCTGTCACTCAGGCTGGAGTCCAGTGGTGTGATCTTAGCTCACTGCAACCTCCGCCCCCCAGGTTCAAGCGGTTCTCCTGCCTCAACCTCCTGAGTAGCTGGGACTACAGGCGCGTGCCACCATACCCAGCTAATTTTTTGTATTTTTAGTAGAGACGGGTTTTCACCATTTTAGCCAGGATGATCTCGATCTCCTGACTTCGTGATCCGCCTGTCTCAGCCTCCCAAAGTGCTGGGATTACAGGCGTGAATGAGCCACTGTGCCTGGCCCATTTGAATTTTAATAAAGCTAATTTTAATATTGGGCAAAGGAAAATGTTCTTAGTAATACTTCTTTTATCACATGCAATAAATCTCACTTGTAAATATTTTCTCCTAAGTGATCTCCACTTTTCCTTTAAAACCAGTGGTTCTGTAGCTCCTGGACCAGCAGCACCCACATCACCTGGGAACCTGCTAGAGTGGGGCCCACCCCAGGGGCAGGGCCCAGCAATCTGTATTTTAACCAGCCTTCCAGGTGATTCTAATGCACACTAAAGTTTGAGAACTACTCCAATGTATATTCCTGCATGGAATTGCTGGGCTGTGGGATATGGGCATGTTCGACTTTATTGGGTATTTCCAAACTACAGGTGACACTTGAACAACACGGGCTTGAACTGTGTGGGTCCACTCATATGTGGAGTTTTTCCCAAAGAAACGTGTATAGAAAATGCGGCATTTGAGATACGCGAAAGCTGCCTGTGCACAGGGACTTGGAGATGCACGGATTTTGGCATATGTGGGGATTCTGGAACCAATCCCCTGAGTATAAGAAGGGGCAACGGTATTTTCAAACTGGTTATACTGTGCCATGTACAGTTCACCTAGCAGTAACTGAGAGTTCCCATTTTCACACATCTTTGCCAACATTTTCGAATATGCAACTTAAAAAACATTTTTGGCCTATCTGATGAGTGATCATAGCCCTTTGGCATATCAAATGGCTGTGATCTTAATTTGTATTTTCCCAGTTGCTAATGAAGTTGAACATCTCATATGTTCATAGGTCATTTGAGTTTTGTGTTCTGTGATAATGGAGTCTTTTGCCTATTGAAATAAATACA
This sequence comes from Chlorocebus sabaeus, assembly GCF_047675955.1. Lineage (NCBI taxonomy): Eukaryota > Metazoa > Chordata > Mammalia > Primates > Cercopithecidae > Chlorocebus > Chlorocebus sabaeus. The sequence continues at coordinate 132,922,736 of NC_132933.1, forward strand.
ATTATGTAAATAAATACAATGTGTGGAAATAATTGCAAAATAAACCCAGAATTCCCAAGGAGAAAGAAGCCCAGAGGGAAAAAAAGAAAGTCCAGGAAAGAGTCCTAGGGGATGTGATAGTTACACAGTCAGGAGAGAATAGGGGTTTGTCAAGCTGACTGAGGGAAGGCCATCCATGTGCTGGACCAGCACGGCCTGATCAGGGAAAGCGAGTAGTGTGGTGTAGGGGACTAGTAGGTGTGTGGAGGAAAAGACATACATAAGGCTGGGAAAAAGGTAGGAAGCAACTAGATGTATTTATCTTACATTCATTTAATCTTTTTTTGTTGAGCATTTGGGTTATTAGTTTTCGTGGGCTTTTTTTCTTTACTATTATAAATAAAACTGATACAAACATCTTAGTATACACAGCTGATTTTTTTCTTTTGAATTATTTTTTAAAACAAGTTTAAACTGAAATTACTAGATTAAAGGAAAGGAGGTATGATTAGTTTCATAGTTTCTTACATGTTTCAAGATTACTCTCCATTAGTCATTAGGGAAATGCAAATCAAAACCACAATGAGTTACCACTTCATACCCACTAGGATGGCTATAGTCAAAAATATAGTAAGTGTTGGTGAGGATGTAGAAAAATTAGAACCCTCATACACTGCTGGTGGGAATGTAAAATGGTGCAGCTACTTTGGAAAAGTTTGGCAGATCCTTAAAAAGTTAAACATAGAGTTACCAAGTGACCCAGTAATTCCACTCCTAGGTATATACCCAAGGAAATGAAAACATATGTCCACACAACAACTTGTACACAAATGTTCGTAAGAGCATTATTTATAATAGCTGAAAGGTAGAAACAACCCAAATATGCATGGAGAGGTGAATGAATGAACAAAATATGATGTACCCATACAGTGAAATGTCTATTATTCTACCATAAAAAGGGATGACGTACTGATACATGCTACAACACAGATGAATCTTGAAAACATGCTAAGTGAAAGAAGCCAGTCACAAAAAAACCACATACTGTTTGATTCCATTTATATGAAATGATTCGAATAAGCAGATCCATAGAAACGGGCTAAGCAGGGGAGGGGAGAAGTGGGGAGTCACAGCTAACAGGGTCTCTTTTGGGAGGGTGAAAATGTTCTACAACTAGACAGTGATAATGGTTGTATATCACTGTGAATATACTAAAAAACATTGAATTGTACACTTTAAATGGGTAAACTGTATGGCATGTGAATTCAACATCAATAAATATGTTTTGTTTTTAAAAATGAAAAAAAGATTATGCTCCAGAAAAATTTTCCTTTCTCATTATCATCAGCAATATTTTTGTTACCCCCCCCCCCAAAAAAAATTACCACCTTTGGGTTTATTATTTTCGTTAAATTTAATAGGTATGAACTGATACCCAGAGTTTATTTAAATTATAACTTCCCTATTGAATGTAATCTCTATCAGAGCAGGAAGTTTTGCCTGTTTTTGTTCACTGCTGTAGCCCTAGAACAGTGTCTGGCAAATAATTGGTACACAGCAAAATTTGTTAAATGATTACTTTTTTTTTTTTTTTTTTTTGAGACAGAGTCTTGCTCTGTCTCCCAGGCTGGAGTGCAGTGGTATGATCTCGGCTCACTGCAAGCACCGCCTCCCAGGTTCACGCCATCCTCCTGCCTCAGCCTCCCGAGTAGCTGGGACTACAGGTGCCCACCACCACGCCCGGCTAATTTTTTGTATTTTTAGTAGAGACGGGGTTTCACTGTGTTAGCCAGGATGGTCTTGATCTCCTGACCTGGTGATCCACCCACATCAGCCTCCCAAAGTGCTGAGATTACAGGCGTGAGCCACCAGGCCAGGCCAAGTGAATACATTTTGATACTTTTAGTTACTAAGTAAACATTTTTTTCCTTTGGTGTTTTAATTTCGTAATACTTTGTGAGCTAATTGTTAGCCTCAAAATTTTTTTAGAAAGAGGCTGTGTATAACTAAATGAATTGAATTGATTGTACTTCCTCTGATGAGTGATCTAGTTCAAGTTCTCTGACTTTATATGCTTTTACTTTCTTCTGTAATTCAGGATAACAGTAGTTTGCAAACGTTTGAGTATGAGGACCGCCTTTTAAACTGATGTCTATGTAATAATTGTACTTTTTGTATCTGTGGGTGGAAAAACTGCATAGTGACAAGAAGTCTTTATATTTTAGTTTCACCATAGTATCTTCAGAAATTTGCAAAATCGAGGTGCATAATACATGAGACATATACTTGTTTATTCGGTAGTCTGTACATGGTAGCTATATGATCATTCATGAGCCCATGGCAGTCGTTTTAGAAGCCACCAGGGGATTGGGACCACTAAGTTAGGAACTCCTTAATATTGGTATCAGAACTGAGGAGGACTACTGAGTTATAAATAATAGCTAGTATAGGAGATTATACCTACTTATGTATTTTTAAAAATCAGTTTCTGAAGCTATCAGTTTCTTTTAAAGACTGGAGAATATTTGAAAAACCAAGTTTAGAAGTGCCTTTTAAAATTTACTTATTTAACATTATTTGTTTTAGCAAAAAACCAGAAGCAAACTAAGTGTCTAATAATGTCCAATTACATTTTGGGTATATTTGTCTGGTGGAAAGTTAGGCAGCAGTTGAATATTCGAAATTGTAATTCTGACCGGCTGTGGTAGCTCACGCCTGTAATCCCAGCACTTTGGGAGGCCAAGGTCGGAGGATTGCTTGAGCTCAGGAGATCCAGACCAAGCTGGGCAACATGGCAAAACCCTGTGTCTACCAAAAATACAAAAATTAGCCAGGTGTGGTTGTGCATACTTGTCGTCCCAGCTACTTGGGAGGTCAAGCATTGCTGGAGCCTGGAAAGTCGAGGCTGCGGTGAACTGTGATTGCACCACTGCACTCTAGCCTGGGTGAAAGAGCAAAACCCTGTCTCAAAAAAATAAAATAAAAATTAAAAAAAGAAATTGTAATTCTTAGAATCCAACAATTTAAAAAGCAGTGTATACCACCATGTATTCCTAAACATTTTAACTGTGATCATATGAAGTGTTTCTGTACATGGTGAAAGACAGGAAAGTAGTAGTGCTTGTATTCAGATAGAGGAATTCTGGGTAATTTTTCCTCTTTTTGGAATACTTATTTAGCAGTTGCTGTGTGCCAGATACCAATAAGCTCTTTTTATGATTTAATTTAGGGGTCATTAAACTACAGTGCATTTGACTTGCCGGGCCTATTTTTGTATGACCCACTTGAGCTAAATAGTTTTTGTACTTTTATTTTTTTAATTAATTTTGACCAATATAGTGCCTTTAACCTAGTATATTTAAAATATTTCAACATGTAGTTAATATTAGAAATACATTAATAAAACATTTTACATTTTTTATATGAACTCTTTGAAATTTGTTGTGGATTTTATACTTACGGCACATCTCAATGTTGTCTAGTCACATTTTTACATTTTTAAAGAGTTGCTTTAAAAAAAAGAAGAAACAGATGTGACAGAGACCTTATATGGCCTGCAAAGCCTGAAATAGTTACTATTCAGCACTTTGCAGACAAGGTTTACTGATCCCTGATTTAATTCATTTTATCCTGACAATATTCCAATAAGAAGGGGTGCTATTATTATTTCCATGTTATAGATGAGGAAACTGAGGCACAAAGGGTTTAAGTAAATTGGCAGCATTCGCTGTGTTTTAGATCAAATTGTAGGCTCTTTCTACAAACTTGCTAATCCTGTGTTTCTTTGCAGTGTAAAAAGTGGATAGTGGCTCACGTGTCAAAGGATGGCACGGTCACGATCTAGATCCCCCAGGTGGAAACACAGGTGAGCAGTTCTTAGCAGAGTAAGCTTGGATTTGGGATGTGCTGTGACTTTCAATTTCACCAGTACTAGTAAACACTTAATAAGCTCATGAGACCTGGTTATTCACAGTAGGTACTTTATCATAGTAGAGGTTGTATTTCTACATTCTAGTAGCTGACAGTTTTGTTTAATCATAGAAGGTAGCTAGAGTTAATCCATAATGAAAAGCAAAGCAGTGGCCACAGCAGGAGAGAGTGAGAAACATCTTTGAGAGTATTACATTTTTTGAATTAGTGAGTAGTTTAGAACTCCTCAATATGGATTTCATTTTATTTTTTCATAATTAATATGTTTAAAGAAATTTCGAGGTAGAAAATGGGGAGTTTCCTTTTGAATAGTTTGATTATAGTCCATTTTTCCTCTTTCCAGCTTGGTAGTATCAAAAGTATGTATCATTAGATTGGAGCAATTTAACCAGTCTTTATTGTACACCTGCTACAGGCAGGTTCTTGGTCTACAAAAGCAAATATGCCATCTTCTGTGGCTTCAGCAAGCACGTGGTTGGGCTTTGAGATTGACACCATGGCCAACTATGATACAGTGGGGAAAGTGCTGTGCTACTTATTGGGACAAAGGATTCTGGATTTTCAGGGAGGAAATAATTGTGTTTTTGTGGAGGGAAATGGGGGTACTAAGAAAGTCTTCAAAGAAGAGATGAAAACAATTTTATCTGGGCATTTCAGGATGTGTAGAACTTCTAAAGGCAGAAAGAGTGAAGAGAAGTATTCTAGTTAAGGGGGAGAGCAGGAGCAAAGGCACCGAGCTGTAAATGTGACTAGTATTTTCTGAGACTTAAAAAGGACCATTTGGCCGGGCGCGGTGGCTCAAGCCTGTAATCCCAGCACTTTGGGAGGCCGAGACGGGCGGATCACGAGGTCAGGAGATCGAGACCATCCTGGCTAACCCGGTGAAACCCCGTCTCTACTAAAAAATACAAAAATCTAGCTGGGCGAGGTGGCGGGCGCCTGTAGTCCCAGCTACTCGGGAGGCTGAGGCAGGAGAATGGCGTGAACCCGGGAGGCGGAGCTTGCAGTGAGCTGAGATCCGGCCACTGCACTCCAGCCTGGGCGACAGAGCGAAACTCCGCCTCAAAAAAAAAAAAAAAAAAAAGGACCATCATCTCACACACAAAAGACAGACCAAGATTTTTCATGTTATGATAACTTGCCCATTTTGCTTATGCGTTTCGGTTATGCAGTAACTAATCAATCATTTTGTCAACAGTTTTCATTTTGTAATTCACAGGAGCAACTTGTAATGGCAAGGAATTTGAGAAAGAAAAGGGAATGTAAAGAAGTGAATGATTTTAAAAGGGTATCACAGAGGTCTTTTGTTTTTTGTTTTTTGTTTTTGAGATGGAGTCTCGCTCAGTCACCCAGGCTGGAGTGCAGTGGCGCGATCTCGGCTCACTGCAAGCTCCGCCTCCGAGGTTCACACCATTCTCCTGCCTCAGCCTCCTGAGTAGCTGGGACTACAGGCAGCCGCCACTGCACCCAGCTAATTTTTTGTATTTTTAGTAGAGACGGGGTTTCACTGTGTTAGCCAGGATGGTCTCGATCTCCTGTCCTAGTGATCCACCTGCTTCGGCCTCCCAAAGTGCTGGGATTACAGGTGTGAGCCACCGCTTCTGGCCCACAGAGGTCTTTTCTTGATAAGACAAAAGCTGCTGGTGAGGGGCACAAGAGACCCTGCCAAGCTCAGTGCCTGATTTCCAGGTTCCATCTCGGGTTTCTTTGACAAGTATACATATGTAACAAACCTGCACGTTATGCACATGTACCCTAGAACTTAAAGTATAATAATAATAATAAATAAATTTTTTTAAAAAACTATAAAGGATCTGATATTTTACCCTACTTGCGAACTAACACATTATTAGCCTGCCACAGGGCACTCTTGGGTCAGAGATAAAGGCCTTTGTTACTCAGAGTACAGCAAGTAGCTTGAGCTTCATGTTCCTGTCATTCCCCTCACCCTCTGGGTCCCATGAGGGCTGGCACCGCAGAGCCACTGACTGGGTGCATGCTATGAGGCAGCGAGCTTTCCATACAGGCGGTGCGGTTACAGTACAACTGAGGAACATGAGTCCCTTATCAGGGGCTGCAAATAATGGACAGCAAACACATCAACCCTTTTCCCTGAGGGAGACCCTATCTCTATCTTGCAATACTGCCTTAGAACAAAGGCTGCCAGTGCCTCTGCTCAAAAGGCGCTCACAAGGTGTGCAGAACTCAAGAGACTGTGGAGAATTGTCTCCCAATAGACTCCTTGAGTCTTTTTTGTTCCTTTAGGAAAACCAAAAGCAATAGCAACTATTCCAGCAACCTTCTTCAGAAGAAAGGGACACTGTGCAATAAAACATATAAAATATCATATCAAACCAATATTGAATGTGAAGTAAGGATTAAAAGTAAGTTATTGGGAATTCCATCCAGACTGGAAGACCTTTGACTCTGGCTGCCATCTTTTCTCCTTGGCTATGAAAGAGATGAAATCTTCCAGGAAGTCCTCAGAGGCTCCAGTTGCTTCCTCCTGTGATGAGGTATAGCCAGCTGGATGGCAGAGTTTCTGCTTTAGCTAAATAACACTTGCCGGTATGTCTAGCTTGGTGACTCCAGAGGGCAATATTGCCAAGTTCAGTATATACATGAGGAAGGTAGATCTACCTCCTTTATTGTAGGGAGGGCACAGACTTATCATCGAAAGGAAAGGGCATGGTTGCACCAACTCCATGGCCGCTTCTAAGAGAGAGCCATAACAGAAGCTGCAAGGATCACTTCCTCATTGATTAGAAGACATTAAACCCTCAGGGAGGAGATGGAGAAATTGGGCAGGTCAGATGGGGGGAAAGGTCCCCAGCTACAAAATGGAACTGTATTGTGTCCCAGATAGTGGCACACCTCTCTTTACATCTAGGCAACCCAAATTGGTTTCCCTGAATACAGAAGCCTCAATGTTGGCAATGCTGAGGTATGGAGAAGGTAGTTCCAGAAAGGATGTGCTGTCCCTGGAGAGCATTATAGCTACTTTAAAGTATAACTTCACCAAAGTTACAAGCTCTGTTCGAACAGCACATCTTTCCGTCGATATGCAAAGGAACAGATCTGGGAACAAAAACCAACTTACCTATGTTAGAGGTATTTCTGGAGGAATTAAGCATGAGATTCAAGTCTTAAGAGCCTCTTGTTCCCCCTTCTCCCCCGGTTGAGTACATATGTTTTGCTCCTTGATACAGCCTTAGTGGAGAAAGTAGACAGTCAACTGGAGAAGCTCTGGGCCTGGCTTGGTTCTGAGTTTGAATTGTAGCATCATTAAATCTTAGACTCTAATTTATTGTCAGAGGTGATGTTCAGTTTGCTGGAGGCCCTCCTACACATTGATTTGTGTGAGTCTTGCCTTCCTGCTTGTTTCTTACCTGGCCTTTGAGCAGGATATAAGCTTTTGCTGACTGGCCCTTTGAAGTCACTGCATCTTCTTTTGCCAGAACTTTGCTGTCAGCAGTCTTCTAAAATGGATCCTGCTGTGTACCTAAGCTGGCCCTCCTCCAATGGGAAAGGTGTGCTCAGCTCATTTGGATAAGCACATGGAATACCTTAGTTCAGATGGAAAGAGTATGCTTGTTGATTGGGCAGTACTATAGTCAGACCCCCAAATGTACAATTTAGAATGCAGATGTAGCAAATTGATGAATTTAGTTTGAGTGGAAGAAGCTGAAGGATCCTAGGAAAAGCAACTGTTTTCGGTAGGTCATATTAAGACACACTTAGTTGATTATCTTTAAATGGATTACACTTTTCTGTGTTTGTTTACATAGGTCTTTATCGCCAGTACCTAGAAATGCTGAACACTACAAGCAAAGACATTCTCACGGGCATTATGGCTGTGAATATAGGAAGGATCCAAAAAGACCCGTCGCTTGGAGAATGGACAGTGAGAAACATGGACAGAGTAAACCAAGGATTCCCTCTCGTGGAAATATATATTACCAGTCTTATGAACATAGATCACCTTCCCCTAACATAAGAAACTCTTTAGAAAATGTTTATATGTATAAGCCTCACCGAGGATATTCGCCTGGAAGAGGGGACAGTAACAGGAGAGCTCAGTATATGCCCAAATACTCAGAGGGTATACCCTACAAAGAGCATGAGAGGAATTCTTATCCCCAGAAAGTGCAAGGAGGGTATAGTCCTGATGACCACAGAGTTAGAGGAAGTGGAAAAGGAGGGAAGCCACCTCAGAGGTCAATAGCAGATTCTTTTAGATTTGAAGGAAAGTGGCATGAAGATGAGTTGAGGCACCAGAGGATACAAGAAGAAAAATACTCCCAGTCAACTAGAAGAGGCTCTGAAGACTTTGAGACAAGGAGCTCATTTCAGAAGAGGTATAGGAAAACATTAAACCTGGGTAATTTGGTATAATGCCTCAAGTGAAAAGGTCTGTTTACTTTACGGTTGAAGATAACCACCTTGAAAAGCTTTTGTCTAAAAAGACAAAAAGCATTGTAATTTAGTTATGGTGCACTGGTAGTAGTGAAGTATTTCTTTTTACAGTAAATCATGTTGATGGCTAGAATACTTTTAAAAGATGGTATTTTCCTCTTTAACTGCCTTATGCCTCTAGAATTGGCTTAAGGGATTATAGATTAGTTTGCCACTGCATTCTGCATTTAAAGCCATGCTGCCCAACATTCTACACATATAAATTCTCCCTTTCTTCTCTCTATTGCAAGTGTAAACTGCTTTATGTCAACACAGGTATCCTGAGGATCGTGATTTCAGAAAATATGGACACACATCAAAAAGACCTAAAGACGTGGAGAGGTATGAAAGCAGAGAGCCTGCCAGGAATCCAAAGTGGAAGCCCGAGCATTCCCTCCCACCTTACCAAGAGGACACAGACCAGTGGAACCTTGGGCCCCAGACTTATCGACATGCTGAGAGGGAACACCCAGAGACCAGTTCAGCAACCAAAGTATCCTATGACTATCGTCACAAACGTCCTAAGCTCTCGGATGGGGACCAGGACTTTTCTGATGGGAGAACTCAGAAGTACTGTAAGGAAGAAGATAGAAAATACAGTTTTCAAAAAGGCCCTGTAAATAGAGAGTTAGATTGTTTTAATACTGGAAGAGGGAGAGAGACTCAAGATGGACAAGTCAAAGAACCTTTTAAACCGTCTAAGAAAGACAGCATTGCCTGTACTTATCCAAATAAAAATGATGTTGATTTGAGGTCTAGTAATGACAAACGGAAGGAAAAAATAAAGAAAGAAGGGGATTGCAGAAAAGAGAACAATTCTTCCAGTAACCAACTTGATAAAAGTCAAAAACTTTCTGATGTGAAACCCTCGCCTATCAATCTTAGGAAGAAATCACTTACAGTTAAAGTAGATGTGAAGAAAACAGTAAATACATTCAGGTATTATCTTTGTTTTTTCTTTATGATATTTGATAATGTTTCTACAATCTTTATTTGCAGCTTCCAAAATAGAATTAATAGTTTGTTTAGAGTCCGTCGAGTGGGAGGGATTGCCAAGAATTTTCCCCAAAAAAAGCCCTGTAGTGAGGCTGTTTCCTGTGATTAGTTACATGGGAGCAATTTCGTGTCTCCTTGTTTCCGCGTCCTATCTCCAGATGCTTCTTGGATGTGGGGCATTCTGTGGAGTTGTTCCTCTTTACAAATTCACTTGTTTTTATGCTGCCAGGTTTTCCTTATCCAAGGATTAGCTGGGTAGAGTTCAAGAAAATCTAGTCCTTGCTCAGTTTCTCAGAGCCTGTGCTTTCTGTGGCCTGAGATTCAGAGAATTTTTTGAGCTGAAAGGGACCTTAGCAGGACCTAGATTTATACAGGAGGAAAGCGCGGCCCTGAGAGATGAAGTGACTTGTCTAAGTCAGAGTGGCTTGGGCTCAAATCCACGTGTTCCCTTATGACTCAATGAGGCAGGTGACTTAATGTGGTTTTTGCTGCCATCTCAAAATGACTGGGGCTCAACCAACTAGATTCTCCCAGGTAGAGGAAATTACACCATAATCTGAGAAGATGCCTATTTTTAAGACATTTACTTTAGCCCTTAATGATTCTTTAAAAAAATAGACTATTGTTGTTATAGGTTACATTCTCTTAAAGCAGACTCACGTGCTTTGTTCCTCGACAAATATTACTTCCATTTAATGTATATAATAAGGCACTGCAGTTGGCCTAAAACTAAACGGCTAAAACTGTTCATGACCTTAATACGCTACGAGTATGTGAATGAAAAGGGGTGGGCCATGTTGATTTGGTATGTTTATATTCATGCTTGACTCATTTGTTTTTGAACCAAAAATGAGAGAAAACAAAATCCAAAGGGTTTTGGGGAGATAAACCCACAAGTCCTTTTTTGTAAAACAAAATATTTTTTGTTCCTTTTTCTTTTCTCTCCTTTTCTTTTGAGACAGGGTCTTGCTGTGTTGCCCAGGCTGGAGTGCAGTGGCACGATCACAGCTCACTGCAACCTCGAACTCCTGGGCTCAGATGATCCTCCTGCCTCTCCTGTGTTGGCCTCCTGAGTATCTAGGACTATAGGTGCATGCCACCATGCCCAGCTAATTTTTTTCTTTTTTTATAGAGACGGAATCTTGCTATGTTGCCCAGGCTGGTCTCAAACTCCTGGCCTCAAACGATCCTCTCACCTCGGCCTCCCAGAGCACTGGCATTACCAGCCTGAGCCACTGTACCTGGCCTCTGTTCCTTTTCTTAAATTTAGACATGGCAACACCCCACCTCATAGTTCTTTTGCATTCATTGCACTTGTACAAAATATTTTTAAATATACGTATGTGTATTTATATATGTGCTCAGAAAGCATTTATAAGTATGATTATATTACAGAAAGTTCAAGAAATAAAGGGGAGAATCATCCATAATTCTACTACTCTACAACAATTTTATTTGCATTTTAGTCTAGTTATTTTTCTATGTATATTTATACATGACTGCTGTGGTATATTAATAATTTTGTATCTTTTTACATATGTCTTGAATAATTTTGTGCTATTATATCTCCTACTAGTTCTTCATCTTAAAAGCACAAAAGCTTCTGTAAGTACCAAGTTTAAGAATGTTACCTTAACGGCCAGGCACAGTAGCTCATGCCTGTAATCGGAGCACTTTGGGAAGCTGAGGTCGGAGGATCGCTTGAGCTCAGGAGTTTGAGGCTGCAGTAAGCCATCATCGTGCCATTGCACCCCAGCCTGGGCAGTAGAGTGAGACTCTGTCTCAAAAAAAAAAAAAAAAAAAGGGAGGGGAGCTTGGATTATTGGATTACATTCTGATGGCTATGAGATATACATATATAACATATAGCATACACACTTTTCTTTCTTTTTTTCTTTTCAAGACAGGGTCATGCTCTGTCACCCAGGCTGGAGTGCAGTGGTGTGATCATGGCTCACTGCAGCCTTGAACTCCTGGGCTCAAGTGATTCTCCTGCATCAGCCTCCTGAGTAGCTGGGACTACAGGCGTGCACCACCACACCCAGCTAATAAAAAATATTTTGTAGAGATAGAAATCTTGCTATGTTGCCCAGGCTGGTCTCAATCTCATGGCCTCATGCAATCCTCCCTCCTTGGCCTCCCAAAACACTGGGATTACAGGCATGAGCCACCGTACCCAGCCTTAAGCTTTTTTTCTATCCAACGTTCTATTTTGAAAATGTTCAAACATACAGAAAAGCTGAAAGAATTCTACAGTGAACGCCCATATACTCACCACCTAAAGTCTACAATTAACAGTTTACTTTCATAATTACAAATGTATCTATTCATCTATTGTTCCACCTTATTTTTTGGATATTTTTCAAAGTAAGTTGCAAATGTCAGGACACTCCCATTTAGATACCTTATAAATTTTTGTTTACAGTTCCTCTTTTTTCTTTTGAGGTATAATTATATACAATGAAATGCATAAAAATTTTTAACTTTTTAATAAAAGTAATGATGTGGCCAGGTGCAGTGGCTCACACCTGTAATCCCAGCATTTGTGGGAGGCTGGGGCAGGCTGATTGCTTGAGCTCAGCAGTTCGAGACCAGCCTAGGCAACATGATGAAACCCCACCTCTACAAAAAAATACAAAAATTAGCTGGGTGTGGTGACATGTGCCTGTAGTCCCAGCTTCTTGGGAGGCTGGGATGGGAGGATTGGCTTGAGCCCGGGAGATGGAGACTGCAGTGAGCCATGTTTGTGCCACTGCACTCCAGCCTGGGTGACAAAGCGAGACCCGTCTCAAAAATTAAAACTAAAAAAATAAAAGTAATGATACCCCCATGTTTAATAATGAAGTGTGTTATAGTGAAAAGAGAATTTAAAAATTGTAACACTTTTAAAGAATGCTAGAAATACCAGTTTTGAAGAGTTTTATTTTAATAGACCTCATTAGAGATACTGAACAGTTAATTTTATAATTTGATATGAGAAATGGAAGCTTGATCTTTATCATGTGTCACAAAAATGAGCTGAAAATGGAGGCTGCTGCATCTTTTAGTTTGAATTTATAAACTATGATTTTGTGAAATCTCATCATCTGTCACTGGGGTCTGGCAGCATACCAGGGCCATCTGAATACCTGCCCAGGGCCTGCAGCATGGCTTGTGTAATGACCTCCACTGCAAATCCTCTCTGTTCAAAGACCTGAAAAATAAATAACTGAGCAAATACATGCATCTTTTCAGTATGATAAAGCGTCGTAGTCAACAAAATCTTTATTTCCTGGTGAATGGGTTATGGATGAATTTTGTGGTTTGGATTTAATTGTATGTGGACTGATCCATAAAACAAAGATAATGCCCTCAGTAGAATTATGTTTTCATCTATTAATATAAATTAGATTTTTCTTTTCTAGAAAAGAGTAAAATAATCAGAGTGCAGAGAGAACTTTATTTATTGGTTAACATCTAGAGAGTTCATCTGCTTTTTTTGGGAAATGCTAAAATGGCTAGTTTTGTGCATTTGTTTACTTAGCTTTGGTTGAGAATTGATATTTGTTATTCCAGTTATCAGTATGGTTGAAAACAAAAGGTTATCACTCTGTGAGTTTTTTAGATTCTAGTTTGTATCTAGAACAGCAGTAGGTAAACACTTGCTTGAATGTTCACCACATAGTTAATACTTCCGTTAAGAAAGACTGTATTCTAATTATCCACTCTGTCAGAAACTTCATTATCAGAAATTACATCTGAGTCATAATTATATGTTTCAGAATGTAAGTTAGGGAATCACAGTATGAAAATTTCTACTAAGGTTGTTACATATGCAAAACATTAACTGTTGTATATATGCATCGGAAGTTTTGAGGCAGACAAATGCAGGTGTTAGTTTAATGTTGGGCTGAGTGGGTGAGGGATTGACCCTTGGCTAGGCCAGGAAGGAAGAGGAGGAGGGAGAGGGAGGAGGGAGGAGGTGGTACTAATATCTGGAGCAGAATAAACTGCTGCTGATGGATCAGAGGCTTCTTTGATCTCCTGGGAAGCTGATACGAGACACCTGGGACATGGGGAAGGTTGTCCATCAGCATTTATGGCTATCAGAGTTGATGGTGGACTAAGTACATTGGCCACATTTGCGTCTAATCCTTTATTTCCCACTGAAGAGACACAGAGCCTCTCTATCCCTATCCGCTCTTTTCCCGCTTTGAAAGGGGAGGAGGTGGGTGATGGGCCCCAGAGGACATTGGAACCCTGACACTGAGGAAACAGGTGTCATGCAGGCAGGGAACAATGTGAAAAGCCATAACTGAGATTGAAGGAAGGGAACCTACTCACATAAGTTTACCTGTGATGGATACTGTTCCGCTGGAGGTAAAATAAGCTGCAGGTGGGGATATATTTTATACCCAGACCTGCCACCTTGCTGTTATGTAGCATAAAAAACTAAAGTTCTCCCCTACTTTAATTTCTCATGCGCATTTTAAAATCAAAAATTAATTGAGAGAACGTTCCCTTTCGTTCCTATTTTTGACCCTAGCTTCTCTTAGTGTCTCTTAGGAGGCCTTGTATAGGGATTCTGTTGGCAGTTAGAGTGCATAGGTTTTTGTCTTCCTGTGGACCACTGATCAGCTTTGTGACATTGGGCAGGTCACTTGGCTATAACCTTTTGGGCCCAAATTAGCCTGCAGTTCCTCCTGGCTCTGAGTCTGCTTGGATTGGCCATGTGTTGGTGACCATTGAAGCTGAGTCGACAGACACATGGAGGATCATCATGTTCATCTCTGAACTTTATATTTGAGATTTTATATTAAAAATATTAAATTTAAATTGGTCTAAGTTAAGCAAAAAATAAAAATAAAAAAAGCCAAGAAAGTTAAAAAAACAAAATTAAATTGGCCTCGATTAAAATGTTGAAGTCTGGCTGGGCATGGTGGCCCATGCCTGTAATCCCAGCACTTTGGGAGGCCGAGGCAGGCAGATCCCTTGAGCTCAGGAGTTTGAGACTAGCCTGGGCAGCATAGTAAAACTCTGTCTCTACAAAAAATACAAAAATTAGCCAGGTGTAGTGGTGCACACTTATAGTCCCAACTAATCAGGAGGCTCAAGTGGGAGGTTGGCTTGAGGAGGCAGAGGTTGTAGTGAGCTGAGATTGTGCCACTGCCCTCCAGCCTGGGCGACAGAGCCAGACCCTGTCTCAAAAATAAAATAAAATGTTGAAGTCCTCTCTCTCTCTCTCTCTCTCTCTCTCTCACTCAGTCTTGCTTTGTCACCCAAGCTGGAGTGCAGTGCTGTGATCACGGCTCACTACAGCCTTGATGTCCTAGGCTCTAGCAATCCTCCCACCTCAGCCTCTCGAGTAGCTGGGACTATAGGCACACACCAACATGCCTGGCTAATTTTTTTTTTTTAATTTTTAGTCGAGATGAGGTCTTGCTATGTTACCCAGGCTGGTCTTGAACTCCTGAGCTCAAGCAATCCTCCTGCCTTGGCCTCCGAAACTGTAGCCTCTCGAGTAGCTGGGATTACAGGCGTGAGCCACTGCACTTGACCTTATCATCTCTTTAGCTGAAACACTCATTTCAAATTGACCAAGTCATTTTTGATTCATTATTTGTTCATTCAGTGGGTATTTTTTGAGGACCTACCCTGTGTGAGACAGTCTGTCAGGGTGCCCTGGGACTAGAGAGCTGCATACGATTAGGTTTCTCCTTTGGTTTATTGGAGTGCATGTGTGACTCAGCAGAAGATGGGTGGTACCAAGCTGGGAAATTGAAGAGAGGCATCATGTAGTTGACATGTGAGCTAGGCTTCAAAGGCTGGTGTATTTCAGACACATGGAGATGAGGCAAAAGGAATTTTATATTTACAGGTTAACAATGGCAGTAAAACATACACAGGAACTTTGACCTGTGTGGTTTTGAGCAGTGAAAAGGAATAGAGGGAAAGGAGACTGAAAGGTAAGAATGCTGCAACTGCCAGCTGGATTTGACATTATCAGCTGATAGGAGAGGGCCGGCAGCCCAGTTCTGGCTGCCAGAAGGTTGTCGTCTATGAGGTAGACTGAATGCATGTTGGGGCTGGGGAGGCCCACTAGAGGACTTTTGTGCAAAAAGTATTGAGATGCGGAATGAGGGGAGGAGTAATCTCCCTGAACCTTTTCCCTCAACTCCACAATTTCTAAATTTGTTCTTAGGAAGACAGGAGCAAATTATATACAGTCATGCATTGCTCAACGATGGGGATACGTTCTGAGAAATGTCTTGTTAGGCGGTTTTGCCACTTTCTGAAGATCATAGAGTGTATTTACACAAACCTAGATGATGTAACCTACTACACACCTAGGCTATATGGTAGAGCCTATTGCTTCTAGGCTACAAACCTGCACAGCATGTTACTGTACTGAATACTGTAGGCAACTGTAACACATCAGTAACTATTCGTGTATCTAAACATATCTAAACCTAGAAAAGCTGCACTAGAAATACAGTACCACCATCATTTAAGTGGTCATTAATGGAAACGTCGTTATGCTGCATGTGACTGTAATTGGGAAAGTGCTTTATATGAACTATAGGATGCTGTATGAAGTGTTAGTTATTAGTTGGAAGAAGACAGAAAGGAAAACTTTATATGTGTCATATGGATTTTGGTATATATGAGAAGCTTCCAGAGGGCAGGGGAATCTGTTGGTTTTGGCTGCTGTTGGGTTTTTTGTTGCCGTTTTGCCATGCAGTTCGTTTCTTTGATGAGTCCTAAGTGTGTACAACAGGAAATTAAGGTTTAATGTAGCTTTTTATGTTTTCTTGGTTATTACCCACAACGCTCAGAGAACATCAGTGGAAATATCCTTAAACAGAAAAATAAACAGGGAAAGTGCAGTCGAGGGAACAAAGGATCTTGGAAGGTTTAATGAAACTAGTACCAGAAATAGTATTAGAATAGAGATTTTTGGCTGTATTTTAATTTTTTAAATTGTCTAAAATGCATCTCAAATGAGAACATTTGATCTTTTTAGCTTAACTACTTGCTTTGCGGGTATTTCCTGAAATTATTAACTTGTTAATCAATCCATACCATAGGAAATAGTAAAAAGTAAAATGTGAACCAAAAGATGATTACATTTACAAATATAAATATTTAGAACATTTTGCATTCTCATACCTAAAGAGGGTTTTTCTTGTACCAAAAGTATCATAATTATTTTTAAAAGACTAAAATTTGGAGGTTTTACTATGTTAATGTATATTTTCTAGAAAATGATAATTTTAATTTTTTCTTAAATATCTTGTAGTAGAGGAACTCTAGGATAAATTTTAATGGATAACAAGTTTAAACACTAAGATTTCAGGAATTAAATATATAATAGCTTCATAGTTAAAAGTATATAACTCCTGCGGATTGAGGATTGAGCATGGAGTGGGGACAAGAGTTTCAGCAGTAATTTGTAAGAAATTTTAAGTAAATGTTAATAATTACCCATTGGAAAACCGAACATCTTTATCAGCTTATTTCCTTTTGGGATAAACTGAGGCTTCCAGAAAAAACCTTATCAACTGATTTCCTCTGGTGTATGGACCATTTGTATAGTTCTATTTAAATATACTAGTTTCGTTCTGTAAAATGTTTTTAAAGGCTATTTTTTTTTTTGGTATGGCACAGGAATTTTGTAACTTTAAACCCCCTTAAACAGAGAGCATTTGTAATTCTTTGTTAGTGGAGGTCGTTACGGGGTGTTCTAACATTTGCCAGCAAATGTCTCTTAGCTAGTTATCATATACACAGTGGGAAGCTTGGAGCAAATTAGGAGGAAATAAGGGAAATGCGCCTTCTTTCTAATGAAAGTCCTTCTAATGAATCAACGAAACCACAGCAGTGCGGTCAACCTGCTACATGGTTACATTTCTGTGTTTCTGCCTTGGCACGGAGTTGTCCCTGGCAATGCTGGTCTGAGAGCAGGGAGCACGGAAAGTCAGATGGAAGCATTTCCTCTGATAAGTTATAAATAGACACTCAAAGCCATTTTTATTAGAGGAGCTAAAATTTTTGGTTAAAGAATATCTGTAAGCCCCTTATAACCCTGCAGCAGTTTAGATATGTGGCTGTTACATGACTTAAATAAATAAATACATATGTGCATGCATGCACTTGTACCCCCAGACACATCTGTCTGTCTGCTTTCTGCTATATGATGAGCTATTCCAGTGGTGCTCTGTTATTTAAAACATACTTCAGGGCTCTCTTTTGGATTTATCTTCTGAGCCTGTAATATAGCCATTAAGAACCCCAGCAGTTGCAAATGTCAGTTCTTTGGACAATGAGCTTGATTTTTGAGAAGAGTCAAAAGCAATTTAGAGTTAACTACAGGGAAATAAGATAGGTACAAGCTGATTAGTGCCATTTTGGGTCCAAAATGAGATATAATTATAAAATAATGAGAAAATTTCTTCATTGATGCATAAAGTACCTCCAGACAAAGAATTTCTGAGTAGTTTTAAGCAAGCACAGCATTCTTGGAATAAGGTATAGTTTTTCATTACAACAGTTGGAAGACGTGTTCATTTGAATGCTCAATCTCTAGGATGTGAGACAAAGCAACCAAGACGTCCATTGTCTCAGGGTCGTGGCACCTTCCCCATAGGGCTATTGTAAAGATGAAATGAGATAATGTTGGTAAGCTCTAAGCCCCCATGTTTGGCACGTGATAAGCCCTCAATAATAGTTAGCTCTGTATCATAACCATTAGTTTGTAAAAGTACTTAGAGGTCAGGAGAGCTCTTAACAAAAGTTATAAGATTCAGAAGGCATTAAAGTGGTAAGATAGCTGGGGTTATATAATAAATGGTAGTATTTCTTTATGGGTACATTGAGGGTGAACACTGTAACTGGTGTTAATGACCATAACTTTGCCTAACAGCTAAGACTGTTTTCTGAGAATTTAGTGAGACTTTGTAATTAAGTTAATCTCTTAACAGAATTTTATTTCAAAATACAATTCTAAGCTTCTTATTACTGATATAAAGATATAAGGATTTTTATTAAGTTAGAGAGGTTCTTATGTTTGATATCGGCTTTTTAAAGTGTGGTAGTATTTCAAGATAAAATAATTTTGCTGGACTAACAATATTTTGGCCATTTGGAAGTAGAAAATAATCTAATCAATTACATTTTGCATAGTAAGTGTCTTTAATACCTTGTGTTTTTGAAGTAAAAATTGTTTCACTTAGAATTTGAAGGATTTTATTATTAAATTGGCAAATATTTAATGACCTCTGATTTGAAAGAACTCAGAGCCATGTATCTGTAGTTAATTTCTCCTACTTGTTATTGTACATGTTTTATGGCATGGAATTTAGTGCCTTAATTATAAGAAAAGATATACATCTTTTTAGTTTTGTAGCTATCTTAATTTTTGATAAATTCTTTTCTCCACAAAATAGTTTCAAATTGAGTTAAACATTTGCGAATTATTCTAGGGTTGCTTCTAGCTATTCCACAGAGAGACAGATGTCACATGATTTGGTTGCTGTTGGCAGGAAAAGTGAGAACTTTCATCCAGTGTTTGAACATCTTGACTCAACTCAGAATACTGAAAACAAACCTACAGGAGAATTTGCTCAGGAAATCATAACAATAATCCATCAAGTTAAAGGTTGGTATATTTTGCACATACATTAGGGATAACACAAAAGTAATGTAGTAACTTTTCACGAGATACAGGTAAACACCTGCAGTATAGTTTAATAGTAATTAATACTTCATTGTAAGCTAGACTGTGAATTAGTAAATCTTTTGAAGAGAGTATCAGGCATTCATTTGAGCCTAGTTCTTAGTTCCGATAACCTTGTGCTTCAAGTGTTAGTAGATTGGAAATTGCAAGTTAGAAAGGGAGAGGCTGGCTGCTGCAAAAGACAAGGCATACTGAGAGCAGTAAGAAACAATAACTGGGAACCTAACAGGGAGGAAAAAGCAACAAAAACAGATAGGAAACTCAAGAAATCAGGAAGCCTAGGTCATTTTATGATTCTTAAAGCCCCCTGAGGGCATTACTAGGACTTTGTATCTTAAGGATGATGCTGAGTGATCAATGAAACTTCTAGTTTGCTTTGGCATTCTTTATGTCTGGGAGTTACGTAATAAATAAATACTTTTAATGGTTTGCATTAAATTGTTTTGTTTTTGCTCCTGGCGAGTTTCCATTAATTGGAAAATTCAGTGATATAGAACAACTTTCCCCAGTGATGCTACACAAATAAGGCAATTTTAGGTGTTACAAGCTGGAGGCCTTCAAGAATTTAAAATTTTTTATTTTGTACTTCCTACTAGACGATTGCATTAATCTTTCTTACCTTCATAAAATATATTTTGAAAATGAGGTTTTTTTTTCTCTGCGTCCCTCAAACTGAGGCATGTATTTACTTTAAAGCACATAGTTTGTCTGAAACAGCTCATCCTCTCAGCTCCAGTCCCTCTCACCCAAAGGAAATGTGATTCTTGGCAGAAATGGAGCTGATTTGCAGAAAAATCCAGGAGATTGTCCCAGAACAGGAACAGTAAATTAGGGAGGAGGATTGCTTAAGTAGCATTCTGATGGGCCAAGTGTATTCTCTTCCTCTGTATCCTATTAAAAGTGTGTAGCGTAGCTGATTTCTAAATGTTTTCATGCACTTTAATGTGAATTAAAGTGGCATTAGAAGGCCTTCTGTGATATGCAGACATAACAGTTAGTATTTGTTTGAAATTGTTTTGATGTTTCAGGCTTGTTTTTGAAGTTACTTTTTATTTTCATTCAACTGTGAAGCTCTGTGCCATCTTTACTTTCCAGATATAGTAAGTCTTGCCTTGGAGAAGAAAGGTTCTTGCTTTGAAAGAGCCATTGTCTTTTCCCCTGGACAAGTAAGCAGGCATGTCAGATAGAAAGAAAATTCTTTGATTAATAAATCAGGCATTTTTACTCTTGTTTGGGCTTGGGAAGGCACGTGAGAGCTACAAATTAGTCTGCGAAATAAATTTGGGTCGCACATATTTTTAAGAGAAAACAGGTTGAATTTAAAAAAATAATCCCTTCTTTCTGTGCTTTTATGTAATCTTTTAAGTGAAATCAGCTTAACATTGAGATAAAACTGTTTGTTTCCCTTTTCAGCAAATTATTTTCCATCACCTGGTATTACTTTACATGAGCGTTTCTCAACAATGCAGGATACACACAAGGCAGATGTAAATGAAATTACATTGAATTCAGATCCAGAAATACACAGGTAATGATTGATTACCATATTATACCCATTTAACTAATGGGGATAAACCTCAGAAAAGATTTGGGAAGGTGCTGCTTTCTGAACCTGCTCACCTGGGCTTGCTGTAGACTCTAGGATTCCATTTCCTTCACAAAAATAATAGGATAATCCAAGCATTATCTGGCCACTGCACTTTGATGGAATGAATAGGATGCACTGAAAACATTGACTAGCATTGTTTAAATGTGTAGGACTTTGAAAATACTTACATACCTAACTTCACTTCTGCTGTCAATAGTAATTGCTGCCTGAGGTCCTCAGTAGAAGAATGAAAGACAGTTGTTAAGCCATTGAAATCATAGGTTGCTTCATGTGATCACAAATAGGTGTTCTGAGGGCAGCCAGATGAAACCATGTGTCTTCTGCTGGCACTTGTTGGAGCAGGTTGTGTACCCTGTCTTGTGAGCTGATTTGAATACATGTGAGAATGCGGTATATCGCCAGAGCAAAGGTTGAGATTACACAGACTACTGATTTGAGAACCACTAAAGCTTCCTTGTAATATGATTCATAGGATATGAATATCCTGGGAGACTGCCATATAGGTGAAAAACTATCTGGTAGCAAGTTTCTTTTGCTTTCTCCAAAACATACTAGCTTTATTTCAAATTCTATTCTGTAATAGTAGAACCAAGGTATCAGTGTATAACATAATTATTTAATTGTACTATGCCTTTATTATTTTAGGAGAATAGATATGTCTTTGGCCGAGCTTCAGAGTAAACAAGCTGTGATCTATGAATCGGAACAGGTTAGTGAATACAATTTTTGATGAGAAATTATCTTATTGTTGGTATACTAATGGCAAGGATATTGGTGGTTGGGAGAGAAAAGGGAGTTACAGTACATGAAGAAGGAGGATTGAAACCCAGGAATCTGAAATTAAAAAGCTCTTCAGGTGATTCTGACTATCAGTCAGGTTCGAGTGAGAATACTGACAAAAGACAAAAATATTCCCTAAGAGGGACAATCCCTAAGGATAACAACTTTGTAAAATTGACACGCAATTACAGCATTTGATATTCATCCCCAAACTCCACACTGTAAAGCTTATGGAAAGTATATTAGATACCTATTTTTTTTCAAAGCAATCTTGTAGAATATATTTTTAAATTGTACATGGAATGAATGCACAGGAACAAAATTTCATTTGATATTGCCCTTCTGTTTACTGCAGAATGTATGAAACATTCTGTGGAATATGAACTAGCAAAATAAGGGAAATAAGGGACTAAATTTCTTTATTCATGTGTTGTGTGTGGTTCCCATCCAACACCTCCCCTCCCACCTCCCATTTCTTTGCTAATTAAAAAGACTGTCTTGACTAGCCAGGAGGGAAGAAAACTGGCTCTTGTTTTAGAAGAATTATATCAAGTTCTAAAAGAACTGCTAATTTATTCATTGAGAATAAAGAGTTTTTGTAGAGGAGATATTTTAATACATTTCTGATAGAATATATAAATAATTTTTTCACTTGTGAAATGATTATAATTTTTGCTGAATTTATGGAGATAGGTTAATTTGTTGAACAAATGATATTTTCAGACAATTTCTAATCATCAAAGTCCTATAATCAACTTACAGGAAATCTGTGCTTTTTTAAAAAAATCACCTATAATTTAGTCATTTAACACAAAATATTATTTGATCATCTTTTCTGGCAGTCTTACTGCTTGCATTTTAACGTAGTCACTGTCATAGTATATGTAGTTTTATATGCTTTTTTCTTTTTACTTGATCCATAATAACATTCCTTTTATGTAAAATCTCTGAATTCGCCATGACCTTTTATGATTGAGGCTTTTAAATTTTGTTTTGAGACAGAGTCCTGGTCTCACCCAGGCTGGAGTACAGTGGTACAATCATGGCTCACTGCAGCCTTGACCTCCTGGGCTCAAGTGATCCTCCCACCTCAGCCTCCTGAGTAGCTAGGACTACAGACATGTACTACCACGCCCGGCTAATTTTTTTATTTTTTGTAGAGACAGGGTTTTTCCATGTTGCCCAGGCTGGTCTTGAACTCCTGGACTCAAGGGATCCACCCACCTCGGCCTCCCAAAGTCCTGGGATTACAGGTGTGAGCCATTGCACCTGGTCCTTGTTAAGTTTTAATTAACTTTTTTCTTTTTTTTTTTTTTTTGAGACAGAGTCTCACTCTGTCACCCAGGCTGGAGTGCAGTGGCGTGATCTCAGCTCACTGCAACCTCCACCTCCCAGTTTCAAGCCATTCTCCTGCCTCAGCCTCCCAAGTAGCTGGGATTACAGGCACCCATCATCACACCCGGCTAATTTTTGTATTTTGGTAGAGATGGGGTTTCACCATGTTGGCCAGGCTGGTCTTGAACTCCTATTCAAATGATCCACCCACTTCAGCCTCCCAAAGTGCTGGGATTACTGGCATGAGCCACTGCACCTGGCCTAATTAACTTTTTTCAATAAGCACTTTTCGGCCGGGTGCGGTGGCTCACACCTGTAATCCCAGCACTTTGGAAGGCTGAGGCGGGTGGATCATGAGGTCAGGAGATCAAGACCATCCTCGCTAATAGGGTGAAACCCCGTCTCTACTAAAAATACAAAAAAATTAGCCAGGTGCCTGTAGTCCCAGCCACTCGGGAGACTGAGGCAGGAGAATGGCGTGATCCCGGGAGGCAGAGCTTGCAGTGAGCCAAGATCGTGCCACTGCACTCCTGCCTGGGCAACAGAGCGAGACTCTGTCTCAAAAAAAAAAAAAAAAAGTACTTTTCTATGTTGACTTCCACATAGTCTTTATTACCATAAGTTAAATGATTGTATATTATTCTTTTGACTTAAGTTTACCATGATTTATTTACTCATTCTTCCCTTCCTCTTAATTTTTTTTTTTACATTTGAGTAGCTTCTATTTTTTGTTATTTTAAATATACTATTTTGAATCTGTTTAGGTAGATAATCTTTTCTTTGGGTTAGAGTCTCATAGGTGGGAATCCTGGTTCAATATTAGGAGCTTTTCTGGCTGTTTATTGTCAATTGTGTCTCAAAATATCTGTATTAGTTTACAATACCATTAGCAGGATGAATACAAGATAACTTATCTAGGACTTGTAATTAAGGTTCTTGTTAGATATGGTCTTTGTGCAACTAACAGTATTGTGAATGGTTTGTCTTCTGTCAAAATTCCTCAGACTCTGATCAAAATAATAGATCCGAATGACCTACGACATGACATTGAAAGAAGGCGAAAAGAACGGTTACAGAATGAAGATGAGCACATTTTTCACATAGCTAGTGCTGCAGAGAGGTAATCAGTAGATGACAAACATCCTGTTATCAGGGAGCTTTGGGTTTTACCATAGTTTTACATTTTTTGTGTGATGATAATTTTCATTTTAATATAGGGATTTGCTCCTTCAAATCCGTCTTATATGTTTAAGTGAAATCTATTAAAATGTTTCCAGGTTATTCAGTGATTATCATATGTGGTTTGATTTAAACAACAAAAACTATGGGGTAGGTGGGTATTTGAGGTCTTTATAATTCTGAAGAGGAGTGTTACCGCTTTTAGAATATTAGCAGGAGGCAGGACTGGCAAGTTTGGGGACTATTTAGCTTGAGCTGATTGAAACTCTGATACATTGCGGACTATTTAGCTTGAGCTGATTGAAACTCTGATACATTCTGTGCTTTAGATTCTGGGTTAGTCTTTGAATAGTAGAAAATTTCCTGAAGTCAGTACAGTTATCTTTTGGGACTCTCTGTGGATGTCTGTACTGGATAATTGTGGATAACTGTACTGACAAAAAGTGAAAAAAGTCCACATTTTGTGGATATCGTCCATGAAATTGAGGCAGGTGTAGTAGAAAATGCAGAGGAGACCTAAGTTTGAATCTCATCTCTCTCACTTTACAAGCCGACCAATCTTGGACAAATTTGCTTAGTCTCTGGAGCCTCTTCATCTGTAAAATGATGTTAAAATCAATTTATGCTATGGGGCAGTTATGAATATTAAATGAGCTGGCACATGTGAAGTACTTATGTCATATATGGCAAATAGATCCTCAGTAGATTTTTCTTTCTTAACCTCATACTTCTGTTTAGGGGGCCTCAGTAGTCTAGATCAACCCCAGTTTATCTCTAGTTCTGAATACCACATGGATGGAACTCATGGCAACTCTGGGGCCCCATATGATTATGAGGTATAATTGAACAGGACAGCATTTCCAGTTCACTTGAGTTCTTACACTACTTGGATCTCCCAAAAAGTGAGACTGTATGAATACAAAGAGACAGTGCTAATTGTTTTTCCGTAATCTTTTGTATCAAATTGGTAAGATACTGTATTTGACAAGACCTTTAAGTCAAGTCTGTAGCTAACTAGGTCAGAATACGTGGACTTGATTCTGACAATAAGTTCAGGACTAATTAAAACATGGTGAAACGATGTGTTGAGGCATATAAAACAATTGAAAATGAAAGAGTTAAAATGTTGTCCCTTGCTGTGTGAAAGTCTCCAGTCTCCTAATACGATATGGTTAATGCCTGACATGACTGTGCTCCTTAATGACACAAGCTCTCTGTCATGCTTTCCTTAACTCAACAAGTGTAAGAAACCCCGAGTACCAAGAAACAGGTTTTAAAACCAGATTTAAGACAATCAACATATTTTAAAGATTGTAAGATGCTTTAGGATGTATATTTACCCCTTGACGTGATTAAGAACTTGAGCACTGGAGTTGGACCTGAGTTCAGTGCCTGGCTCTTAGATTCCTAGCTATGTGACCGACTTTGGGCAGATTATTTTGTCTCTGTTTCCTCATCTGTAAAATAGGGATAAGAGTTGTACTTGCCTCACAGTGGTGATTAAAATTAAGTAAAGTGATGAGTGTAAGGTAAAGTAGCTGGTCAGCATTAAGTACTATGAATGCTAGCTTTGAGGACAGTGTGATAGTGTGCAAGGATGTGTTCCTACAAGCTGTCTTTTGCTGGGTCTGTTGGATTATTTTATTTGTATCGGATAGGTGGTGAGGCACAGTGGAGCCATGAGGAATTTTTAAAAGTGAGACATTACTTAACATTCATCCTGCAAAAGTAAACAATTCAGTAGCTTTTAGTGTATTCACGAACTTATGCAACCGTCATTACTATCTAATTCCAAAACATTTCATCACCCCAAAAGTAAACCCTCTACCCATTAGCTGCCACTCCCTGCCCCATTTCTCCTTCCCCCTTAGTCCCTGGCAACCACTGTTCTATTTTCTGTATCTATGGCTTTGTCTAATCCTGACATTTCATATAATCATTTTTTTGTTGTTGTTGTTTTGAGACAGGGTCTCTGTCACCCAGGATGGAGTACAGAGGCATGATCACAGCTCACTGCAGCCTCGACCTTCCGTGAGGCTCAGGTGATTCTCCCACCTCGGCCTCCCGAGCATCTGGGACCACAGGCTCCTGCCAGCATGCCCGGCTGATTTTTCATATTGGTTTTTTTTTTTTTTTTTTTTTTTTTGGTAGAGATGGGGTTTCACCATGTTGCCCAGGCTGGTCTCAGACTCCTGCGCTCAAGGGATCCACCCGCCTCAGTCTCCCAAAGTGCTGAGAGTACAGGCATGAGCCACCACACCTGGCCTGACATTTCATATAAATACGATAATAGAATATGTGGCCTCTCATAACTGACTTCTTTCCTATAGCATAATGTTTTTAATGCTCATCCATGTTGTAGCGTGAGAATTCTTATGCATGGCTGAATAATATTCCATTGTATGGCTGTGTCGTATTATGTTGATCCATTCACCAGTTGATGGACATTTGGGTTATTTCCACTTTTTGTCTATTGTGAATAACTGTGCTGTGAACATTTGTGTGCAAGTTTTTGTGCAGATACCTGTTTTCATTTCTCTTCAATATATGGCTAGGAGTGGAATTGATGAATTTGATGGTTACTCTATGATTAACTTTTTGAGGAACTGCCAGACTGTCTTCCAAAGTGGCTGGACTATTTTACACTTCCACCAGCAGCATGTGACGGGCCCAGTTGCTCCACATCGTTGCCAACTCTTATTATTAATCTCTCACTTTATCCTGATTCAATTTCCTTATTTAAATAAGAAAAATATTTTATCATTTTATCTTAGAAATTCAATTTATAAAAATTGACCTCATTATATATTATGTTTTTATATAAACTTTTAATATCAAGTCAGGGTAGTTTCCACAGAAATGTGAAAGAAATGAAACATGATGCGATCATAAGTCAAAGGATGTAGTGATTTCTCACCTGTGAAGTTTTCCCTCAAAAAATTGTATGCAGCCTCTTTGTCTGTGTTTGCTCACTGGTGTATCCCCACTGCCCTGAGCTCAGTTCATGTTTGTTGAATGAATGGATGAAGAGTTTCCAAAGGAGTAGACAAGACAGAGGATACCTAAATTGTAATGCATTTAGATTTAGGTTACTATTCCCTGATGCCTTAGGATCTTTCACAAGCAAGTCTAACACTTGGGGATTCTGTCTAGCCTCTAGGACCCATCTGTTCTCTACAGGTGCTCCTTAACTTATGATAGGGCAACATCCCGATAACCCACTGTAAAGTAAAAAAATTGTAAGTCAAACCATTGTAAGTTGAGGATGGTCTGGATTTGCTTCCATTTCTTACCCGTTTCTTACTCTAATGTCTCCATGTTTTCTCCCAACACACTATTTCTGCCTTTTCTAACTGTAGTTACTAAGTTTCCTGCAATGTAAATGAGTTGTTTTATTATAGAAGTATGGAGTGTGTTTGATAAAGTAGCTTAAAAATAGTATCAGTGGACTTGAAGAGGACATCAAACTGCCAAGAATTTCTTTTATTTTTTATTTTTTAACAAGGAGTTGGAAGGACAGTCTGTCGTTTAAGCTGGGCAGGTTACGGGAAAACATCAGTTTTTATTCTTGCTATTGCAACAGTCATAATCTATACTGAAGTAGAGTACACTTTATAAAGATATTATATTCATATAGTCAACACGTATTTATATATTGATTTCTTTGTTCTAGTTACTGTTCTAAGGACTGGGGATATAATGAAAAACTATATACAAACCTTTGTCTTCATGTTACTTATAATTTAATGGTAGAAGAAAGAAAAGAAATACATGTCAGTGGAGTGATAGGTGAAAATAAGGCAGAAGAGGAAATTTAATAGCAAAGAGTGACATGTGTGATATGGTTTTATTTAGGGTGGTCATGGAGTACACTTACGACTTTTTTTATTTTATTTTATTTTTTGAGACAGAGTCTCGCTCTGTCACCCAGGCTGGAGTGCAGTGGCGCGATCTCGGCTCACTGCAAGCTCCGCCTCCCGGGTTCAGGCCATTCTCCTGCCTCAGCCTCCGGAGTAGCTGGGACTACAGGCACCCGCCACCGCGCCCGGCTAATTTTCTGCATTTTTTTTAGTAGAGACGGGGTTTCACCGTGGTCTCGATCTCCTGACCTTGTGATCCGCCCGCCTCGGCCTCCCAAAGTGCTGGGATCACAGGCGTGAGCCACCGCGCCCGGCCTCGACTTTTTAAAAAATGTAGCTGGGTTGTGAATTAAGTAAGGGAGTTAGCCATAGGGTTATTTGAGAGGATAGTATTTCAAGAGAGGGAACAGCAAAAGCAAAGACCTTAAGACAGGTGCATGCCTGCTTTTGTTTAAGGAATAGAAAGGGGGACAGTGGGGTTGTGACAGGGTAGTAAAGGGAGAGAGTTAGTAGATGAGGCCAGTCACGAACGACTTTGAAGAACTGAAGGACATGAAGACTTTGTATTTTATTCTGGATGAAGTTAGAAAACATTTTGGGTTGTAACCAGAGAAGAGACATAATCTCACTTAAATTTTAAAAGGATCACTCTGGTTGCTGGGTGGAGAATGGACTGTAAGAGCTAGAGAAAAAAAGTATTTCCTTCTTAAGTAATAAAAAAAGATTAGAGGTAGGAAATCTACATGATAGGGTCGACACGGTAGAGTGGACGCATCAGGGAACCAGGCTGCTTAGATCTTCTTCCTCTCATATCCTCTGTGTGTAGCATCTGCCTCATGATCCAATATGGGTATCTGTGCTTTAGCCATCATGTCCTCATTCTAGCCTTTCCTTTAAAGACTTCTTGAAATTTACACATGATAACTTGTCCAAAATTTAGTCCCATGGCTATGCCTAGCTGCAGGGCAGCTGGGAAATAGATTCTTTAATCTGAGCATTCATTTGCCTGGTCAAAAATCAAGTATCAAAGGATTTAATTTTTATATTGTGACAAAATATACATATCCTAAATTTACCATTTTAACCATTTTTAAGTGTAAAATTCATTGACATTGAGTATATTCACTTGTACAATCATCACCAGGTGTTTGTATCCACTTGCAGAACTTTTTCATCTTCACAAACAGTAACTCTGTTTCCGTTGAATAATAACTCCTCATGCTCTCCTGGCTGCAGCCCCTGGTAACTTCTATTCTTTCTGTCTATATGAATTTGCCTATTGTGGGTATCTAAGTAGAATCAGACAATATTTGTCCTTTTGTCTCTGGCTTCTTTCACTTAGCATAGTGTTTTCAGGGTCAATCCATGTTGTATCATGTGTCAGAATTTCATTCCTTTTTTAAAAAAATTTATTCTCTTTTAAGGCTGAATAATACTCCATTGTATGGCTGTACTACATTTTGTTTATCTGTTTTTCTGTTTGTGGACATTTGTATTGCTTTCACCCTTTGGCTATTGTAAATAGTGCTGTTATGAACATTGGTATTGTCATCTTTTTGGTTATAGCCATCCTAGTTAGTGTAAAGTGGTATCTCATTGTATTTTTAATTTGCATTTCTCTGATGACTAATGATGTTGAGCATCTTTCCATGTGCTTATTGGCCATTGGTATTTTTTGGAGAAATTTCTATTCAAATCCTTTGCCTATTTTAAAATCAAAGTCTTTTTATTGTTGAGGTGTAGGAGTTCTTTGTATATTCTGGATATAGCTCCCTTATCAGATATATGCTTTGCAAAGAGAATTTTAAAAAATCCATTGCTTTGTTTGTAGAAGTAGTCATATACACTAATGGTAATCATTTGGAAAAATATAATAAAGTATAAAATCAAAAATATAAGGCATTCCTGATTTTACCAGTCAGAGATGACCACTGTTAATATTTAGTACATTTCTTGTCATTTATTTTTTTCTGGGCACATATGTGTATATTTTAAATAGTTGAAATTATCCTCATTACACAGCTTTGCACTTTACTCTTTTGACCTATTGTCGTCAGCGTTTTGACAAAACATAGGCCTTTTTAACATTTAAAAAAACACTGAGTGTCTATTTCATGTCAGATTCTGGGATCAGAACTGGGACCACAAAATGAATCATCCGCAGTGCTTCCTCTGAAGGAATAGCAACTTGTTCTGTTAAACAGACAGGTACACCAGTAGTTACAAATACGGAGTGATAGGTGTTAAGACCCAAAAATGCTACATGCGCACATACCAGGGAGCACCTAGTTCACCTCAGAAGGGTTTAGGAAACTCTTCCTTGAAGAGATATAAATGGATCTAAATCTTTAAGTTAATCAAAGTAGAAGGAAATGGTCACAGAAGGAACTGCACATGCAAAGGTGTAGAAGCAGGAGAGACTGCTGGGTGCCGGGAACTACATGAGCTTCAGTATTCCCGGCTGGGCGCGGTGGCTCACGCCTGTAATCCCAGCACTTTGGGAGGCCACGGTGGATGGATCACTTGAGGTCAGGAGTTCAAGACCAGCCTGGCCAACATGGTGAAACCCCGTCTCTACTAAAAATCAAAAAAATTAGCGGGGCATGATGGCACGTGCCTGTAATCCTGGCTGCTCGGGAGGCTGAGGCAGGAGAATTGCTTGAACTTAGGAGGTGGAGTTTGCAGTAAGCCAAGATTGCGCCACTGCACTCCAGCCTAGGCAACAGAGCAAGACTCTGTCTCAAAAACAAGCAAACAAAAATCCTAAGGCTCAGTATGCCTGTTGGGGAGATTGGAGCAAGGTAGCAAGGGCCAGAGCAGAAAGGGCCATGGGGTCACGATGAGGAGTGTGGAAGTTATCTTGTTGCCAGTGGGGAATCCATGGGAAAGACTGAAGGTGGGCCTGTGGAAGACACAGGAAGGGGCTGAGAAGCATTGTGGAGAGATGCAGGGTGTGACACGGAGAGGAACCCCCAAGGGCTGTGGAAATGAGGCTTTGGAGATCAGAGGAAGAGTCCAGGGAAGGACCTCCTTCCCAGATAGGGCTGCCTGAGAAGAGCCCTTTGTGGCCTCAGGACCTCATGATGACGGGAGAGAGGAGGCTGTCGTTCCCTGCTGTGGCCCTGCAGTATCAGAGGCCTCAGCTCTGCCAGTGAGGGGACCCTGAGCCAGTCATACACCTTGCCTCTGATGAATGGGCTGGGTCATGAGCCATTGGTGCTTCCACCAGTAAGAGCCTGTTAGCAAGAAGGGGAGGGGGGCAGTGCTGCCAAAGGTTCTAGAGCAGTAATTATCTTTACATAAAACACACATTTCACATATGGTTTCGGGGGTTACAGCCCCCAGGAAGCCTATCCTTAGACCCCAGATTGAGAACCCTGGTTCAAGGAATGTTTTTCCCCATTGCTAACCTCCAACTTAGGTAAATAACATTTGTTGGAAAATGAGGCAAAATGACGGGTTTAGGCCTAATGACTATCATTTGTAATTTTAGTAGTGATAGATCATTGAGATTTAATTTATGTGCTACTTTAATTGTTTCTGAAGGGGCTTTTTAAAATTATTCTTGTTTATTTGTTGGAAAAAAAGTTATACTAATAAAATATTCTTTTTTTCTCTCTTTCCTTATTAGGGAAGATCAGAGTTCCAGTTTTTCAAAGGTAAAGAATGTTCATACTGATGGATTCCAAAAACCCATGCATTTTGTAAAATCAAATTTTAAAAAATGTATTGAAAAACCTTACATGGTAAGATCACAGTTCTAAAATTTTCGTTTTTATAATTTCTTCTTCTCCAATACATCGGAATGTACAGGGATCACCAATACTTTTCACGTTTGTAACTGTTCATTAAGTATATGTTATAAGATTCCGTTGATACGTAAAGTTATTATGACAGAAGAAATGGTCATTTCTTACTTGATTTAGTAGCATTTTATTGGATTCATTAAATAAAGCTAATAAATCTAGCTTTCTTAAGATTTTCTGGGGGGCCAGGTGCAGTGGCTCATGCTTGTAATCCTAGCACTTTGGGAGGCCAAGGCAGGAGGATTTCTTGGGCCCAGGAGTTCAAGAGCAGCCTGGGCAACGTGGCTAGACCTCATCTCTACAAAAAAAATAATAATAATAAAAAAATTTCAAAAAAGATTTTTTGGGAACAACTCTTAAGCTCTCTTGGAACATATTTATTAAGGCATAATTTACATACCATAAAATTCACCCATTTTAGGTGTACAATTTAATGATTTTTAGTAAATTAACCAAAGCGTGCAACCATTACCGTAGTCTACTTTTAGAATATTTTCATTACCCAGTATGAGCCCTCATGCCTGTTTCGTTACTCCCCTTTGCCACCCCCAGCCAACACTAATCTACTTTCTGTCTTAAAGATTTGCCTTTATATAGAGCAGCTCACAAAATGGCAGCTAGCTTCCATAAGAACAGGCAAGTAATGGCGAGAAAGATGGAAGCCAGAGTTGGTAACCTAATTTCACAAGTAAAATCTCATCCTTTACCATATTCTTTTTGCAAGAAGCAGCTTCCTAGGTCCTGCCCACATTCAAAGGGAGGAATAATTGGTTGGATCACTGGGAGCCATGTCAGCAGTTGCCTAGTACAGTCCTTCCTCTGGCCAGACTCCACAGAAAGTGGAAATAATAGAAGGTGATAAGACTGTTGATCTTGGAAAAAGGAAACCATCTTGAGAATGGGCCCCATCTTTTCTGTTTCCACCGGCTAAAAATGTAATCTATTCTGTTTCCACCAGAGGATTTTGGTTCCTCATAGTTACAGACTTACTAATGTAGTTCTTTCTCTTATTTCTGATACTTTTCTAGCCATGGCAAGAGCATCACCTCAAATCAATTACCTGAGTCAGGAATACCTGCCTCCTACAATGTTGAGGATTTGTATTCTTAGGCAGTAGGAACCCTTTAGCAACTCCTGATAGTGATGGGTTCATTTCTCTCCTAGGTGCCTGAATAAATGCTAGATATATCCTCGATTTTCTCAAACTCACTCATTATGTTATACACGAGTATGTTTTATACTTGTTACAGTCATAAATGATCCTGGCTCCTCACAAACTGGCATGGATCATGGTAGTCAAGGTCGAGGATCAAGTTAGCATGGGTCAAGGAGGAGATATGTATGTGCTCTACGGCTAAGCTCCCTGCTCCCTGCTTTGTGTTCTTAATCCTGTACATTTAAAATGTGTTTTCTAATGGTAAACAAGCTTTTAAAATAAACTTTAAAGTCTATTAACCCACACTACTTCTTTTTTTTCATGCAGAATTATACTACGCAGAGAAAAGACATAATTACTCACAAACCATTTCAGGTTGAGGGAAATCGCCGAAACACGAGAGTAAGACCTTTCAAGGTATTGAGTGTTGTTTTCCATTTAATTCCAGCTTTGGTTTTATGCTTTGGACATAATGTTTTAGTGTTAGTAAATCAAGAGCTGTTTTGTAATATGATTTCAAATGGTAGCTATAAACTAGTATTTCTGGACATTTGTAGTTAACTGTAATCAATTTATTGATGACCCCTTTCCTTAGGACTTGATTTTCAATTTTTTTTTTTTTACCAGTAGAATCCTTTTTCAAATATTACATGGAAACACAAATACATAAAACAGATGCAGGTGGATTGGCTCTGGGTGGGGAGACAGGCAAGACTGCAGACCCTCCCTTTAAGCCAGAACCTTTACCTCTAAGATACACGTGCAGAGCTGTAGAGCTTTCTCCAAGAATCACAGATTGAAAAGCCCTGCCATGGACACACAACCCTTAGAGGTGTTCTGGATCATCACAGGAAGATTCTGGTGCAGGTACCTTTGTTAAAGCATATTTTATCACACTCTAATTATTGGTACATCTGTATCTGATATGAATGATAATTTTTAATCAACCAGTATGTTTGATTATCCAGAACACCTCATCCCCCAAATATATGGAGTTAGAATTATAATACAAAATATTATATTTCTTTTTTTTTTTTTTGAGACGGAGTCTCCCTCTGTCATCCAGGCTGGAGTGCAGTGGCGTGATCTCGGCTCACTGCAACCTCTGCCTCCCGGATTCAAGCTATTCTCCTGCCTCAGCCTCCCAAGTAGCTGGAATTACAGGCACGCGCCACCATGCCCAGCTAATTTTTGTATTTTTAGTAGAGACAGGGTTTCATCATGTTGGCCAGGCTGGTCTCGAGCACCTGACCTCAAGTGATCACCCACCTTGGCCTCCCAAAGTGCTGGGATTACAGGCTTGAACCACTGCACCCGGCCCATATTTCTGTCTCCTTGCTCACAAAAGTTGAGGTGCTTTTAAAATCAATTTTGACAGTTTCTTGCCTGTAATAGGTACTTTATTCATATTTTTCACTCATATTGTCTCCCTCCCCTAAATAAAGGAAAGAATTTGAGCTTTTTGTGTAAAAGTGGCAGGCAGGCTTGATAGAGTAGTTAGCTCATTAGGAGGAAGTTAGTATGAACAGAAAAGTAGTAGAAACTATCTAAAATTATGGACTAGAAGGTTAGTTGAGTGAGATCTATTAATATTGGCTTCTTGAGAGTCAAAATTTATAGATGTTGAAAGATTTTATTCAACGAGAGTAACATAATTTGTAGGCATTGAATAGATTACATTTTTAGCCAGTGGTTTGTATATCTAAGAACATGTGTGACACGAAGTTTTTAAAAATAATTACAGTCATAGAATATATACGTGTTTTATGCCATCTTTTGATCTCTTGAGTAATGGGGCATCACATCAACTGAAAATGTGATGTCTGCATAACTTATAGACAATATAGATGGGCTTTCAGATCTAAGTGCTTCCTACATGTTCTGATTGGTCAGATATAGTTGATTATAGTATTTTTCCAAAAGCATCATAAGATTTATTTTCTGTTACCTTTTTTCTTTAAGGGAAGATACTTTAAAATAAATTCATAGAAAAATGTTTTCAAGATATATATAACTTTACCTCTTGAGCAATCATTTAAAGTTATATAATGTTACATGAATGCTTAGAAGTGTACAATTCTTTGTAGTAAAATAGTGGGAAGAAATAATCCTTCCTAAGAAAAGGAAATATTTTGCTTGGGTACTGTAGCTCACACCTGTAATCCCAACACTTTGGGTGGATCACTTGAGCTCAGGAGTTCGAGAAGAGCCTGGGCAACATGGCAAAACCCCGTCTCTACAAAAAACACAAAAATTAGCTGGGCATAGTGGTGTGCACCTGTAGTCCCAGCTACTCAGGAGGCTGGGGTGGGAAGATCGCTTCAGCCTGGGAGGCAGAGGTTGCAGTGAGCCGAGATTGTGCCACTGCCCTCAGGCCTGGGCGACACAGCGAAGAGACCCTGTTCCAAAAGGAAAAAAAAAAAAAGGAAATATTTTGCTATAATTTACTTTTTACATGAATTGGACTAGTTCAAAGCGACATAGTAATCATCTTAGAGGACATGTAGAAATGGATTGCGTCAGTCTCAAGATTAGCTCTGATGTGTCAGGTTTGTGCAGATAGTCTTAACATTAGTGTCTCATTATAATTCTGTTTTACCTGAAATTTTCTGTAGCCCGAAGAAAATAATTGAAAAATAGGCCTGGCATAAATTTTTTTTTGTAAAATTATGTGCTTCATTATGTCTGACATACCCATTTCTGAAATAATTGTGAAAAGAGGAATCTGCTTGGTTTTGTTAACTATTCCACTGTAATACATCATTTGTGCATTTGTTTTCCCAATATGGCTCATAATCTGTTTCCTCTTATTAAGTACTCTGAGGATGGAAGTTAGATAAAATCAACCAAACACTAAATTTCAAAAAGAATAAAATCTATTTCTTTGGCCAAGTCTTTGAAAATTATTACAGAGCCATTGTACTTATTCTATTTAGATGCCTATATATTAGGCCATAATTTTAAAGCCATGGTTCAGTCTAGCATACATTTTGGCTTTCACTAAATTAGTAGCTTAATATTTTTGATGTTATGGGTCTTGCTGCAGCCAGTTCTCCCCTTTCACAACTTCGTAACTGTCTTCTTGTTAAGAAGCAACAGCAGCTCGAGTAACAACAACTCACCTAAGACCTAATCTCTTTTCCTCCTGGCATTGCTTTAGTTGCTGGTTAATCTGAACTTTATTATCAAAGGGAAACAAATAGTGTTTAAAGAGGGTTGTTATTTAATGCAGCCATTGTAGTGTTTGTAAACAATTTTATTGACTTCTTTAGAGGTTAATAGTGTATTCAACCTTATAATAGTTTATTTAGGAGTTATTATTGTTTAGCTCTTCATGTTGAGGAAATCTTGACTCATATCTGGCCGGGCATGGTGGCTCACGCCTGTAATCCCAGCACTTTGGGAGGCTGAGGCGGGCAAATCACTTGAGGTCAGGAGTTCGAGATCAGCCTGGCCAACTTAGTAAAACCCTGTATCTACTAAAAATACAAAAATGAGCTGGGCGCAATGGCATGTACCTGTAGTCCCAAGTACTCTGGAGGCTGAGGCAGGAGAATCGCTTGAACCCAGGAGGCAGAGGTTGCAGTGAGCCCAGATTGCACTACTGTACTTCAGCCTGGTTGACAGAGGGAAACTCTATCTCAAAAAAAAAAAAAAAAAAAAAAAAAAAAATCTAGATTCATATCTGTAAAGGTGTATAAATATTTATTCAGACCCTAACTTTCTATAAACGAAATGTGCTTTTGTTTGCTTTTGTAATTTTGGCTTCTGTTTTCAGCCTTAATCATTTACAAATAGTAAACTCTTTCCCTGAAACATTCTAAAAGGGGCCACTATTAGTTTCATCCCATTTGATTGGACCCTGGTCATGTAGTAGTTGGAATGTGACTCAGGGATGTTTTTTATTAAAAACAAAGAAAGAATTTGATTTAAAGACAAAACTCTTCCCATGCAACTTTGTGATGAAACATTTACATGTAACTAGGTTGTCTTTTCCTTTTTACTTGAGAAAATTGAGAAGATAAGAACAAATTAGCAGATAATAAAGTTTATGTATCAATCTTCTGAGTAAAATTCTGATTTTATTTTTAAAAAACACATTTGGGAATAAATTTAGTATGCAACGGCTGCTATTTTAAAGATATAGAATGTATAGCTTTTATTCTGACACTTGTACCTGCCTAATAAATGAGCACTGGTTGAGTTCTTAGCTCTTGAGTGGTAAGGCAAATGGAAGAATAAGACTTCCTGCTTGTGCCATTCAAATTAAATGCTCTTTTGTGCTTTTCAAGCATGGAGAGCCCTTTTCCTGGATCTTGGTAGACTCCTATTGGCAAAATCAGAAGGAGTAGCTGCGTCTCTAGTGCTCAGACCCAGCATCTCTACTCATTTTCAGCCCCTGAAGGAAAAGAGGTGGATCTGTTTAGTCTTTGTACCTTGCATATGATATTAGGTATGAATTTTGTTAAATAAGCTCAGAACAGTTTTATAGTTTACTATGCCTGAGAGAGGACGCTGGATCACCAAAGTCTTTCTTTCTCTACCATATTTCTGTCTACTTCTTGGAATTAGATCTTCCAATATTCAAGTTATGCTGAACTGATCTTGTTAAAACTTTCATTCAGCCCAGGGTTTTTCTTCGTATGGCTTCAAGTTTATTTTCTATAGGAGAATTTAATTGAATGATTTTGGGGAAGAAATCGCTTTCATAGTCAAGAACTTAATGCAGCTTCTTCCAGTAAGTTGGCAAGTAGCTAAGTTTTTAAGATTTAGCAGGGCAGAGATAGACTCCATCTATGAACCTTTGTGCCACTGCTCCCATCTGTTTTAGATTATTCTAGGAGGATGCTTGGAAATGTGGGGAGACACGAGCAGTGTGTGATATGGGAAAGTGAGGGAGGGAGATTTGGAGAAGTGTTTGGGAAGGTTTGGAGAGGACTGGTTCACGACTGACAAAACTGAGGACTGTTTTCCTCTTCCACCCCCAGCAGTAAATTAACAAGGGACCATTTCTCTTATCAACCACATGAGAAACACACAAACATCCGTTGTCCTCTTATGTCTAATGTAGTGCTGCACAATATATGCACGTTAGGAAATGTTCTTTTTAAGTAATCGGTCTTTTGTAGTAAAGAAAGATTTGTTTGAAGGTATTAACAGGAATAAAGTTAAAATATTTTTTGATTCTTAAATAGATACTGATACTTAATATCTTTCCCTCTCATTGGGATTTGATATATTTCACTATGAATCAGAAGAATAATTTTAGTTCATTGGAGGTTCTGAACATTTTATTTTGTTAGCTTGATAAATTTCAAGAATTAATTTCAAATTCTTTTCTTTTTTTATTTTTTTGTAGAGACAGGGTCTCGCTCTGTTGCCCAGGCTGGTCTTGAACTCCTGGCCTCAAGCAGTCCTCCTACCTGTCTCCCAAAGTGCTGGGATTGTAGGTGTGAGCCACTGTGCCTGCCCTCAAAATCTTTTAACTTAACAGTTTTCAAAATTTGGTTTGATATAGGTTTGGTTGTTGTCGTTTTGTTTTTTTGAGACAAGGTCTTGCTCCGTCACCCAGGCTGGAGAGTGGTTGCACAATCACAGCTTACTGTAGCCTCTACCTCCAAGACTCAAGCTATCTCACACCTCAGCCTCCTGAGTAGCTGGGACTACAGGCATGAGCCACCATGCCCAGCTAAGAATAAAAATTAAAAATATATATTAATATATAAAATGAGCTAGGAAGCCAGCTTGAGAGAAACATACTTTGTCACCATCATGAACTCTTTCTGTTTTAATATCTATAAGGCCTAGAATCCAGACAGCTCCAAGTATCAGACAGTTTTTCATCTGTTTTTTGTTTTGTTTTGTTTAAGACAGGGTCTTACTCTGCCACCCAGGCTGGAGTGCAGTGGCGCTCTTTTGTGCTTTTCAAGCATAGAGAGCAGTGACTCGCTACAACCTCCGCCTCCCAGGTTCAAGCAATTCTCCTGCCTTACCCTCCTGAGT
Source organism: Chlorocebus sabaeus (assembly GCF_047675955.1). Classification (NCBI taxonomy): domain Eukaryota; kingdom Metazoa; phylum Chordata; class Mammalia; order Primates; family Cercopithecidae; genus Chlorocebus; species Chlorocebus sabaeus. The sequence continues at coordinate 132,961,539 of NC_132933.1, forward strand.
AGCTAGGATTACAGGCGCCTGCCACCACACCTGGCTAATTTTTGTATTTTTAGTAGAGACAGGGTTTCACCATGCCAGGCTGGTCTCGAACTCCTGACCTCAAGCAATCAGCTTGAGGAGTTCTGCCTCGGTCTCCCAAAGTGCTGGCATTACAGGCGTGAGCTACTGCACCCAGCCACCCACTCATCTGTTTACTAATAAAGTAGACTTGGAAAGTGTAGTTTTAACATTTAATTCCTTTTTTTCCTTCACAGAGCAACTTTAGAGGTGGCAGATGCCAGCCCAATTATAAATCAGGCCTGGTACAGAAGAGCTTGTACATTCAGGCTAAGTATCAGCGTTTACGGTTCACTGGCCCAAGGGGATTTATCACTCATAAATTCAGAGAAAGATTAATGAGAAAAAAGAAGGTTAGTTGAATTATAATGATTTAAAAATGTTTAGTGATATTTAAACTCCTAAATTATCTATGTTCATTAGATAAATTGGTTTTTCATTTAATTTTAAGAAACAACCTGGGTTTTTAAATGTTCTTGTCGCATGATAGTTGAATAAGAACCTCAGGGAGGTAATGGTAATACAGTTGTGAGACTGCGTAACCTTAAAATGCTTTTAGGCATCATGCCTCAAATACTTTGCATATGTTAGCTGTTTGAACTTTTGACTTTAGAATTTCTGTTGTATGGTTAATCTTTGAAATGGAAACTCAGGTAAAGGCTTTTAATTGATGTATTTTAGTCTTACACAATTATCTGAGTGAATTATCTGAGTGCCAAAAAAAATTTGAATATATACAAAGGGTGCGTAATTGCAAAATACACTAACTCTTTCTTTTCCCCATTCATGTATTTTTTTGTTGTGGTAAAATATGTATAATACAGAATTTGCCATTTTAACCATTTTTAAGTAGCATTAAGTACATACAGTTCAGTGACTCTAATTTCATTCAGAGTGCTATGCAATCATCACCATTATATGCTCTTTTTCAATATGTTTTTAATCGACAAGTAAAAATTACATCTATTTATGGTGTTCAACATGATGTTTTGATATATGTATACATTATGGAATGGCTAAATCAAGCAAATACCTATTACTTCACATACTTATTTTTTTGTGTTGAGAACACTTAAAATATACTCTCTTAGCAATTTTCAAGTGTACAATATATTGTAATTAACTGTAGTCACCATGATGTATAATACATCTTTTGAATGTATTCCTTCTGCGTAACTGAAATTTTGTGTTGATGCTTTGACCAACTTCTTCCCAATCCCTCCAGCCTCTGGTAACCACAATTTTGCTCTGTTTCTATGAGTTTGACTTTTTTTTTTTTGATTCCACATATAGGTGAGATTATGTGGTATTTGTGTACCTGGCTTATTTCACTTAACATAGTATCCTTCAGATTAATCCATGTTGTCATAAATGACAGGATTTCCTTCTTTTTAAGGCTGAATGGTATTCCATTGTATATATATACATTTTCTTTATCCATTCAGCCGTTGATAGATACTGAGGTTGATTCCATTATGCTAATGCTTAATGTGTTTATTCCTAACTCCCCAAACTTGTTAATAACTCTTCTTTAAATTTTTTAAGTTTTTACTTTTTGGGACAGAGTTTTGCTCTTATTCCCCAGACCGGAGTGCAATGGCACGATCTCAGCTCAGTGCAACCTCCGCCTCCTGGGTTCAAGTGATTCTCCTGCCTCAGCCTCCCAAGTCGCTGCAATTACAGGCACCTGCCACTATGCCTGGCTAATTTTTGTATTTTTATTAGAGACGGGGTTTGTCCATGTTGGCCAGGCTGGTCTCGAGCTGCTGACCTCAGGTGATCCACCCTCCTCGGCCTCCCAAAGTGCTGGGATTACAGGCGTGAGCCAACATGCCAGGCCGATAACTCTTAATGTTAATAAAAAGTTTCTTTACTTGGTAATTGGAATTGCATACTCTTTTAGTTGTGGATTGATTTTCTTTGAATGAACCATGTTAGTATTTGAAAAATCAGCATAAGGCCAGGAGTGGTGGTTCACACCTGTAGTCCCAGCACTTTGGGAGGCCGAGGAGAGAGGATCGCTTGAGCCCAGGAGTTCGAGACCAGCCTGGGCAACATAGCAAGACCCTACCTCTAGAAAAAAAAAAAAGATAAATAAACTGGGCATGGTGGTATGTGCCTGTAGTCCCAGCTACTTGGAAGGCCGAGGTGGAAGGACCACTTGAGCCTAGGAGGTCAGGGCTGCAGTGAGCTGTGATCACACCACTGTACTCCAGCCTGGGTGTAAAAGAAAAAAAAAAAAAGCAGGGGGGCGGGGGGGGAGAGAGAGAGAGAGTGAGAGAGAGAATGCAGCATAAATATGCCATAAAATTAACTTCTACAAAATAATTATATTTTAAATGAGAATTGCTGGGTATACTGGTACATGCCTGTAGTCCCAGCGACTTGAGAGGCTGAGACGGAAGGATAGCTCGAGCCCAGGAGTTCAATGCTAGCCTGGGCAACATAGCAAGACCCCCAATTTTTTAAAAAAAAGAACAGGAAGAGAAAAAAGGAGATGAGAACAGTAGCATTATATCAGTAAATGAGGCATGTTTGTCAATTCATAGGCTCATTTTTGCTCATGATTTGAGGCTAATATTTTCTTCTGAGAAATGTATGTATCTCTGGTATTGCTATTGAATAGCCCAACTGTGGTTTTATAACTTATTATCATAAATGTGTTCTTAAATACTTACACTTATGAAGCCTTTACACTGAGCTTGCTTAATGATTTTAGTAAATCTTAACACTTTTCAAAAGATGAATGAGTAGAATGAAGTTGGCAACTTATTTATGTTTTAGAGTTAAATAGAATATCTTATGTTACACACATACACCTCCAGCTTTAACTGAGTACCTTAGAAGATTTCTAATTTCACCATGTATGTCACTCATGGTTTTAGGAAAGCCATCTCTTTATTTATTTATTTTTGAGATGGAGTTTCACTCTTGTTGCCCAGGCTGGAGTACAATGGCACCATCTCAGTTCACTGCAACCTCTGCCTCCTGGGTTCCAGTGATTCTCCTGCCTCAGCCTCTTGAGTAGCTGGGATTACAGGTGCCTGCCACCACGCCCAGCTAATTTTTGTATTTTTAGTAGAGACGGGGTTTCACCATATTGGCCAGGCTGGTCTCGAACCCCTGACCTCATGTGATCCACCTGCCTCGACCTCCCAAAGTGCTGGCATTACAGACATGAGCCACTGCGCCCAGCCCCATCTCTTTTTTTTTTTTTTTTTTTTTTTTGAGATGGAGTCTCGCTCTGTCGCCCAGGCTGGAGTGCAGTGGCCGAATCTCAGCTCACTGCAAGCTCCGCCTCCCGGGTTTATGCCATTCTCCTGCCTCAGCCTCCCCAGTAGCTGGGACTACAGGTGCCCGCCACCGCGCCTGGCTAGTTTTTTTGTATTTTTTAGTAGAGATGGGGTTTCACCGTGTTAGCCAGGATGGTCTCAATCTCCTGACCTCGTGATCCACCCGTCTCGGCCTCCCAAAGTGCTGGGATTACAGGCTTGAGCCACCGCGCCCGGCCCCCATCTCTTTTTTTAAAGTGTCGATGGAATCATTTTCCTATCTTGTGTATCTCCCCACCGTCAGGCTGTGCCAGGGCTTAGGTAGAGATGCTGCTTCTCTTCCTGCCTGGTGTGGCAAGTTTCTTTGCAGCAGACGTTTCAGGTATTTGTCCCCAGTCACAGATGGCAGCCTGACTGTTTTCAGGGGAGCTAGTCATTGATTCTCACTCAAGGAAAATGACTGCGGCAGGCCTTCTCTTCAGTTTCAAGGTTGGGTGTCTGGTACATGGTGACTGTTTTCTTTTAGCTCTGTGCTAAACTTGGAGTTTTAGCTTGACTCTAGTTTTGCTCCATCTTTTTCAGTGACTTGGGGCTGCTGAGTGCTTACCTGACTCCTGGCTTCAGCTTATCGTTTCTATATATCATGAATCTTGCTCCATTTTGTTATGCTTTTCTTTGCCTCAGTTTGCCCAATTCCTGCTGACCACCCCATTCTTCCAGACTACATTGCTCACCAGCCCCGCTTCACAGCAAATAGAAATCAGAAATCAGGCCTTCATCACAGGACATAAGAAGTATATCCTAGAAGAAGCTACAGGCTGCTACGGGTTTCCAATCTTTAGGCCTAGGCTGTTTGTATCATCTAAAATGTAGCAGTTATAGTTAGGGTTCAGTGCTGGTCACAGCCTAACCTTCCTGTTGCCCTTCACTGCCGTCTGGCTGCATTAGCAGTGTCTCAACACACTGAATTTTTTTTTTTAATTAGTATCTACTATTCTTTCAGTGTCTACTACCTGTTTTTCTTAAGCCCACCCTTCTGGATGCTGCTTCATATATCTTTCTATTGCAGCCACTTTGACATGGAGTTTTCCAATCTGACTACTCTCAGTGCCTGCAAGCAAGCCAGAGCCAGAATTTTTATAGATTTGTGTTTGAATAAAGCCCAGCTCTACGAGTACAGCATCAACTCAGTTACCTTACTATTAACACCCTACTCAACAGCTGGGCTCCATCTCCTAACCTTTAGAGAAAGGAATGAGGCATTGAAGCTGTTCTGTTTGTGCCAGGGTCTGAAGTAAGATACATGAGACTAACTTGGCCTTTCAGCTGTCCGAGTAGTATTGTGTACTCTGAAATCCCATTCCATGTGTATAAACTGATGGCTTAGACCTATTAGTCCATTTTATCTGAGGCCTTTGTGCCCTCAAAAAAAGAATGAAGGTCTGGAGACTCTGGTTTCTTCCAGTGTTGCTTTCCCTTTCCCTTAAATTAGGGACATTTTTGCTCAAGTAGGGTTCCTGGGTGTGAGGTACCATTTATATGACTCTTCATCCCAAGCTTTAGCATCAGAGGGAACTTTGAAGGTTCTTCCTTAGAGGGAAATCTTAGTCTGAGCAGCATCTCTGCACTGCTTTGGCTTTTTGCCCCGCTAGAAAGTTCATTCTTTTGGCAGTTATTAGACCACCACCTAGACTCATTAAGGATGCATCATTAATTAATCTAAGTGCCCTGGAACCTTCTTGAGTCTGAAATTGGATGTGAACCTACTTATTCCCATATACCTTAAAGTCCACCAGGAAGATTTAGACATCTTGCCTGGACTCCTCACTCCCCTGCCATATTGAAATGCTTGGGTGATCACTCATGGCTGGGAGGTCTTGCATTTCCTCATCTGTACAGTCTGGTGATTGTGCCATCCTATGCCATGCACTTCCTATCTCCAACAAAAAGCAGCTTTGGGGAGTGGTGGTGGTGGTGGGGATCATAGATGTGCTCCTAATACATCTTCTGCTTCCACTTACCAGAATGATGGTGGCTTCCCTAAACTGCATTGCTCTCCAGCTGCCTACAAAGTAGTCATATTCCCAAGCAGTAGTAGATAAGTACAGAATGGAAATTCTTCCTCATTCATCTGTACTTGTCATATTCCATTGTGGCACCCTAAGTCCCTTTTACTGTGTTTACTTTCTCTTGGATTCTGTGCTTGGGCTGGAAGATGAAGGGGTGGGAGGAATGTCTATTACTACCTGGAATAAGGCTTGTCTTTAATCCACTAGCATTCAGAAGTACCCCCAGGAAGCATCCTCTGCTCATCATAGGAAGTTTTCAGAAACTCTTGAGAGTCTGATTATATACTAGATTGGAACAAAGAAGCTAGTAAGAATTAATGAAGTCACCTCTGGGAACATTGCCTCTGAAAAACTGTAAGTAATAGTGCATTTGGTCAGGAAGGCAAGGAGTTCCAAGGCAGTGGAGATCCAAGGAGCATTCTCCAGCAGCCCTCAGGTGCTGCGGTGCTTACCAGAGCTCTGCCCATGGATAGGAAAGGAAGAGAGAAGAAGGCATAATGACAGTGCAGGAAGGAAGTTAGAGACTGGAATTCGTGGTTTTGGGGGTTGAAAGAAACCTTAAAAGTCACGGAGTATGAAGATAGAACAGGAACCAAGATCAGCTGAATCAACAGAAATCTAGTATACACTTACCAGGTCCTTGAGCTGAAGTGTGCCAGGGTGCAAAGGAAGTGTTGTATAAGGGCATCATCGCTTTCAAGCGCTTAGGATCTGGAGTCTTCAGTTTCACTACCTACCTCTCTGCCTTCTCTGTCTTATTTGGTTTTGTCTTCCTCCGTGCATTCCTTTAAAATGTAAGCATTTCCTAGTGTGATGTGATATTATTCTCTTTTCTTAATCCTCCTTCTTGTCTTGATTGCCCTTACCTCCTCCCAAGATTTCAGCCATCAGACATCTATTGATGTCTTCAACCCTGACTACTATACAGACCTCCAGATTGTCAGCTGCCTCCCAGACACCCTCACATGGATGTCCTAAAAGCACCTCAAATTTAGCATGTTTAAAATCAAACTTGCAGCTGGGCGTGGTGGCTCACACCTGTAATCCCAGCACTTTGGGAGGCTGAGGTAGGCGGATCACCTGAGCTCAGGAGTTCGAGACCAGCCTGGCCAACATGGTGAAACCCCATCTCTACTAAAAAAATACAAAAACTTAGCTGGGCGTGGTGGTGCACACTTGTAATCCCAGCTTCTCAGGAGGCTGAGGCACGAGATTTACTTGAACCCAGGAGGTGAAGGTAGCAGTGAGACAAGATCACATCACAGGACTCCAGCCTGGGTGACAGAGCGAGACTCTGTCTCAAAAAAAAAAAAATAAAAAAAAATAAATAAATCAAACTTGCACTGAAACATGCTGCAGCATGAAAGACTCTTAAAAATATGATGCTAAGTGACAGAAGCCAGACACAAAAGACCATATATTGTATGATTCAATTTATATGAAATGTCCAAAATGGGCAAATCTATAGGGACAGAAAGTAAATTAGTGGTTGCCAGCGACTCGGGGGTGAGGGGAAAATTGAGAGCAGGTATGGGTTATTGCTGATGGGTATGGGATTTCTTTTTAGGGTAAGAAAAATATTCTAAAGCTGATTGTGGTGATTGATGGTTACACAACTCTGTGAATATACTAAAAGGCTACTGAATTAAACACTTGAAATGGGTGAACTGTATAGTCTATGGATTACATCTCAGTAAAGCTGTTAAAAATTGTATCAGACTTGCTGTCCTCCCCCAACCACTCATTTTCCCTCAGGTCCCCTAGCGCTCGAAGCTAGCCAAGCCAAGTTAGAAACATGTCCTACTAATTCTCCCAGTTCTCCTTCCAACTTTAATGGTTTCAAGTCTTCTCATTTCCATCACTCATTCATTACTCCATTTGATTCATTCATTTTAATGGCTGCATATTATTCCACTCTATGGATATATTAATTATTTATTTCAGTGCTCTTCAACCTTTTTGCTCCATATTCTAAAGTTTTGAAAAGTTATCTACCTTCTTGCACATTTGTAGGTTATCTAATATTTTGATCATAAATTATTGTATAGGATACAATTTATGGCATATTATAAACACTGACAGTCTTAAAACTGTTACATTATATTTTTAAATCTCTTTGGAGGAACCTACATACCACAGGAATTCGATAACTAATACTATCAATTTTTTTTAAATACACAAATTCTTTTAACAGTGAGAAATCTTACATTGTTCCTTTTTTGCCTTGAATTTGGACTTCATTCCACTTCCTCCATATAATTTTTTTTTTTTTTTTGAGATAGGGTCTCACCCTGTCACCCAGGCTGGAATGCAGTGGCACAATCTCGGCTCACTGCAACCTCTACCTCCTGGTTTCAAGTGATTCTCCTGCTTCAGCCTCCCAAGTAGCTGGGACTACAGGCACGTGCCACAATGCCTGGCTAAGTTTTTATATCTTTTGGTAGAGATGGGGTTTCACCATGTTGGCCAGGCTGGTCTCGAACCCCTGACCTCTAGTGATCTGCCCGCCTCGGCCTCCCAAAGTGCTGGGATTACAGGCATGAGCTGCTGCGCCTGGCCCCTCCATAGAATTTTATCTTTAAAAGTGTTTTGTTGATCACCAAATCTATTTGGTGCGTAATGTTATTAGATTTCTGTGACTATTAAGTGTTAAATATTTCCTCTGGATTGAATTAATAGTACAGTTGATCAAAATGCCATAAATATATTATGTTTTGTTCAGTATTGATGAAACAAAAGAAATTTTATTGCAAATGCATTTTTTCAGTTAGTTTATGTATTCATAGATACTGTTGCTAGTAGAATAATAGAGTATTCAAGTATTCCATTGTTTTTATAGATATAAGTGCTGAGAAGCCCTATTTATATGATTATATAGATGGGAATTAAGGAACTTCTATTTGTAGGAATGCCACTCAGTTCTTTGGACTCACTCTGAATTTTAGGCCAAACAAATCACGTGCTGATCTATCATCAAAAAGTATTTTGAATGTTCTATCACTGATAGCTTGATTTTGTCATCCTTCAATTTTATTAAACAAAGGGCAAAGAATTGGGAACCATCTGACTTGCAGAAGTATGCTATTTATTGCTAGTTGGTAATGTTGGTTCCCTTTCTTGACACCAAACCAGTGTTTCAAATTACTTTCCTGGAGGTCTGCAGGTGATGCACAATACTGAGATTCAAAGTGAGAAGAAGGTGTATCTTTCTCATGTAAGGTGGGAGGTGAGGAGCTAGCCTTAACCAATTGCGCAGGCAGGATAATTTTAGAATGTGAACATTGGGAATTTAATGATCTAGAAATTAATTCTCTAAAACTATCTGTACTCACATACTCCTTGAAAACTCTTCATATACTCCTAAGGGTACACATACCCCAGTTCAACCTTTGCCGACTTACTTAACCAAGCCTCTAGTGATGACTTTGGGATAGCTTCCAAGTTTCTGTTATTTTCAGTAATACCACCTGGTCACATGGACATTTTGGTACCTTTCCATATTGCCCCTTTTACTGATTTATGGTTTCACCAGCAGTACGTGAAAGGCCTGTTTACCTACACCCTAGTTGGCGCTATACATGATCAGTCTTTGTTTTCAGTTGTCAGCCTAATAACAGAAAGTAGTTCTCATTTGCCTTTCTTTGATTATTACTGGCGCAAGCATCTTTTTTATGTGACCATTGGCCACTTGTATTTCTTTCCTCCGTTTCCTGATTTCTATACTTTGTCAGTACTTTGGGGGTGGTACTTTTTCTTATTGATTTGTAAGAGCTCTTGATCTACTGAGGGTATTAACCTGTCATACATTTTGCTGGTGTTTGTCAGCTGTTTATACTGGATTTTATATTACAGAACTTTTAGATGTTCATGAATCTGTTTGTCCCATATGGCTTCTAGATTTCATCTCATGCTTATGCTTATAAAAATTCTTTACTGATTTATAAAATTTATAAAAATTCTTTCCTTTAAGTGGTTTATGGTTAACTTTTTTTTTTTTTTTCTTTTTTTGGAGACTGAGTCTCACTTTTGTCCCCAGGCTGGAGTGCAATGGTGTGATCTTGGCTCACTGCAACCTCTACCTCCCGGGTTCAAGCGATTCTCCTGCCTCAGCCTCCAGAGTAGCTGGATTACAGGTGTGCGCCACCATGCCCGGCTAATTTTTGTATTTTTAGCAGAGACGGGGTTTCACCGTGTTGGCCAGGCTGGTCTCAAACTCCTGACCTCAGGTGATCCGCCCGCCTTGGCCTCCCAAAGTGCTAGGATTACAGGCGTTAGCCACCGTGCCTGGCCTATGGTTAACTTTTAAACAAATTAATATTTAATCCATTTAGAATTTATTATTCATTTTATTATTTTTATTATTTATTTATTTATTTCAAGACGGAGTTTCGCTCTGTTGCCCAGACTGGAGTGCAATGGCGTGATCTTGGCTCACTGCAACCTCCACCTCCTGGGTTCAAGTGATTCTCCTGCCTCAGCCTCCCGAGTAACTGGGATTACAGACACCCACTACCATGCCCAGCTAATTTTTTAATATTTAGTAGAGATGGGGTTTCACCATGTTGGCCAGGCTGATCTCGAACTCCTGACCTCAGGTGATCTGCCTGTCTTGACCTCCCAAAGTGCTGGGATTTATTAGGCATGAGCTACCATGCCTGGCCTATTTTTTATTTTTTTGAGACGGCGTCTCACTCTGGCGTCCAGGCTGGAGTGCAGTGGCATGACCTTAGCTCACTGCAGCCTCTGCCTCCCAGGTTCATGCGATCCTCCTATTTCAGCCTCCCGAGTAGCTGGGACTACAGGTATGTGCCACCCTCCTGGCTAATTTTTGTGTTTTTGGTGGAGACAGGGTTTTACCATGTTGACCAGGCTGGTCTTGAACTCCTGACGTCAAGTGATCTGCCTGTCTGGGCCTCTGGAATTTATTTTATTTTTATGATATACTGTAAAATCAGGATCTAACTTTTTTCCCCAATAAATAGTTTTTTAAAACGGTTTATTGAAAATTTGTCATTTCCCTGCTAATTGAAAATGCTGCTTTTACTATATTCTGCATTCTTATGTATCCCTGATCTGTTTTTGGAAGCTTTGGAGTCTTCTAGCTTGTTTCCTTGCTGCTTGTGATATTCTTATTTAGTCTCTTCAATCACAGTCATTGTCCTGAAACACAGATCGTATCATACCCCTCTTGCACAAACACCTTCCAAGTATTTTATTGCCTGCAAGAAAAGAGACCAAACTTGTTAGCCAGGTCTAAGTCTAAGCTGTCTTACTAGCTGCATTTCCCCATGGACTCTCTGCTTTTTGGAGCATACTGTATTTTCATCTATTTGTACCTTTTTTCCTACTGTTCTCTTAGCTAGAAATAGCCTCCTGAGTCCCATTCTTTTCTTATTAAACCCTACTTTCCTTTTAAGACCCACTGTAAAGCATATCAAAGCCCCCACTTTAACTTGTGTTTCATTTAGTCTCTAATTAGTGTCATTTGCCTTCCTATTTCCCCAAATAGATTATCAAATTCTTGAGGGTGTCTCATTAAGCTTTTTATTTTTTAAATTTTATTTATGTATTTATTTTTAGGCAGGGTCTCACTCTGTCACCCAGGCTGGAGTGCAGTAGTGTGATCACAGCTCACTGCAGCCTCCACCTCCCGGGCTTAAGTGATCCTCCCACATCAGCCTCCCAAGTAGCTGTGACTACAGATGTGTGCCGCCACACCCGGCTAATTTTTGTATTTTCTTGTAGATACGGGGTCTTGCCATGTTGGCCAGGCTGGTCTCAAACTCCTGGGTGCAAGCGATCCACCTGCCTCGGCCTCCCAAAGTGCTGGGATTACAGGTGTGAGCCACTGCACCTGGCCTCATTAGTCTTTTATCTTACCTTATTACCTTTCATATAGTCAATCTTCAGATAATGCTTATTGAATAGAGTTGAATTTATTCATACACACACATACACATCCATCCATATGCTCTAAACTGTTAGTGAACAAAAGTCATTGTGTCAGGGGTCCCTAAGACCACCCCCAGGTTTTGCTAGGACTCAGACAACTTAGCATATAGTCATTCTCATGAAAGAATACAGAGCAAAGTCAGCAAAAGAAAAAGGCATATAGGGCGAAGTCCAGAGGAAACTAGGCGCAAGTTTCCAAGGATTCTCTCCCAGTGGAGTTACACAGAACATACTTAATTTCCTCATCAACGAGTTGTGACAATGCATGTGATACATTACCACCCTGGGAAGTTTGCTAGAGACTCAGTACCGAGAGTTTCTTCTGGGGGCTGATTATGTAGGCATCCCCTGCCAAGCACATGCCCAAATTCCAGACTGCCAGGAGGAGAGCAAGTGCTCAGCATAAACCATATTATTTACACAAACAGTTTCAGCACCCATCAGTTAATGGTGGGAACCCTTTTGAAATCTAAGTTACCAGATGCTGGCCAAGGGCCATTCTGTAAGCAGGCCTTTCCAAAGATAGCAGTCAGATCTGCTCTGTTAACCGTTTTCTGCACAACTTTTTTTTTGGTGGGGAGGGTCGGAGTCTCACTCTGTCACCCAGGCTGCAGTGCAGTGGTGCCATCTCAGCTCACTGCAACCTCCGCCTCCCAGGCTCAAGCGATTCTCTTCTCCTGTCTCAGCCTCCTGAGTAGCTGGAATTACAGGTGTGCACCACTACAGCCAGCTAATTTTTGTATTTTTAGTAGAAGTACATGGTTTCATCATGTTGTCCAGGCTGGTCTCAAACTCCTGGCCTCAAGTGATCCGCCCACCTCAGCCTCCCAAAGTGCGGAGATTACAGGTGTGAGCCACCATGCCTGGCCAACACAACCATATTTTTGTTTTGTTTTTGAGATGGAGTTTCACTCTTATTGCCCAGGCTGGAGTGCAATGGCACGATCTCGGCTCACTGCAACCTCCACCTCCCAGGTTCAAGCGATTCTCCTGCCTCAGCCTCCCGAGTAGCTGGGATTATACACACCCACTACCATGCTCAGCTAATTTTTTTGTATTTTTAGTAGAGACAGGGTTTCACCATGTTGGCCAGGCTGGTCGCAAACAATCATATTTTTGAAGAACTTAATTTCACAGATGGTTAATGCCTAAAGGGAAGAGAAAATCAGTATGGTAGGAATGGTCAGGAGATACATGCTAAGTACTTTCATTGATACACTCTTCTCAGAGGAGATGGATTATAAGCTGAGGCCTGGAGAAGAGCAAGACATAGAAAGAGCTAAAGCCAAAGACCCATGTTTGGCAGTAGGTTGTGAGGTTGGGGAGAAATGGAGGTGTGCAAATTACAGGGAACCCCTAAAGCTGGGCAGGATATTTACCGTTTGATGTAGTGGCACTAGGACATCTTCCTAGACTGGGGAGAAACTGGTACTTTAGGATGGCTACGTAGTTAGCAGTGGGTGGGGAGGTTCTGGGGAGAAGAGATGAGGCGCAGGAAGACCAACAAGGGAACATGTGCAGTGACCCAGATGAAAACCTAGATAAGAAGTGCTCATATATCTGGTTCAGCATTCTGCTTAAAAATGGGCTTTTATGGCCAGGTGCAGTGGCTCACACCTGTAATCCCAGCATTTTGGGAGGTTGTGGTGGGTGGATCACTTGAGGCCAGGATTCAAGACCAGCCTGGGCAACATGGTAAAACCCTGTCTCTACAAAAAATACAAAAATTAGCTGGGTGTGGTAGCATGTGCCTGTAATCCCAGCTACTCGGGAGGCTGAGGCAGGAGAATCGCTTGAACCCAGGAGGCGGAGGTTGCAGTGAGCCAAGATCGCACCACTGCACTCCAGCCTGGGCAACAGATGGAGACTCCATCTCAAAAAAAAAAAAAAAAACAGAGGTGGGGGATGCTTCTAAATCATTGGAAGGGCGGAGGGATCACGTGGAGATAGGTTATGACAGAAGCTATGTCAAGGGTGAATGTAACTCAAAATAATCACACATTTAACAAGATATTTCAACTAAATTTTATTTTAGAATTATTGTAGTTAGAATTTCCTTTTAAAGTTGTAAGTAGGTAACATATTTTATTTGAAGATAAATTTATATGATTTTTGTATTGTATAAAGAGTAAAGAACTAGGATGCAATGAAGTCTACCTCTATTTAAAGGAATGATGTTGACAAATATATATGTGCATGTATTTTGAACATTTCATTAACCAAAATAGAAGAATAAGAATTTTCTATCAGCACTGTTTTTTGTTTGGAATTAAACATTTCCATACTAATATAAATGCCAAAAAATAAATCAACTTTTACATTTCTTTCAGTTTTAATAGTGTAAGATCCTAGTGAAAGGTAAGGATATGTATATTAATAAATTTTTATTTTTTAATGTCCCTGAAAAATGTGCCATTCTACCATGTTTGCTCCGTTATTACTTGCATGGTCTTATGTCCAGTTTGTGGTTGGTAATTGAATATTGTGTATAGTATCACAATATAGAATCCACGTTCATTATCCTCTAATCATAGTCTTATTATTCATGTAAATTCTTCTTCCTGTATTTATTGAAGCCTTACACCTTTTTATACTGTAGTTAACCATCCAAAAGCAAGAAGGTGTTTCTCCCTCTAATAACTTTCTCTGCAGTTATCAGTCAGTTAGAAGAGCCCATGTAGTTTTAGAATTAGAGATATAGGATGGAAAAGATAAAATACTAATTTGAGATGTGCGTGTGCAGTATCAGGCTCCATACTTGAGAGCCAAAGGTTTAAGAGTCTTGATTTTATGCCAGGGATGCCTTCACTGAAACTCACCCAAATAGCAGAATACTCTTTTCATCAATTTACTAATACAGGTGTTATCTAGTGCCATATGTTTTCTTTGTCCTATTGATTTATCATGTGATATTGCTTTGATGTGTTCTGTTGTTACTTTGCGCCTTTGGGGTTCCACATACCTTTGTGGGAATCTCAGGGTGCAAGTAACACTGTATAAATGAAAATACTTTGAAAATTGCAGTGTAAACTAGCTCAGATGTTTGACACTTTGTTTGAAGTCTTTGTTTCTCTTGTTTTCTCTCAATAGGAATATACAGATGTTGCCACAGGAATCTAATCTGAAATCGTACAAATGGAAATGACACTACAGGAGAATGTTTGGGAGCATCTCTCTCTTTTTGTCAGGAGTTAGAAGTGACACTAAGGCACTAATACTGTAACTTCTTGATAAAATAACTTTATTTTTTAGTAGTGGAATGCTGCAACTTTTTTACACCTAACAATTGCTTTTAAATTACGGTATTCAATTTAAAAGTTGTATTAACTACAGTTTCCTTTGCAAAAAGTCTCAAAAGAATCACTTGACGGGCATTATTTGTTGATGCATTTTTCTCTGAGCATGGTTTCATAGAGAGAACTTCACCAAGTTATATTCAGACGTTTATATGTTGAAAGTTTTGCTTACGTAATAAAAACAAAAACAAGCATCTGAATTGTATAGTGTCTGTACATGAAAGAACTTTAAACAGTGGCCTTATGGTAGAAAATTTTATACCAGATTTTTCTTTTTCTGATGACATTTTGGCTTATAACTCGAAGTTTTCTTAAGTTTCTGAAGATCAAGGCCTATATAATTCATACATTTCATATTATAAGAAGGCAAGAGACAAGGTGCTTCAAATATTCCATCAGGTAGTTATGAGTGCACTGACTTTTTAGTAATATGTTCATTCAGTTTTTTCCCACAACTATTTGCTCTTTTCCAGTTTCAAAATGCTATTGTGGAAAATATGTAAAGATTTTGTAATCTATACTCCATCTTATTTTTCCCTCAGGGCAAGCTTGTGCATATCATATTTTTAAAGGCTTTTTAAAAATCTGACACACAAAATCTCATATTTGAAAATTGTACTTTACTACTACAGCATTACACATTTTGCAAGCACATCTTATAGAGTGTTTACTTTTAGTTCAGTTGATATGTAGTGCATACCTACTATGTGTAAGAGCAAATGGATGGGATTTTAAATTAAATTTTTAGGTCCCAATACCTTATTTCTTTATGTTTTCTGTGTTCTGCTTAACAGTACATATACATTCCCAATTACATTTTTGTGAAATGTTTATTTGTAATAAAATAAAATGTTGTTGCTCTTTCTGCTTAAAGAAGTTACTTGCCAGTTTGTGAGAACATTATTTTAATGTTGTATGAGACTTATAGCCTTGGATAGCACCTGTTGATGTTTAAAGCCCTGTTCTGTGCTTACAAAGACAGAGCTTTCAAAATTAAAATGTGAAGGTTGATAAGAACTTGGTTTTTCATGACTGGATGTGAAAAATCTTAGTACATTCAGTTTTCTTTTCCATATCTTTAAAAGATAGGGCAGCCTTTTCCTTAAGTGAGTTCATGATAAGGGGGGCAGGTGCACTTGATTCATTGCTAAGCAGGTAATAAATTTAGGTAGATGGCCTGTCTTGTACTGTGTACAATCTCTGTAGGTCAGGTTTTCCAAACATATTTAGCATTCCATTTATGGTAAGAAAGAAATGCATGCACACAGGTAGTATGGCAACTTTATATTGTGTTAGGTACTTATAAAATCTGTCTTAAATTTTAAAATAATTGATTTCATTTACTCCCATATTCTAGGGGACAGTTATGAGCCTTGAATATTTAATCATTTGATTGACAACTATGTATTGCACAAATACTGTACTAAAATTACAGCAATGAACAAGAAGACAAGACACATGGACCCTACCTTTATGGTACGAAGAGTCTAATAGGAAAAATGGACATTAAACAGAAATATAACTTGGTAAATGGCCTTTATAGCTCAATTTTTATTTATTGTAACACATAAAGGTAAGATGGCCGATTTACTATTATTCATTCCACAACTGATTCCCTATTTGGATATTCTTTTGGCACTGTCTCAAAATGCAAAGCGTGTTATCTGCAAAATACCTATGCAGAAAACATTGTGTGTATAAGATCTAAAGCCTAAAAGGAAAAACCAACTTGATAATTTAGAGTATAAAATAAGGACAGGGACCATGTCTGTCTTGTCCACCATAGTATCCCCAGCACCCAGCTTCCTATTTGACATGTGGTAAGAGTTCATTAAATATTAGTTGAATAATGAACGAATAGGGAATAATAGAATATGTTTATTAGGAAGTACATGTGTAATTTTCATATGGAGGTTGAACAAAAGGTAATCCGTAGCATTTTTTATTGACTTGAAAGAATTTGAATTATTGAATGCATAAGACTTGAGAAGACAAGTTTTTTTTTTTTTTTTTTTTTTTTTTAAATAAGTCCCATACCATTGCCTCCTCCCCTTCCTCCCCTACGTGCTAGGCCCTTCGCTGGTACTGGGAAGACAAAGATAATAAGACACAGTCCCTGCTGTGAGGAAGCTCATGCACTACTGAAGAAGAGAATCACAAAAACAAAGAATCATAATGTAGAGTAAGTACTTTAGTGGACATATATACAAAAAGTTGAGAGAAAAGTTGGCATTTCTGGTTCAGCATCCCCTCATCATGTTTTTTCCTATTGGTTTCACCAACCTCAGAAGGCACTATTCTTTTGGTGGTTTTGCTGGTTTTAAAAATTGACGCATTGGGGGAAACTGGGTAAATTGTACACGGAATCTCTCTGTATTAATTTCTTTTATAGCTGCATGTGAATCTAGAGTTATTTCAATATGAATTTCAATTTGAAGAATTGCCCATAGTCTTATCACAGAGAACACTATTATAAATATTTTGGATGATACATTTTCATTTTTTTCTATTGGAAAAAAACTTGCTACATTTACGTATAACAGTTTATGTAGATGTATACTATGTACCACACTTTACCTAATAAATCCTACATTTTTGAATAGTTTTTTTTTAAAAAAAGAAAGATGGGGATACTTCCAGGCAGAAGCAAGAAAAGTAAAGCTGGATGAGAAACTCTTATCATCTTTATTACCCAGCAAATTCAATAACCACCAGGCACAAATTCACCAAGAGCAACCAAGCAAGGAAGGAAGGAGAAGAAGCTGATGCAACAAGGTGTGGTATGACTTCATCCCTCACCCATCCCCATAAGTAGCACTGAGTAAAACAATGGAGATGACAAAAATCTTGGTAACAGTGGGCCCCAGTATGGACGAAGGCTCTGACGAGGCGACCAGGCCACGTGAAGGAGAGTCAAGGAAAACTCTTGGGACAACAAAGTCTTTGCTACCATCTCAGGACCTCAGCAGACGGGGTAAGATTCACCAGGACTAGGCATTTCCCAGGTCTCAGAGCAGCCTGGGAAAGCCAAATCCTGCAGAAGTCAGAGACACCTTTGACTGGGTCTAGTGAGTTCTGGTTCTGGACATTTAATGGGAACCTAGAAGAGAGGGGATACCCAGGTTCCCCAACAAAGTTCCATCAAATATGATGATTATGAGCTCTGAGTCCATTAAAATACAGAATGAATATTTAAGAACTGAGGAATCATAGATGTAGAATAGGATGTAAATGTTATAAATCTAGACAAAGAAGAATTAATGTACATTGACAAATTCAGACATGGAGGAGGTAAAGTGGGATAAAGACTAAGAACTAACCGTCTCATCATTCATGGCCAGGTGTCATGTCAAGTCATGTCTTAAGATTATAATATGGGGAAAAACTCTAGTGACCAACCTTAAGTTTTTCCACAATCTGTTTTTTTTCTTGACCTTAATACAGTGGTTCTCAAAGTGTGGTCCCAGACCAGCAACATCAGCATCACCTGAGAACTTGTTAAAAATGCAGATTCTTGGCCCCACCCCAGACCTCCTGAATCAGAAACCCTGGGGGTGGGGCCAAGCAATCTGTGATTTAACAAGTCCTCCAGGGGATTCTGGCACATACTTGAGTTTGAGAAGCACTGGCTTACTTATTCCTTTTAGGAACCAATGAAGAAACATTTATCTGAAGTTCAGCAGCCCCTTCAATTTCATTCCTAATTTTTTTTCTATTGCATTCAAATAAAGTTAAATCTAAAACTTGTTAGATGGCCGGGCACAGTGGCTCATGCCTGTAATCCCAGCACTTTGGGAGGCCGAGGCGAGTGGATCACTTGAGGTCAGGAGTTGGAGACCAGCCTGGCCAACATGGTGAAACCCCGTCTCTACTACAAATACAAAAATTAGCCGGGCGCAGTAGCATGCGCCTGTAATCCCAGCTACTTGGGAGGCTGAGGCAGGAGAATCGCTTAAACCCGGGAGGCAAAGGTTGCAGTGAGCCAAGACCACGCCATTGCACTCCAGCCTGGGCGGCAGAGCGAGACTCCATCTCCAAAAAGAAAAGAAATAAAACTTGTTAGTGTAAAAAGTTTAGAGATTCCCACCATCAATCCTGTCTGTACATATGAGTGAATTGAGAGGTCTGGAAACATACCCACCCACTGTTAACACTGTTGATTTTTTTAAATGGTGGGATTATGAGTGACTGTACTCTTCTGTATCTATCAAATATAATGAATGTTGTATCATTTTTATAAAATAAAGTCTTTCTTTTTTAAAACAGTGGTAAGAACATTTCATCCATCCATTATATATCTGCTACCAAAATCCAGATAAACAAGCTTTTACCTCTATAGGCTGGCTACTTCACCATAGTCCATTGGGGTTTTACGGCTGGCCATTCCTCCCACATCATAAAAAGTAGGTAGGCTTATTTTAAGTATGTATTGTGTTGAATTTTAAATACAAATTATTTATAATATTTAACAATAATACATAAAACATTAAATTTGGCTGGGCACGACGTAATGCCAACACTTAAGGAGGCTGAGGCAGGTGGATTGTTTGAGCTTAGGAGTTTGAGACCAGCCTGGGCAACATGGTGAAACTCCATCTCTACAAAAAATACAAAAATTAGCTGGGTGTGGGGGCGTGCACCTGTAGTTCCACCTATTTGGGAGGCTGAGGTGGGAGGATCACTTGAGCCTGGGAGATCGAGGCTGCAGTGAGCTGTGACAGCCTGGGTGACAGAGTGAGACCCTATCTCAAAAAAAAAAAATAATCTTACTGCTTTTCTTTTTAAAAAGAAAAACAACTTTTTTTTCCTGATCAAAAGTTGTTAAAGAAAAGACAACAGGCCCAAAATGGTGTCACTCATGCTGAGGTTCCATATCACCAAACAGAAACCTAAGTTGTTTGCTTGGAAGATGTGACCTTCCAACAAATCAGAAGAGGCAGTAGCCAAATTCCATGAAGCCAGCAAGATTTCACTTACATCCCTGTAAGGAAAGTAACCTTGAAATGGCCACTTCTCTGTTTGTTCCTTGTTCCTGCTTTCCTCCACTTTTTTGGCCCGTAAAACTCACCCACTCTGTTTAACTCTTTGGAGCTCCTTTCTAATTTGTAGATTGGATGCTGCCTGGTTCATGCATCACTAATGAAAGCCAATCAGATCTTTGAAACTCAGTTTGTTGGATTTTTGTCCTTGACAAAGTAGATAGAATAGTATGTAAAAGAGAGAAAAATTTGTCTATAATCCCACTGCTCATAAATATTTAGTATAGACTAACATTTTGGTATTTTCTCATTAGTCTTTTTTCTAGGCTTTATTGTTTTGGTAGTTGAGGTTATACTTTATTACATATATTCAGTCTTTGTGGGTAGTCACATGTTTAAATCATGTTTAAAGTTTATATGATATTCAAACATACCTATTGTAAAGGACAAGGAATAGAATCTCATTCCCAGGAAACTAAAAATGTTTGTTTGTTTGTTTGTTTTGAAACAGAGTCTCACTCTGTCACCAGGCTGGAGTGTAGTGGCGCGATCTCAGCTCACTGCACCCTCCACCTCCTGGGTTCAAGCAATTCTCCTGCCTCAGCTGGAGTAGCTGGGACTACAGGCGTGCACCACCACACCCAGCTAATTTTTGCATTTTTAGTAGAGACGGGGTTTCACCATGTTGGCCAGGATGGTCTTAATTTCTTGACCTCGTGATCCGCCCGCCTCGGCCTCCCAAAGTGCTGGGATTACAGGCATGAGCCACCTTGTCTGGCCTTAAAAATGTTTTATAAAACCCTGATTTATATTAAAATTGAGGGGTTTTGGCTGGGCACAGTGGCTAACGCCTGTAATCCCAGCACTTTGGGAGGCAGAGGTAGACGGATCACCTGAGCTCAGGAGTTCGAGACCAGCCTGGCCAACATGGTGAAACCCCATCTCTACTAAAAATACAAAAATTAGCTGAGTGTCGTGGTGTGTGCCTGTAATCTCAGCTACTCAGGAGGCTGAGGCAGGAGAATTGCTTCAACCAGGGAGGTGGAGGTTGCAGTGAGCCCAGATCACACCACTGCTCTCTAGCCTAGATGACAGAGTGAGACTCCGTCTCAAATAAATAAATAAATAAATAAAATTTAGGGGTTTTGTTTGTTTTGATGTACTCATCATTTAAGATGTTAAAAGTAGATTAAACTTTACAAATATTTTTCTAATGTAAATTCTCATCCCAGATTCTAATCCCTTCTAATGATACTCATTATAATATTTAGTAAACAAGAAATTGACTTTAATATTGAGTTCTTCCTGATGACAATTTCTGCAAGTGATTGCAGGGAGCACAATGCTACTAACTTAATGGTCTCTTAACAACTATGGTGAAAAAATGTTCCCAAAATAATGTTCAAAAACCTAAACATAGGATTACCATATGGCCCAGCAATTCCTCTCGTGGGTGCTCTCCCCCAAAGAATTGAAAACAGGGACTCAGACACTTGTATGGCAACTTTAATTGCAGCACTATTCACAAGAGCCAAAAGGTGTCAACAACTCAGGTGAACATCTGGATAAACAAGACTCAGATTGGTGGCCTTCCCAACCTAGCCTCGCTGAGTTAGCTGGCCCTCCTCTGGGTTCCCAGAGTACCAAACAGAGCCCTGCTTAAGATCAAGCATGTCAAATAAGGACCTGTTTCTCTCTCCCCTCTATCTAGATCAGTGCCTGACTCAGAACTAAGAAAGAAAGATACTTGCTGAATGACTAAAAGACCAGCTTTTTTTTTTTTTTTTTGTCAATGTTGACCAGGTTGACCTCGAATGTGTAGCCTCGTCTCCCTGTGTGCTGGGACATCCAGCCTGAGCCACCGTAGCTACCAAGAGCCACCTTCTTAAGCAAAATCTTATAGTGGCTTCCTGGTACCTACAGAAAAAAGAAAAAAACGTTAAATTCTAGCACCTGGCTTATGAACTACTTGAAGAGAAAGGTGGGGAGGTGGGCTGCCCTTCAGGTTTGCTATTACCCAACCTTGTCTCCCAACAGCTCTCCCAGGGGACCTTTGTCTCATGGTTTCCTGAAGATGCAGGGATGAACCGTCAGGCTCTGTGCATCTGCTCTGGGCCAGGTACTATGTGAGAAGAAGTGTCATTGGCCACCCTCGGTGGGCTTCCTTCTGACCCAAGCCTTGGCTTATTCATTTGCCTCCCCAGTCTCTTCCCTCCCTGCCACTGATCCACA
Source organism: Chlorocebus sabaeus (assembly GCF_047675955.1). NCBI lineage: Eukaryota > Metazoa > Chordata > Mammalia > Primates > Cercopithecidae > Chlorocebus > Chlorocebus sabaeus. The sequence continues at coordinate 132,983,396 of NC_132933.1, forward strand.
TTCTACCTATTTTTCCATATGAGCATTTCTACCAATATTGTAATTCACCTTTTTCCACTTCAAATTCTTAACATTTCTAGAACAGAGGTCTTGTAATTTTCCTTTTCACTAATAGACTTGGAGGTTAATTATAGTCACCCTATTATGCTATGGAACACTAGGTCTTACTCCATGTATCAAACTATTTTTGTACCCATTAATCATCTCCTCCTTACCCGCCCCTCCCCACCACCCTTCCCAGCCTCGTAACCATCATGCTACTCTAGCTCCATGAATTCAAGTTTTGTGTTTTGTTTAAGCTCTCACATATAAGTGAGACCATGTGATATTTGTCTTTCTGTGCATGGCTTATTTGACTTCACATAAAGTCCTCCATTTCTGTCCATGTTGTTGCAAATGACAGGATTTCATTATTTTTATGGCTGAATAATAGTCCATTGTGTATATGCACCACGTTTCCTTTGTCCAATCAAAAGGAAAGAGTGGAACTGGAATGTTTCTTTTTTTGTTTGTTTGTTTTTGTTTGAGACGGAGTCTTACCCTGTCGCCCAGGCTGGAGTGCAGTGGCAATCTTGGCTCACTGCAACCTCTGCCTTCTAGGTTCCAGCAATTCTTCTGCCTGTCATCCAAGTAGCTGGGATTACAGGCACGTACCACCATGCCCAGCTAATTTTTGTATTTTTAGTAGAGATGGAGTTTCACCATATTAGCCAGACTGGTCTCGAACTCCTGACCTCAAGTGATCCACCCGCCTCAGCCTCCCAAGGTGCTGGGATTATAGGCGTGAGCCACCGTGCCCAGCTGGAACTGGAATGTTTCTAACACAAAGAAATAATAAATGCTTAAAGTGATGCATATCCTGGTTACCCTGATGTGATCATTACACATTGTATGCTTATATCAAAATATCAGTTGTTCCCCACAAATATGTACAACTATTATGTATCCCTGATAATTAAATATATATATGTGTATATATATATTTTTTGGCCAGGTGTGGTGTCTCATGCCTGTAATCTCAGTACTTAGGAAAGCTGAGGCGGGAGGATCACTTGAGGCAAAAAAAAAAAAAAAAAAAAAAAAGTAGAATCATCAATAGATACTAAATATATGAGGCAATTTTGATGAGCCGGACATTTCAATGTGTAAAACTGTTTTCTCACAGATTGCTTATTTATTGCGAGGCAGGAGAGAAAAACAGCAATTATACAGTGGAGAGAATGGACAACTTGATCAGGGGATGAAAACATCACCGAGGAGGGGCAGATGGACATCAGTGTGATACTGTTACAGTAGGTAGCTGTATGAGCAGAGCAGGAGAGGGCTCCCCCGACCCACATACCAGGAGTGTCAGGCAACCATCAGGTGATAGTCAGGCGGTGGTTAACTGTCTCTCTAAAATATTGGTGATGAGCAGCTTCCCGATAAGATCTCGGGAGTTGGGAGGAGTAACACAAGACCCCAGAAGTATGCCAACCTATAAAACCCCAAGTCAAAAGGTCAAACCGTGCACTTGCCTTTCAGGTCGTCTGCTTGGCTCTCTTCCAAGTATACTTTCCTTCCTTTCATTCCTGCTCTAAAGCTTTTTGATAAACTTTCACTCCTGCTCTAAAACTTGCCTCCATCTCTCCTTCTGCCTTATGCCCCTCAGTCCAATTCTTTCTTCTGAGGAGGCAATAATTGAGGTTGCTGCAGACCCATACAGGTTCGCTGCCAGAAGATATTTTGGTGCCGTGTGACATGGATATGGATTCTCCACCGCTAACAATAGAGAACACAGCATCACTAATATGGTATGTTGGCTGGGAAGCAGCACTTGAATATAATCATAAAGAATCATCAGACCAACCCAAAATGAAGACCATTCTGGTTTTTAAAGAGGGCCTCTTTTTTTTTTTTTTTTGGTTGAGACAGAGTCTCCCTCTGTTGCCCAGACTGGAGTGCAACGGCACAATCTTGGCTGACTGCTGTCTCAACCTCCTGGGCTCAAACGATCTTTCCACATCAGCCTCCCGAGTAGTTGGGACCACAGGTGCATGCCACTGCACCTGGCTATTGTTTTTTTAGAGATGCGGGTCTCCCTATGTTGTCCAGGTTGGTCTTGAACTCCTGGCCTCAAGCAGTCCTCCTACCTTGGCCTCCCAAAGTGCTGAGATTACAGGTGCGAGCCACCACGCCCAGGCACATTGATGATTCTGGTCCAAACCGATCTTCATGGCTATGATGGCAAAATGATGATTTTCTAATTTCAGTGCTCCCTCTACACTTACCAGCTGGCATTGGCATGCTGTAAACGAGAACCCTCCCTTCTTCCCTGTTTGTTTATTTGTCTATTTATTATTGATATGGATTCATTTCTACTTTTTCAATGGCTTATAATTCATTATTGTCCTTGATTATTTGGGAGCTCAAATGATCCTAGCTTTGGCCAGTGGGAGCCCCTTTAAGCTGGTTGCTGTGTCCTCTTGATATAGATCTATCATTCCTTTTTTGACTTTATCTTTTTTATTTCAATAGGTTTTTGGGAAACAGGTGGTGTTTTGTTATGTGAATAAGTTCTTGAGTGGTGATTTCTGAGGTTTTGGTGCACCCATCCCCGAGCAGTGTACACTGTAGCCAATCTACAGTATCCCTTGCCACCCCCCACCCTTTCTGTCAAGTCCCCAAAGTCCATTGTATCACTCTTACGCCTTTGCATCCTCATAGCTTAGCTCCCACGCATGAGTAATAACATACAATATTGGTTTTCCATTCCTGAGTTACTTCACTTAGAATAATAGTCTCCAGCCAGATGCAGTGGCTCATGCCTGTGATCCCAGCACTTTGGGATGCTGAGGTGGGTGGATCACCTGAGGTCAGGAGTTTGAGACCAACCTGGCCAACATGGAGAAACACCATCTCTACTAAAAAAAAAAAAAAAAAAAAAAAAAAAAAAATTAGCTGGGTGCTGTGGCTCATGCCTGTAATCCCAGCTACTTGGGAAGCTAAGGCAGGAGAATCACTTGAACCCAGAAGGCGGAGGTTGCAGTGAGGCGAGATCACACCACTGCATTCCAGCCTGGGTGACAGAGTGAGTCTCTGTCTCAAAAAAAAAAAAAAAAAAGTCTCCAATTACATCCAGGTTGCTATGAATGCCATTATTTCATTCCTTTTTCATTATTTCATTCCTTTTTATGACTCAGTAGTATTCCATGGTGTGTGTGTATGTGTCTGTATACCACATTTTCTTCATCCGCTCATTGACTGATGGGCATTTGAGCTGGTAACATATTTTTGCAATTGCAAATTGTGGTATGCACCTATCATTTCTTTTTAGCACTTCTTTATTCTGAGGCATAACAAAATGTTTTGGTCTTTATCTTGTACATTCCTGCCCCAGGCTTGAAATCAGTCATTTTTCTAAGGAGTCCTGGTTCCTTTAAGTGGAGAATGGTATTAGAGTCCAAGACTTGGGCCCTAGTGCCATTGCTACTGGAGTGTCCTTGCTTATAAGCCTTTTCAGCAGTCATATCTAGGAAATATACACACATACATGCATATATATACACATTTTAGAAATGATGAGGTCACACTGGCACCTACCATCCATCTCCATAGGATTCTTCCTTGCCTCCTTCTCCTATTTGATATTTGTATGTCCCTTCCTCCACAGTGAGAACCCTGGCTCCCAACATAAAACGATTTAATAATTTGCTCAATCCCATAATATATCTAAAGTAGTTTCAGAATTGCTTCACTTATACCACAGCAGGAAACAAACCTACTAAAAATAGTTCACGATTTGTTTGCGGTTCTTCAGTGCCGTGCCCCAAAGACAGAAGGTATATGGACAAATACTGTGTACATAAATGACTTGCATTAGTCTCCTCCGCTTCTACCCCTGTGATATGTCATGTTCTTCATTAGAAATACAGTTTTTATTTTTCAACTTGTTTTCAGGGTTAGCTCTCCCCGCCATCCATGTTTATTTGATTTGATTTTTTTTTCAATATGTAGAACATTAACATACTTCCACAAATCAAACTATACCAAAAGGTGTACTCAGGGAAGTGTCACTTCCTTCTGCATTCCTTCAATACTATTCCCTCCCACTCCTTGTAGGTGACCAACTTCGGGTTTCTCATTCCTGTGTATTTTTTGGTATAGACAAGCAAATATATGTATATTTTCTTTTTTCTTTTTTCTTTTTTTTTCTTTTTTGAGACAGTCTCGCTCTGTCACCCAGGCTGGAGTGCAGTGGCACGATCTCGGCTCACTGCAAACTCCGCCTCCCGGGTTCCCACCATTCTGCTGCCTCAGCCTCCTGAGTAACTGGGACTACAGGCACCTGCCACCAAGCCCGACTAATGTGTTTTTTTTTTTTTTTTTTTTTTTTTTGTATTTTTAGTAGAGAAGGGGTTTCACCGTGTTAGCCAGGATGGTCTCGATCTTCTGACCTTGTGATCCGCCCGCCTCGGCCTCCCAAAGTGCTGGGATTACAGGCGTGAGCCACTGGGCCTGGCCAGATATATGTATGTTTTCTTATTCCCCCCCACCTTTTTTCCATATACAGAAGGTAGCATCTTCTATATTCTCTTTTGCACTTTGCTTTTTTCACTTAAGAAATCTTGGAAATTGTTCCATACCAGTTTGTGAGAGTGTCTTTTTTTTTTTTTTTTTTTTTTTTTTTTTTTGAGACGGAGTCTTGCTCTGTCGCCCAGGCTGGAGTGCAGTGGCACAATCTTGGCTCACTGCAACCTCCGCCTCCTGGGTTCAAGCGATTCTCCTGCCTCAGCCTCCCAAGTAGCTAGGATTACAGGCACCTACCACCACACCCAGCTAATTTTGTATTTTTAGTGAAGACAGGGTTTCACCATGTTAGCCAGGCTGGTCTCAGACTCTTGACCTCAGGTGATCTGCCTGCCTCGGCCTCCCAAAGTGCTGGGATTATAAGCGTGAGCCACTGCACCTGGCCTCATTCTTCTTTATAGCTGCATAGTACTCCACTGTGTAGCTGTACCATAACTTATTCAACCACACTCTTATATTTGGACATTTAGGTAGACATTTTGCAATGACAAATCATGCTGTAATCGATAACCTTGTGCATATTTATTTTCACATTGTTGGAGGTGAATCTTCAGAGTAAATTCAAAACAAAAAAATGAGATTGCTGGGCTGAAGGGTAAAATGTATATGGGATGTTGTTAGATATCACCAGCCCTTCTCCATGGCAGTTGGACCAGGGTGCATTTCCCCCAGCAGTGGATGAGAGTGCCACTTACCCAAGAGTCTGGCCAGCAGAGTGTATTGACAAGCTTTTGAATTTTGCCAATCTGACCCATGAAAAATGATATGTCAGCATTTCAAATTGAGCTATTTTAATTTCAAATGCTAGAAAAAAGTCCTGGTTATGGTGTGATTGTCAGGTATTGAAACACATTTTACAGACTCTCAACTTGGTATTCTCTAGAAAACTCTCTGGAAACAGTTTTCACCCTAGGAAAATTTTAGCATACATCCCATCCAACTGGATGGGGATGACTTCTGAACCACTCTAACTGCTTTTTCTGCAATTTGGTATCTTCCTGTTCATGTTTTAGCGGGTAGGGACTCTTCTAAAGCTTTCTTGCCCCACCTAATGGGCAAGAAGGGGAATTGAGCTGCCTTTCTAAAATATTGCCTAGAAACCAGATGACATGCAGCGCCTGCCAAGATGTTCTGGCCTCACAGACCTTAGTTCAAAACAAGAATCCAAAGAGAACAAGATATGTAGAGTTATAGCAATGGCTCTAACATACTTCTAGAACATGTAGAGCTAAACCACATTCTGGAGAGCGTTAGTTAATAAAGATAGTTGACATATTTTTTCTTAGCTGTTCTAACTCCTACATGTGTAATTTTTGGTGACAGCTGCTTGCTGCAGTTAGTCCCTAAGGTCTCAGATGCTCATTTTAAAAAGTTACTTGTTTACATGAAATGGAAGTAATTATTTTCTGGTTATGAGTAATGCACGTTTGATACGGGAAATCCTAGAAAATATGGGGAAGTACAAAGAAGAACATTAAAATGACCTGTATGCCTACTACTCAGTGGTAAGCGCAGTTAACAGTTTGGTCTTGGTCCTTGTGTGCAGGCACAGTGGCTTACGCCTATAATCCCAGCACTTTGGGAGGCTGAGGAGGGGGAGAATCGTTTGAGTCCAGGAGTTTGAGACCAGCCTGGGTAACATAGTGAGACCCTGTCTCTACAAAACATTAGGAAAAAAAAATTAGCTGGGCATGGTGGTGTGCACCTGTGGTCCCAGCTACTCAGCAGGCTGAGGTGGGAGGATCACTTGAACCCAGGAGGTCAAGGCTGCAGTGAACCGTGATCATACCGCTGCACTCCAGCTTGGGCGACACAGTGAGACCCTATCTCTGGGGAAAAAAATCATTGTGTACTTTTGCCACATATATACCCACTTTGCATTCACACACACACTTTTCTACTCTGTTTCTCTCTGTCTCTACATATGCATATATACACATAATATATAGGTGTACATACCTACATATACAAAAATGCTCATTTTTCATTTGGGTGTGGTGGCGCACCTGTAGTCCTACCTACTCTGGAGGCTGAGATGGGAGGATTGCTTGAGACTGGTAAGAAGGTTGAGGCTGCAGTGAACCATGATCATGCCACTGCACTCCAGCCTGGGTGACAGAGCAAGACCCTGTCTCAAAAAAAAAAAAAAAAAAAAAAAAAAGCTCATTTTCCTACGCATTATACATGCACACTTTGTAAACAAAAATTGAAGAGTTGTTGGCCAGGTGCAGTGGCCCATGCCTGTAATCCCAGCACTTTTGGGAGGCTGAGGCAGGTGACTCACTTGAGCCCAGGAGTTTGAGACCAGCCTGGGCAACATGGCAAAACCCCATATCTACCAAAAATACAAAAAAATTAGTTGGGTGTGGTGGTGTGCGCCTGTAGTCCCAGCTACGCGAGAGGCTGAGGTGGGAGAATCGCTTGAGCCTGGGAGGTGGAGGTTGCAATGAGCCGAGATTGTGCCACTGCACTCCATCCAGCCTGGTGACAGAGCCAGACCCTGTCTGAAAAAAAAGAAAAAAAAATTAAATGGTTGTTAACATACCATTTTGTAATTTGCTGTTGTCACTTTTTCCATTCATTAAAAAGCTCTATGCCTGGGCGCAGTAGCTCATGCCTGTAATCCCATCACTTTGGGAGGCCAAGTAGGGAGGATCACTTGAGGCCAGGAGTTGGAGACCAACCTGGCCAACATGGCAAAACCCCATCTCTAATAAAAATTTTAAAACTATCCAGGTGTAGTGGCACACACCTGTAATTCCAGCTACTCGGGAGGCTGAAGCATGAGAATTGCTTGAACCTGGGAGGCTGAGGCTGCAGTGAGCCGAGATCACACCACTGTACTTCAGCCTGGGAGACAGAGCCGGACCCTGTCTCAAAAAAAAAACTCTATAGCAAACGTTTGTTACATAGTAGTCTTTTATTTTATTTTATTTTATTTATTTTATTTTATTTTATTTATTTATTTTGAGATGGAGTCTCATTCTGTCACCCAGGCTGGAGTGCAGTGGTGCGATCTCAGCTTACTGCAACCTCTGCCTCCCAGGTTCAAGTGATTCTTCTCCCTCAGCCTCCCAAGTAGCTGGAATTACAGGTGTGCGCCACCATGCCCGGCTAATTTTTGTATTTTTAGTAGAGATGGGGTTTTGCCATGTTGGCCAGGCTGGTCTCAAACTCCTGACCTCAAGTGATCTGCCCACCTTTGCCTCCCAAAGTGCTGGGATTACAGGCATGAGCCACCACGCCTGGCCTGCTGTCTTGATTTATGAATTTTAGGCACTATCTATTGAGTTTCTCCAGTAATAGATAAGGATTTTGCTGTCTTACTCCCTTGCCTTCCAATCCCAAAGTCTCCTAATTTATTATTATCATATTTTTTGGTTAATCAATATTAATTGCTTGACATTATACAACCACATAAATATTAGTTTTTCTGTCTTTTTTTTTTTTTTTTTTGCTATTTTTTCTTTTTTTTTTAATTTTATTTTTGTTGACCCAGGTAGATTATACATGGATTGTTTTTACAACTTAGTTTTCCCCAATGTCAATAACTGCCTTGCATTTTCTTACTTGCTTAGTTTTGGACACTTATTCAAATCCTCTGTGTTAGTTCCCTATGGCTACTATAGCTAAGCCAGAAGTTCAAAGTGGGTCTGACTGAGCTAAAATCAAGGTGCCGATAGGGCTGCATTCCTTCTGGAAGTTCTAGAGGAGAATTCATTCCTTGCTTTTTCCAGCTTCGAGAGGCTTCCACATTCCTTGGCTGGTGGCCGCCTTCCATCTTCAAAGCTGGCCGTGGCCAGTCGAGTCTTCCTCGTGCTGTGTCATGACTCCCACACTCTCTTCTTCCCTGTTCCATATTGAAGGGTCCTTGTGATTACATTGAGTCTATCCGTGCAACGCATGATAAATTTCCCATCCCGAGAGCAGGTAATTGGCAACCTTAATTTCAATTGCAACCTTAGTTTTTTTCATATAACAACATATTCATAGGCTCCACAGATTAGGGTGTGAACATGTTTGGGGGGCCCATTATTCCGCCCACATCTAGATCCTCCATTAAATCTGCCGAGGCTTATCAATAGTGTGTTCCAAACACTCAGTTAAATCAGACTTCCCTCCTAGAGTCTCCATTCAGTTCCAGCTGAACTGACCTGCCAGACAGTGCCATCCAGGGATTTCTCTCTCACTGCTTTTGTGTATGGGATCCCTCGTTTCGTGAGTCTCATGTTTGTGCTGTCTTGAACATACTCCTTTTTTTTTTTTGGCTGGAGCACATCCTTCTGACATTCTGTAAAAAGAGGACATGGGAGGTGTACATTTGGAGTCCTTACATGTCTGAAAATGTCATTATTCCACGTTTATATTTGATTGATGGTTTGGTTGAGTATAGACTTCTAGGTTGAAGAGCCCACTTTGGTGGTGTCCTGCTAAGCCTGTTACCCTCCCCGGCTGCTGTTTGAACCCCAATAGTACCTTGAGATGCCGAGCCCTTTGATGCTTCCTCTCCTGTTCTCCTTGTCCTTGTTGGAGGATTTCCCTTTAATTAATTAACTAATTAATTATTAGTTTTGGAGACGGAGTCTTGCTCTGTCGCCAAGCTAGAGTTCAGTGGTGCAATCTTGGCTTGCTGCAACCTCCACCTCCCAGGTTCGAGAGATTCTACCGCCTCAGCCTCCCCAGTAGCTGGAATTACAGGCGCCCACCACCACGCCTGGCTAACTTCTGTAGTTTTTTTTTTTTAGTAGAGATGGGGTTTCACCATGTTATCCAGGCTGGTCTCAAACTCCTGACCTCAAGTGATCTGCCCGCCTCAGCCTCCAAAAAGTGCTGGGATTACAAGCGTGAACCACCATGCCTGGCCTCCCTTTTATTTCTTTACTATCACTTTACCAGGATTTGAGAGGAAGAGATGATAAACACAAGTGGTCAATGTGCTAGTATTGAGCAGAAGTGTGTATTTTTTAAGACTTTGCTATGAATTGTCAAATTAGATGCTCACTTCAAAGTCCTGTGATAATTTTTAAGTGTTTATTTGTTCAACTATATTCATTACTTATTCTAAGGTATTCAAAAAAGGAAAGTCATAAATTAGTAAAGGTATAATAATCTTTGAAAGCAACCTTTTCCATTATTAAAATTATGCTCTTTGAAGAAAACCTGGAACAGTGCCGGTCACTATCCTGGGCACTTTGCAAGTATTAGCACATTATTGCCTCATGACAACCCTATGAAGTAGGCACTATTCTCCCCATTTTACAGATGGGGAAACTGAGTCACAGGTTAAAAAACCTCCTGGCCAGATGCAGTGGCTCACACCTGTAATCCCAACACTTTGGGAGGCCTAGGTAGGAGGATAGCTTGAGCCTAGGAGTTCAAGACCAGCCTGGGCAACATGGTAAGATCTCCGTCTCTACAAAGAAATATGAAAATTAGCCAGGCATGGCGGCGGGTGCCTGTAGTCCCAGCTACTTGGGAGGCTGAAGGGGGAAGATTGCTTAAGCCCGGGAGGTGGAGGCTGCAGTGAGCCATGATTGCACCACTGCACTCCAGCCTGGGTGACAGAGTGAGGCCCTATCTCAATAACAGCAACGACAATAACAAAGAAACCTCCCAAGGTTACACAGCAGCTAGTACCAGGTGAAGCCTAAACTCATCATGCCCAGGCCGGTGGCATAGACACCTCATAGCCATGCTCTGCTGGCTCAGAAAATAGAAGGAAAATGGATCAACAATAGTCGCATGGCTTTAGGATGACCTTTTAACCTTTTGGAGTATTTGCTTGCAAAGCTTTTAATGTATTTTTTAAGTTAAAAGGCAACTGGGAGCCAGGCGCGGTGGCTCACACCTGTAATCCCAGCACTTTGGGAGGCCGAGGGGGGTGGATTATGAGGTCAGGAGATCGAGACCATCCTGGGTAACACTATAAAACCCCATCTCTACTAAAAATATGAAAAAAAAAAAAAAATAGCCAGGCCTGGTGGCAGGCACCTGTAGTCCCAGCTACTGGGGGAGCTGAGGCAGGAGAATGGTGTGAACCTGGGAGGAGGAGGTTGCAGTGAGCCGAGATTGTGCCACTGCAGTCCAGCCTGGGAGACAGTGAGACTTCGTCTCAAAAAAAAAAAAAAAAGGCAACTGGGAGGCAGGCACAGTGGCTCATGCCTGTAATCCCAGCACTTTGGGAGGCTAAGGCAGGTGGATCATTTGAGGTCAGGAGTTCAAGACAACCTGGCCAACATGCTGAAACCCCGTCTCCACTAAAAACACAAAAATCAGTCAGGCAGTAGTGGCGGGGGTGCCTGTAATCCCAGCTACTCGGCAAGCTGAGGCGGGAGAATCGCTTGAACCCGGGAGGCAGAGGTTGCAGTGAGCCGAGATCGAACCACTGTACTCCAGTCCAGGTAACAGAGTGAGACCGTCTCAAAAAAAAAAAAAAAAAAAAAAAAAAAAAAAAAAAAAAAAGGCAATTGGAGATGTGTAAGTGTGTAGTCCGTTTTATCACTTAGTGTTATACCATGAGCGTTTTATATGTATCCAGATTTCATACCAAGCAAAACACGAAGATCCATTGACATTTTTTATTAAGACCATTGACTGGCCGGGCGTGGTGGCTCATGCCTATAATCCCAGCACTTTGGGAGGCCGAGGCGGGCGGATCACGAGGTCAGGAGATCGAGACCATCCTGGCTCACACCGTGAAACCCCGTCTCTACTAAAAGTACAAAAAAAAAAATTAGCCGGGTGTGGTGGCGGGCGCCTGTAGTGCCAGCTACTCAGGAGGTGTGAACCCGGGAGGTGGAGCTTGCAGTGAGCCGAGATCGCACCACTGCACTCCAGCCTGGGCGACAGGGCGAGACTCCGTCTCAAAAAAAAAAAAAAAAAAAAAAAAAAAACCATTGAATAGGAGTTCTAAACCATGAAAACAAATGAGCTGTTTTGCCCAATTTCAGACGATGTCATCATTTCTAATAGAATCAGACACAGCTGACTTTACATTCCCAGGACTGCTCTTTCCTGCTAAAGGACATTGATTGGGCATGACATTTAGCCTCTCTGAACTTGAGTTCCCTCCCTTGTACAGTGTTAATACTAACATATAACTGACACTGTTGTGAGAATTTAAAAGCAGATCAGAGTATCGCAGCCCCCTCCTCCATAAATGGTAGCGATTATTATCTTAAGATCATCGTTTTTGCCCAGAGAGACTTTCAAAAGACCCATAACACTATTTTATGGCAGGTCAAACTTTTTTATTCCTTTATTCAGGCACTGAGAAAAGGTCTAGTCCATATCTGATAGTTTGTGTGTGTGTTGTTTACAGTTATGAAAGACTGAGGCATACATAAAACTTTTCAGAAAATTTAATTATGAACACATGTCAAAGTCAAAGTTTTGTTTCAAGATTCCCTCTTTTTTTTTCTTTTCTTTTCTTGAGACAGAGTCTCTATCGCCCAGGCTGGAGTGCAGTGGCACAGTCTCAGCTCACTGCAACCTCTGCCTCCGGGGTTCAAGCAATTCTCCTGCCTCAGCCTCCCAAATAGCTGGGATTACAGGTGCCCATCACCAGGCCTGGCTAGTTTTTTTTTGTATTTTTAGTAGAGACAGGGATTCGCCGTGTTGGCCAGGTTGGTCTTGAACCCCTGACCTCAGGGGATCCACCCACCTTGGCCTCCCAAAGTGCTGAGGTTACAGGCATGAGCCACCGCACCCAGCCCCAAGATTCCCTCTTATTCCCTCTTGGTTGGGACATTTTCTGGGAAATGAATGGTCAGATGATCATTGTCAGACTGGACACAAGGTGAAAGAATGTCTGGCTAAACATCACTAGATTTCTGACCTTAGGTCAGCTGAGAGTGGGGCGGGGGGTAGAGGGAGCAGTCTCCCTGACAAGGGCTTAATCTCATTAAAGAGTATCAGAGAATTGCTTTAGCATTTTTATCAGGAATTCTAATTTCTTCCCAGAAGAAGGTTATGAAATGCATTCAAATTTAGGAAAAAAGAAAAAGGTGATTTGAGAGTCCTCCAGGGAAAGTAGTACCCCGTCTTCAAGGTTCTCAATTTCCATCATTAGAGCACTAAAGAGGAGTTACTAGCTCCAAAAAATTACAGTGATAATAGGTGGAAATCACCATATATCTTAGTATCACTACACACTTTAAAAAATGTCTGGAAGAATATTCCTTCAAGAGTTAACAGTGATTATCAATTATCTCTGCAGCAATTGGTAATTGTGAGATGATGGAAGATTTTCACCTTATACACTGTATCTTTAATGTTTTATTTTATTTTATTTTTGGGACAGGGTCTTGTTCTGTCACTCAAGCTGGAGGACAGTGACGTGATCATGGTTCACTGCAGCCTCGACCTCCTAGGCGCAAGCAATCCTCCCACCTCAGCCTCCCGAGTAGCTGGGACTGCAGGTGTGTGCCACCATGCTTGGCTGATTTTTTATTATTTTATTTTTGTAGAGAGAGGATCTCACTATGTTGTCCTGGCTGGTCTTAAACTCCTAGGCTTAAGCAATCCTCCTGCCTCAGCCTACCAAAGTGCTGGGATTGCAGGCATGAGCCACTGTGCCTGGCCTGTTTTATTTTTAAAAATACTGAGAAGAGATTACTTTTGTAATGATAATGATACGAATATATTTCGCAAAACATCAAGTCAGTTTTACTAGCTCAGGGCTGTGCGTCACTGGTAGCTCCCTTGAGCCCATTTTCATTGCCAAGGACCAAGCAGTTCATCAGATGGCAGAGCTTTCGCCTTGGCTCTGAGGAGCTGAGGTACAGTGAGGATTCTCACACCTGAGCTGCTGATCAAAACACAGGTTACTGGGTCCCAGCCCCAGAGATCCTGACCCCGGGTGGGGTCCCCAGCGTGCATCTCTAACAAGTTCCCACATGCTGCTGCCACTGGGCTGGGAACCACACTTTGAGAACTTCTGTGGTCCAGAAAAGAAAACTTCAGCTGGGGAATAGAATCCTTAACCCAGGGCTGGCAAGCAAAACAAAGAAGATGAACTTGACTTACTTCCCACTTTTGCCTCTGGCTGGTCTGTAATTATTTTTGAGAAGAGGAACTTGATTTGACTGACTCTATTTAATAAGAAGTCGTGCTAGAAAAGGGTTGTACCATCTCTTATTAAGTGACTGCCTGGTTCAGAGACTTCTCAATTAAGTCCCATGGCCTCTGGGGCTTGAGGATGCATCTGAGGTTGGCTGTCTGCTTTGAGGTCTTCAGAGTCTAGGGGATGGCTGTGGCGTTTCACCGTCAACTCAGGCCACTGGTCCTGGTTTCTCTGAACCCCGAGGTGATGGGGTGGTGGTTATTGTCATTCTGATTTCCTGTTTGGGAAGCAGTGTGGGGGTATTATTGGAGGAGTTAAAACACAGGGAATATCGTCCCCACCCAGCCCCATATAACCCACCAATCACATATGTATTCATTCTCTTTTGGTGCTAAAATATACATAACAACATCTCCCATTTTAACCATGTATTAATGTCCAGTTCAGTGGCATTAAATACATTCACATTGTTGTGTGACCATCACCACCATCCATCTCAGAACCTCTGCATCTTCCCATATTGAAATGCTGTAATCACGATCACTCTTTTAAAATCTGTAACAGCTTTTATTGACATATAATTTGCATATCATACAATTCACTTTTCTTTTTTTTTTTTTTTTTTTTTGAGACGGTCTTGCTCTGTGGCCAGGCTGGAGTGCAGTGGTGCGATCTCGGCTCACTGCAACCTCTGCCTCCTGGATTCAAGCGATTCTTCTGGTTCAGCCTCCCAAGTAGCTGGGACTACAGGCACACACCACCATGCCCAGCTAATTTTTGTATTTTTAGTAGAGACAGGGTTTCACCATGTTGGCCAGACTGGTCTCAAACTCCTGACCTCAGGCAGTCCACCCGTCTTGGCCTTCCAAAGTGCTAGAATTATAGGCGTGAGCCACTGTGCCTGGCAATTCACCCATTTTAAAATGTATAATTCAACAGTTTTTAGTATATTCACAGAGTTGTGCAACCATCAACACAATCAATTTTAGAATGTTTTGTCACCCCAAAATGAAACCCTGTACCCATTAGCTGTCACTCCTCAATTCCCCCAGCCCCTGACAACCACTAGCCTACCTTGTCTCTCTGGATTTGCCTGTTCCGGACATCTCATATACATGGAACCATATAATAGGTGGCTTTCGACAACTGGCTTCTGTCACCTAGCATCATATTTTCAAGGGTCAACCATGTTGTGGCATAAATCAGTACTTCATTCCCTTTCGTATTCACTTTTTTTTTTTTTTTTTTTTGAGACAGAGTCTTGCTCGGTCACCCAGGCTGGAGTGCAGTGGCACAATCTTGGCTCACTGCAGCCTCAACCTCCCAGGCTCAAGTGATCCTCCCACCTCAGCCTCCCATGTAAGCTGGGACTATAGGCACATGCCACCACGCCTGGCTAATTTTTGCATTTTTTGTTTTTGTTTTTGTTTTTGTAGAGACAGGGTTTCGCTGTGTTGCCAGGCTGATCTTGAACTCCTGGACTCAAGTGATCCACCCACCTTGCCCTCCCAAAGTGTTGAGATTATAGGCGTGAGCTACGGAGCCTGACTGTATTTGCTCTTAATAACATTCAAATGTGAATTCATTATCTCCTCCACATCCCTTCCCCAACAAAAACTTCCTTCTCCACTTAGTTGATTTCTCCACTTAGTTGAAACTCCATTATCCAGCTTCCAAGCCAACTAACAAAATATTTCCATTGAATCCTCCATCTTTGCTCCCTATACTCTTCCCAAATTCACTGCCTCATCAGAGCCTGTCAAATGTATTTCAAAAATGGCTCTGGAATGTAACCTCTCCTCTTTGTCAGTATCAATGCTATCATATTTCTTGCCTTTACCACCTCTGGCCTGTTCCTGGCCTCCCACCTGCAAGCTCTTCCTCTAGTCCTTTTTCCGCAGAGCTCACCAGTTACCTCCCTAAAAACAGCCTGCTTAGAAATCTGTGCTCCAGGCCAGGCACGGTGGCTCATACTGGTAATCCCAGCATTTGGGAGGCCGAGGTGTGTGAATCACTTGAGGCCAGGAGTTTGAGACCAACCTGGCCAACATGGTGAAACCCCGTCTCTACTAAAAATACAAAAATTAGCCACGTGTGGTAGTGCACACCTGTAATCCCAGCTACTCGGGAGGTTGAGGGAGGATAATTGCTTCAACCCAGGAGGCAGAGGTTGCAGTGAACCGAGATTGTGCCACTTCACTCCAGCCTGGGCAACAGAGTGAGACTGTCTCAAAAAAAAGAAAAAAGAAAAAAAAAGAAAAGAAAAGAAAAAGGAAACCTGTGCTCCTACCCATTGCCGGCAGGGTCTTGTTTGATCTGGCCCTGGCATAGAAACCATTTAGATCAGACATTTCACTACACTCCTGACCCTTCCACAGGAGACCCCTTGAAAATGCCATCTGTTCCGCAGACTCTGCACATCCTCACTTGTTCTTCCCTCTGTCAGGAACGCAGGCCAATGTCTGTGCAGCCTGGAGGCTGAGCTCCAAAGGAACCCAGCCTGTGAAGGAGCCCCTCAGCTTAGCTTCTCCTGAAGGTTCAGGGACAAAAAGAGAAACTATGTTTGCAAGTCAATTCCTACTTTTAAATTTTCATTACCAATGAGATCAAAAGCCTCCCATGGTAATTTATGAATTTTCATTTTTAAAAATTGGCCTGTTGCTACAGTTTATTCCTTTGTTAAACACCATTGTTCTATTTAGTGTTAACATTTATTTATTTATTTATTTAGACGGAGTCTTGCTCTGTTGCCCAGGCTAGAGTGCAGTGGCACAATCTCGGCTCACTGCAACCTCCACCTCCTGGATTCAAACGATTCTTCTGCCTCAGCCTCCTGAGCAGCTGGAATTACATGTGCGCACCACCACACCCTGCTAATTTTTGTATTTTTAGTAGAGACAGGGTTTCACATGTTGGCCAGGTGGGCCATGAACTACTGACCTCAAGTGATCTGCCCAGCTAGGCCTCCCAAAGTGCTGAGATTCTAGGCGTGAGCCACCATGCCTGGCTTAATGCTAACATTTATTACAATACATATTTCACACATATGATCTTCATGTCTGGCGCTTTGGGGACTTTTTTGATTATCATTTGATTTGTCTTTTAATTGTGAAAATGCAATTCCTTACACATGACCCCTTGTGATTTTGGTGGGGGAGGAAACCTGCAGGATGTGTAGAAAACAGCAGAAACCATGTTTTTCTGTTAATCTCCTAGGACCGTTCTCCCAATTTGCTATTTTCTGAGACAAAGCAGTGCTGTGGAAAAGGATGGAAAAATGTTCTTGGCGAGTTTGCCCGTGCACCAGGGCTCTTTTTGCGCACTTTACATACAAGCTCGTGTGACTGGTCAGCTTGGGAGTTGATTACTCAGGCATTCTTTGGATTTTTAAACGAGGACACCCTATTTTTGTAGCATTGTGGACATGCACGTCTCACCTACTAGTTGCTTCCTTTGTGTTTTCCTTTGTTTACAAAGCAAGGCTTTCCCACAAACCTTGTAAAGAAGGTCATGGTTTAGCTGTTTCATAAGTGATCTACTTCTCTGATTTGATTTGTTTGTTCATCTCTATAGAGCAGGCGAACCCAGTCCTGTTAGATTTGTTGAAAAAGATTTACTGAAAAAGAAAAAGAGGGAAGGGAGTGGGTCATTCTAAGAGAGGCTATCAAGTCAGGTAAACATAATAGAGCAAGACATTTGTTATTAATATTTTTGTGACTTTTGATCTAGACATCAGTTACCTTTAACCTGGTGTACACGAAGCAAAGAAGGAATGGAAAAATCTGCCTCAAAACCATCAGGCCCAGCGAGGTGGCTCACACCTGTAATCCCAGCACTTTGGGAGGCTGAGGCAAGTAGATCACTTCAGCTAGGGGTTCGAGACCAGCCTAGTCAACATGGCAAAACCCCATCTCTATTAAAAATACAAAAATTAGCTGGGCATGGTGGTGCACACCTGAGGTACATGAATCTTTTGAGCTTGAGCTCAGGAGGCAGAGGTGACAGTGAGCGGAGATCGCATCATTTCATTCCAGCTTGGGTGACAGAGTGAGACTCTGTCTAAAAAAAGAAAAAACAAAGCCATCAGGATAGAGCCATGACTGCCTGCTTAAAGTGAACAGACACTTCTCAAAAGAAGCACTATTCACAATAGCAAAGACTTGGAACCAACCCACGTGTCCATCAAAGATAGACTGGATAAAGAAAATGCGGCACATATATACCATGGAATACTATGCATCCATAAAAAAGGATGAGTTCATGTCCTTTGCAGGGACATGGATGAAGCTGGAAAACATCATTCTCAGCAAACTAACACAGAAACAGAAAACCAAACATCGCATGTTCTCATAAGTGGGAGTTGAACAATGAGAACACATGGACACAGGGAGGGGAACATCACACACCAGGGCCTGTCGGGGGGTGGGAGGCTAGGGGAAGGATAGCATTAGGAGAAATACCTAATATAGATGACGGGTTGATGGGTGCAGCAAACCACCATGGCACATGTATACCTATGTAACAAACCTGCACATTCTGCACATATATCCCAAAATTTAAAGTATAATAAAAAAGAAAGAAAAAAAAAGTGCTGTTTGCCAGAGTTCTCCAAGTAAAGTTACTATTTCCCCCATTTAAAATATTAAGACATATTTATTTCAGGGAAAATACTTTGAGGCTATGCAAATACCCTGTTTCTCCTTACATTTTCACCCACTCATTTGTGAATGGTAGTTGGATCATGCCTATATTAGCAGTCACTGTGATGTTCTAATGATGCTTTTCCCTTTCTCTCATTTCTCTTACACTTTAATTGGAATTCTTCTGTAAGGAAGACTTGTCCCTTCTCCTTGATATTTTCCCCTAGTCAGTTATTTAGTTGTATTTCTATAGACTCAAAGATACTCATTTTCTTCAAATACAATTATTAATTATTTTGTCGCTTGAATTGCTCAAGCTTTGGCCTTTGGGAACCCTTTGGGGCTGGCTCCTGTGCCCTTCTGCTGTGCCCTGTCACCTTTGTTCAGCACATCTTTACTTTCTGGCACTGTGAGATTTTTACATTTCCCCTTAAAGCTCATTAGAAGCACTATACAATGACTGTCTTTTGTATAGCACTCAGCACGTAATTTATATTAATATAAAGATGATATTAAAGGTTATCAAAGTATTGTTCATTATGTGAAAATTACAGATGTTAAGTCCCGGTACTCAGAGATAGGAAGTATGAAAGGCAGAAGCTCACCCACCTTCAATTTTTTATTTTTATTTTTATTTTTTTTGAGACAGGGTCTTGCTCTGTCACCCAGGCTGGAATGCAGTAGTGTAGTCACGGCTCACTGCAGCCTCAACCTCCTGGGCTCAAGTGATCCTCCCATTTCAACCTTCTGAGTAGCTGGGACTACAGGTGTGCGCCACCTCATCTGACTAATTTTTGTATTTTGTGTAGAGACAGGATCTCACTATGTTGTCCAGGCTGGTCTGAAACTCCTGGGCTCAAGCGATCTACCCACCTCGGCCTCCCAAAGTGCTGAGATTACAGGCATGAGCCACCATGCCCGGCCACACCTTCAGTTTTTATCCAAAAATTTGTTACTACTACTGAGCAACATAGCAGTGCCTTTTAAGTCATATGATATCATTTTAAGTGTAACAGCTCTGATACTTTCTATTTCCAAAATGCATAATCTCCTCTGGTGGAAATGGGAGTTCAGTGGGACAAAGATGTATTAAATAAAATCTTATTTCTCTAGAAATATTCATGAGATGAATTTACATCATTTGAAATATTGCATTAACCATTGTGTTAAAAGATATTCTTGTAAGAGGGAGGCAGGATGAGAAATTATGCATCTATTCATGTCAGCAGCTGGATCTGAATCTTGATATTAACTTCCCTTGTGCTGGTCAGCAAAAGTTTCTCCAAGGAAAAATGAAAGGACAATAGGAACAATTCAGAAGAACTAAACAATAAGTGAAAAAATGGAATGTTCATTTTCATAAGTCAGAGAAACTTAAAATGAAAAATAAACTATAGTGTTTTGTATAGAATCACCACAACTTTGTTTAGTTAAGGCATTAAAATTAGGGCACATGGCCCGGTGCGATGGCTCAAGTCTGTAATCCCAGCACTTTGGGAGGCCAAGGCGGGTGGATCACCTGAGGTCAGGAGTTCGAGACCAGCCTGGCCAACAAAGGTGAAACCCCATTTCTACTAAAAATACAAAATTAGCCAGGCGTGATAGCGCATGCCTGTAATCCCAGATACTCGGGAGGCTGAGGCGGGAGAATCGCTTAAATGCAGGAGGTAGAGGTTGCAGTGAGCCAAGATCCCACCATTGCACTCCAGCCTGGGCAACAAGAGTGAAAGTCCATCTCAAAAACAAACAAACAAAAAAATAAAATTAGGGTACAGTTCAGGGATTTTCTAAAATGTTGTGTTGCCAACAGTCTTTCTTTTGTGGTAACGCAAATTTGACCACGCAGGAAGCAGATCAAGGAGGAGCGACACCGCATTCCTGTCCAAGAAGGAAAAGGTATGCCTTGAAACAGACCAGAGAATAAACAAGACTCAAAACTTCAAGCGAGTCAGGCGCAGTGGCTCAGCCTGTAATCCTAGCACTTTGGGAGGCTGAGGCGGGGGGAGGATCAGTTGAGCCCAGGAGTTCGAGACCAGCTTGGGCAACATAGTGAGACCTCATCTCTACAAAAGCTACAAAAATTAGCTAGATGAGATGGCACATGCCTGTAGTCCCAGCTATTTGGGAGGCTGAGGTGGGAGGATCACTTGAGCCCAGGAGGTTGAGGCTGCAGTGAGCCATGATCACACCACTACCCTCCAGCCTGGGTGACAGTGAGACCCTGTCTCAGAAAAAAAAAAAAAAGAGAGAGAGAGAGAGAGAGAGGGACAACAAAACAAAACCAAACCTCCCAAATTTCAAGTGATCTGTCTTCACCTGTGTGAAGTTGGAAATAAAATTCAATGAGAAGACTGTCTTCTCCACATAGGACAGAGAGACCAAGCAGGACATAAGACAAACTGCTGATTTTTTCTTTTTCTTTGAGCCGACAGAGTTCAGCACCCCATCTGCTGGCTTAGGCCTCTGTGATGCCTGAGTAAGTTTAGCTATGGGAAGGTATCATTAACAATGTTCAAAGACTTTTGACTCATCACTGTGAGAATGCACTGGGCAGCCAGCCAAGAACCACTACAGGGCCGGCACAACTGTTTCCATGTCGAAATGTACCCCATCACTTTCAGGGGTCTGAGGTTCTTTGAGAGAGGGCTAGGATGACCCACTGATACTGGCCTTAGCAAAGAGAACCACCTCTGGAATTGAGCAGACACTCATACTAGTTCTTCTGCCGTTGGGGAAAAAAAAAGTCCCAGTAGCAGAGGGTTTATCCAGACTCTGTGAATTTCAGTGTTTGTCAACTCTAAGATGGTATCAGAAGGCCTGATTGCCCTGATTATAACAAGACATGTAATGAGTGAGGCACCAGGGTGCCTGGAGCAGGAGTATTTGAGTATTCATCATCCCTGCCTTCAAGATTTCACATTCTTTTTTTTTTTTTTTTTTTTGGAGACGGAGTTTCACTCTGTGTCCAGGTTGGAGTGTAGTGGCGCCATCTAGGCTCACTGCCACCTCCACCTCCCAGGTTCAAACGAATTCTTGTGCCTCAGCCTCCCAAGGAGTTGGGACTTAAGGTGTGTGCCACCACGCCTGGCTAATTTTTGTATTTTTCATAGAGAGAGGGGGGCTCACCATGTTGGTCAGCTTGGTCTCGAACTCCTGACCTCAGGTGATCCGCCCGCCTCGGCCTCTCAAAGAGCTGAGATTACAGGCGTGAGCCACCTTGCCTGGCCCACTTCACATTCTTTTCTTTTCTTGAGACGGAGTCTCGCTCTGTCGCCCAGGCTGGAATGCAGTGGGGCAATCTCGGCTCACTGCAAGCTCCACCTCCCGGGTTTACGCCATTCTCCTGCCTCAGCCTCCCGAGTAGCTGGGACTACAGGCGCCCGCCACCACACCTGGCTAATTTTTTGTATTTTTAAGTAGAGACGGGGTTTCACCATGTTAGCCAGGACAGTCTCGATCTCCTGACCTCGTGATCCGCCCGCCTCAGCCTCTCAGAATGCTGGGATTACAGGCGTGAGCCACCGCGCCCGGACTTCACATTCTTAATCTCCGTGTTCTCTGATCCCTTCTTTAGGAGTCTGATGTTGACGACACTAGGACTTCAACTGCAGCCTCTGTGTGGATGGGCCTCTTGTCCCTTGATTAGCCTCCTATTTCGATCGGTTTGGCACACATGAACGGTGTTTAGAAAGATGATGCTACTGATTTCTTGTTTGTAAGACCCTGACTTTGAGGTTTTTTGAAAAACTCATGAAACAGTTATAAGAACAATTTTCTACAGAAATCCCAGGATGGTAACCAATTTACAAGAGTTGCCCCACCAACATAGGTGAGGTATGGAGATAGCCCCTCTCTTGGGTAGGGGGTCGGCTTTCATTTGTCCCTTTTGAGTCCACTAGCCTTCAGCCCCCTCCATTTCCAGGGCCACTGATCTAAATTTCTCTATTGTCTTACTTGCTCTTTGCCTAAATGTCTCCCATGTAGTTCACTATCGTTTCCTACCACCAGATGGTGGAAAGGGAAAAGGAAATAACGGGCCGGTAGAGGAATGTGGTGGCAGGCAGAGTATCTATGGCGAAAGGTGTGGTGGTGAATGGACCCAAAACGGAGCTTCTGAATTGCCCACGAATGCCCACGGATTCCCTGTTTCCATTTTAGCGCCCACTCAAGGGTCGCCGTTCAGATCTGGGAGTCAGTAAGGCACAATGATGCCTGCCGGGGAGGGAGCCAGACCTCATCTCAGCGGATTCCTGGGAACATCAGACCTCGGGAACATTCCTGAACACCCGAACCCCACCTGGCCCAGGCACTGGGGCGGGGCTTAGGCGGGTCCCTGCGAGGCGATGCGTCCCCTCGGCCCCGCTGCGTCCTTCGCTCGTTTTTCCCCACGTCGGTGCCACCGCCTCCTCTGTGCGGAACTCGCACCTGGCCTGCCTGCGTTCCCACGCCCCACCGAAGGGACGCCGCGTTTCTCTCCCTTCCAAGGGACCCTTTACCTTCCCCCCACAACACCCACCCCGGGAAGTCTCATTCCGGATTGCCTCGATGCCCCAGGGTCACCTGCCATCACCCTGGGCAGGCGTTTGGCCCCGGGCCTGCCCTGGTCTCCATCCCCAGCCCGTCTTCCACCTCTTGTCGCCCCCTCCCGCTCAGCCCCCTTCTCCTCCTTCTCCACGTGCCCCTGCACTCCCACGCCCCTCCCCCACGGAGCCCCTCTCCTCCGGTCTCGAGGAGTCTCGCGGCACTTCCCGGGGCGTCAGCCCAGCCGCCGCGGGTGGGTGGCAGCCGCGCGGAGCGGGGTCCCTCTGGCGAGGGCGGTGAGGAGGGCGCCCAAGCGCCTCAGCCGCAGGGACGCCCCCGGCGCCTGCCCCGACGCGGCCCGGGCCCCGCCCCTCTCCGGCCCCGCCCCCGCCCGGCGGCCGCGCGTCCCCGGCAGGCGGAGCTGCAGGAGCCTCGCGGCAGCGCTGAGGAGGAGGGGAGAGCGGGCGGCGCGGCCGCGGCTGCCGGGCGCTGGGCTGGGCGGCGCTTTTTTTTTTTTTTTTTTTTTTTTTTCGCAATTTCCACTCGCGGGGAGCAGGAAACCCGGCGCAGCCGGGCGCATTGGGCCGCGATGCAACAGCAGCAGCAGGAGTCGCCCCGGGGCAGCAGCAGCAGAGGCAGCAGCGGGCGGCGCTGAGCCGCCGCCGCAGTCATTGAGGAAGAAGCCGGCCCAGCAGCCGCCGCGTCCGGACCCCCGCGCCTGGATCCTAGCGCCCCGATCCCGGCGCCCCGAGCCCCACGCCCGCCTCCGCCAACTTTCACGCTGCCTCGGCGGCCCGGCCCGGCTCGACGCCAATGGGTGAGTGAGGGCCGCCCGCGTCCGGGCGTCCACTTCAGCCTTGAGGGCGGCGCGCCAGTCCCAGAACCGCGGAGCCCGGGAGGGCGCCCCGGGGGCAGGGTCCGGACGGGGGACACCGCAGTGGGCGCCCTCGCCTGCTTCGCGCGCCCCCATTCACTCCCACTTGCGCCGGTGTGCCCGCCGAGCCAGCGCGCGGCGCCGACGGGAACCCGCGGGGGCCTGGGCAGACGATAACGGGGTCTGGCCCCGGACGGCTCGGGCTGAGGGATGCAGGGGGTGTGGTTGGCTTTTCGGGTGGGCGGGGAGAGTTTTGTCTTGGCCATTTTTGCACCCGAGCGCGCCCTCCTCTGCGCTGCGGACACAGGCACCCGGACTTGGTGGGCTCCGGCCCTGCGCGGGGCTGCTGGTGCCTTTCTGGTCCTGCCTTGGGGAAAGCTAGAACCTCGGGGTCTTGAATGGGGCTGGGTTGCCTTTGCTGGGGGCTGACAGAGGTTGGGGGGTGGGGCGGGAAACGCCCCAGTGCCTGACTCGCAGTCCCGGGGTCCAGAGCACCTGACGCTCCTCTTTTTGCGCCCCCTTCCTCCGGGCCCCGACCCTTTCGCTGCTGCCTTCCTCCAGCCTGGCGAGCTGTCTGCTCTGTGATGCTAAAAGGCCACTTCCCATACCATCCTTTAAGTCTTCAGGGTCTGGGACCTGGAAATGGTGATCTGGTCTTCGATTTACTGAGTAAACATCAGTTCGAAGTAGCCAACTAACCTCTTGACCCCCTGGGTCCCATTTGATATAGACCCCGGGGCATTGGAACCACCTTGTTGCCCAGAGAAGCTGCCACTTTATTGGCAAGGGACTTATGATTACTTAGGCTATTAAATGTTTGGTCTACCCAGGTAATGTTCTTGCTGACAGCCAGCCTCTGTTTTTCAGCCTCTGGCAGATTATTTTTGGATGTTCCTAGGCCAGGCATAGGAAGGCTGCAGATAATAATAAATCATAATAAAGTGAGACCTTTCTGTGTTCAGGTAATAGGATTCCAGTACACTAGTCAGGATGTTCAGAAAGCCTGAAGGATTGGAAAAGAGAAGGTTTAAACCAGTCCGTTGGTGACAGGCAAAGTTAAAATCCCATTTGTGGTCATTTGCCAAAAAAGGTTTTCCTTTTCTAAAGTAGTGGTGATCTATTGTCCTCTTGGCTTAAATGTCACTTTTTTCACAGTGCCCTTCTCTCCCACCTCCAGTCTAAATTGGTTCCTGTTCCATTTTCTCATACAGCACCTTTTTTTCGTAGAAATATTCCATATTTGTGCGTAACAGCTATCTCCTCTACTGTAGCTTTGTGACCATAGGGACAGCACAATGTTGCATAGTTTGCTCAGCACTTTTGGTGTCTGGCACAGAGCCGGACCTGAATATTTGTTGAATGAATGAATGAGGGGCATGAAATCCTCCTACTCTGCTGGGGACAGAACACTTAACTCACTCTTGTTTTGCTCTGGCCCATAAGATGATTTAGTTCATTGGCAGAAGTATATACTTTAAACCTTACAGGCCACTTTAGTAATGGATTAATTTCTTCCGAGGTAACCAACAATTCTGTTTTGATCACCTTTCATTTTGGGTGGGTCACCGACAGGGTTATGCACAAAAAGAAGTTAGATCCAAATGTCTTCTGCCATGGCCAGACTGTACTTTCTGTATCTCAATGAGAAGGGGACTGAGTCTCATTTAAGAAGAATCAGACCTATTTTTCAGATTTGAACTGTTTTCATTCTTCAGAACTTCCTATGAAAAATAGAGTGCTCCTGTAGCTTTTAGTCCTTTTAATCTTTGCTGTAACCATTATTGCAGGGGGAGGGGGCACCGATTTTCATTTATTTCAGGAGTTAATACTTAGAGGTGATAATATCAAAACAAATGTAATTTAATTCATATTTATAATGGGATTTAAGGTGCTTGTAGTGGTTTGTGGCTAAAGATCACCTGCTCTTTTGAAAGCATCTCCAGCAGTATATTTGTAATGAAGTGCAGTTATTTAACCGTTCATTCTGTATGTCTTCCAATGGAGTGATCTAATGGGCTGAGGTTGTGTGTGTGCACACAGAGGCACATCTCTTCCCCCCAAGTCTCTGGTTTTCAGATTTATTCAGTTTATCAATTTGATGCAATTTTGTTCTTTTTTAAGAGGGAGGGTCTCGCTGTGTTGCCCAGAGTGGATTCGAACTCCTGGACTCAAGATCTTCCCAAGTAGCTGAGACTCACATCACTGTGCCTGATTCTGATATACTTATAGTCTTACCTGGCCTGATAATGAGTTTTCTGTTAATGGATAACATAGTAAAACTGTATCTTATAGTTTGTTTTCTGAAAAATAACAGAAAAGAACCAAATCCCTAACCCTGAAGTGAAGCTGGTTAGTTGCAACATGGCCTCTTATAAAAGCCCATGAGAATGTGCCCTCTGAACTTGCTAGGAGATGCATGCCTACAGTGCCAGACACAGAGAAAGCCTCTTCTAATTACAATTACACAAATATTATGGTGACCCAAATCTGTGAGTAGTGAAGGGTTTGCAAGCCCAGCAAATTTCTGTTTAATTCCAGAGTAACAACAAAGTTTGGATAGCCTTTGGCAATGTATTTATTGCATTGGCGGTAGACTGCTGTATGCTAAACTAAAGCTAAAATGAACATAATGTGTTGGTCTCTACAAATGTCTTGAGTTAGAAATGGAAGAAAAGGCTCCCACCTTAATTGTACATAACCTTTACCCACTTCTGTCCATCTTGGCATGAGCAGAAGCTTGCTGTGGCCCTGGTTGCACAGACCTTGGTGGTTTCTTCTCTTACTACTTCAGTTCTTTTGGTGTTACTGACTCTTGAGTTTGTAGTTGTTTTCAATGTATTTTGCATACAGTAGTAGTTGTTCATCCATCCATCCATCCAATGTTTATTGATCTGTTTTGCATACGCACTGTGCTAAGAACAGGTGCAGACCAGAGATGTGACACTTTGGGCTTCCCAGTCTAATGGAGGCTGACTTAAATGCAATTCTCATGGCAATATGTAGCCAAAAGCCACAGTAGAGCGCATGAAAGATGAGTGAAGAAGGCCAATCTGACTTAACCTGGAGAATGCTAAGGACAGTGTCTTAGAGGAGATCATGTTTGAGCAGAAATCTGGTTGAGTATGAATCATCGCTGCCCTCCAGCCACACCTGGTTGTTGTGGCAGAGACTGAGAACGAACACCGTGGGAACTGCGGGGCATCTCAGTAAGACGGTACAAAGAAGGATGACTTAGAGGACTTGCACCTGTGTCAGGTGGCTTGTGGGAGTGTTTAAGGAAGCTGGGCATTACTTTGGATTGGACGCTACCGGGGGAGTTTGTGATTGGGTATTTTAACAAATGTTCTCTAGAAGCAGGGAACATTGGAGGCAGGCCACATCTATGGTTCGTAAAGCAGCAGCAGTCATTTGCATTAGCCAGGATTGGGGGATGTTTCGTCATATCTGTGGTTTGGACAAGGTGCATGTTTTGTCCGTGTTCAGACATGATTAATGTGTGGTCTTGTTTTCATCTTATTCCATCCTGCTCACAGAGTGGCCTTGTCTGATGTTGGTTTTCTAGGGAATTGTTTCTGTTCAACAGGACACCCTGGCCCAGCTGCGAGTGCCCGGCCAGCTCCCAGCCAGAAGAACTGCTCTTTCTCCGAGTTAACTATGTGATGGGGAGGGGCAGGGAATAGGAGGCAGTGGGGGAGGAAAATGGCTTTCTAGGTATATCTGTCGCTACTTCATATCAACCAGGTCTAGCCTGGACTGTTGTTCAGTGTTAAGCACGATGGACATCTGAAATGCTAAACTAAGGGAATGGAGAGTGACAGAGCAAGAGCAAGCTGCTGAGAACCAAGAAGTCAGTGCTAATGGGAAAGATGCAGAACAGGAAAATACCCCAAATCGTTAGTGTTAGAGAAGGAGAGCCTCTAATGCAGTGCTTCTCAGAGGGTGGCCCCCAGGCCAGTAGCACAGCCTCCCCTGCAGCCCGATAGAGATACAGATTCTCTGGCTTCATTCCAGCAGACCTCCCGAATCAGGAATGCTGGGGGCGTGGCCCAGCAATCTGTATTTTCATGAGCCCTCCAGGTGGTTCTGATCATGGTCCAGTGTAGAACCCCTCCTTGCCTTACAGTTGAGAAAGCTGACGTCCAGAGCTTGTGGTTCATTAGGGTACACATGGCACATTGATCATAAGATGAAGTACTGTTATAAGTGACACATTACCTTAGAGAAGGAGAATGACATACTCCTACTTCAAAACAAACTTCTTGTGTTAAGACAGTACAGTGTGGATTCTTCCATGAATCCAGTCCAACCCAGACCTCCAACACCTAGGCATTAGTGACACTAGCCAGCTGATCTCAGTGTTAGTCTCTGGGACTTTTACCAGAGTATCACACAGGCACTTTCCAGAATCCTTTACCCTCCATTCTCTTTAAAGGGGACTTTAAGATACACAGTTTGCATTATTCCAGTGTGTAATATTTGTTCATGATTTTCGATACCTGGTACCTGTATTCATTTCTGATTGCTGCTGTAACTACCACAAACTTAGTACCTGGAGACATCACAAGTTTATCATCCGTCACTGGGCGACAATCACGAAGTCAGCAGAGCTGCATTCCTTCTGGAGGCTGTAGGAGGGAATCCCTTTCCTCGCCTTTTCCAGCTTCCAGAATTGGCATTCCTTGGCTTGTGGCCTCTTCCTGTCTCCAAAGCCAGCAATGGCTGGGCAGCTCTCTCTCCCATCACATCATTGTTACTAACTCTTCTGCCCCTCTCTTCCACGTGTGTGGACTCCTGTGATGACATTGGGTCCACCTGGATATTCCAGGCTCATCGCCTCATCTCCAGGTCAGCTGATCAGTAAATTTAACTCACCTTTGCCTTGTAACCCAACATTCACACATCCTGTGCTTTAGGATGTGGGCATCTGGGGGCGGGGAGGGAAAGTTATTCTGACCACTACACTGCCCTGTGGTGGACCTGACTTTTCCTGGTTTCTCTTGGATAACCGTGTGTTCATAGTCAACTGCCCTGCCCCTCCTTGAGAAGATTCCATCTTTGGTTCTATTTAGATTTCTACAGTTTATTAATAAAGCCGTCTTAAAGTTACATCTTGCACTCACCTTTCTCTCCTCTTCACTGCTGTTTTTTTGAGATAGCTTGTCCCGCTCTTCCGCTTTCCTCACATAGCCTGCCCCACACCTACCAGGAGTCTGGCACTGCCTTGATTGTGTTCTAGAAACTGATCATACTGAGGTTATCCTGAATGATCCTTCTCCAATCACGAAGTACATGGTCTCAGGCCTCACCATGTTTGACTTCACTGAAGCTTGAGACTGAAGACTGGAACTCTTTGTTTTCTAGAACACCCTGTTTTTTCCTGATTTCTCCTACACTCTTCCCTCCTTTTCTTCCACCCCTGTCCACCTGTGGAATGCTGTCATCCCTGGTCCCTTATGTTTAGTGTGTCCTTGAGTGATTGCAGCCACTTTGCCAATTCAGGTGGCACCTATTGATGATGCCCGCATCTGTCCCAAGTCTTGGCCTCTGTTCTGAGCTCAGGACCCACCCACTATAAGCACCACAAGGGCAGGAACCTTGTCAGTTTGGTCATCGTGTTCCTGTGCATGGCACACGGTAAGCCTAAGATTAACATTGGTTGAGCTGATTATCATTGGTATCCTCTCCTAGCTAACTTCACCCAGGTGTGTCTTAGACGCCTCAGACTGAGCATGTTGCAAACTAAACTCAGCATTTCTCCTTGCTAATACCTGTCCTGCCTCTTTTACTTCCCATTTCGTTGAGGGTATCACCATTTTTCCTGTCACTTCCATAGGGACGCTGCTGCTGTTCCTTCCCCTTTCCCTGCCCCTTCTGATCTACAGTCAAGCCCCAAATGACTCTGGAATTGACCCCATGTGTCTACCCTTCTGCAAATGCTTTAGATACTGAATGCCTTAGTGAAGCCTTCGTAAAGCTCGGCAGGCACCTGATGCTTTCGCTCGTTCTAAGCTCATTCAGATCTCTGAGACTTTGCCCACGTAGTTCCCTTCGTGGGGAACAGATATCACTCTCTTCTCTGCCTTGTAGACTCCCTGTATCAGTTTCCTATTGCTGCAGTAACAAATCACTGTGAACCTAGTGGCTTGAAACAGCACAAATGTGTTATCTTATAGGTCTGGAGGTCGGAAG
Organism: Chlorocebus sabaeus; assembly: GCF_047675955.1. Lineage (NCBI taxonomy): Eukaryota > Metazoa > Chordata > Mammalia > Primates > Cercopithecidae > Chlorocebus > Chlorocebus sabaeus. The sequence goes on from NC_132933.1 coordinate 133,013,253, forward strand.
TTCAAAATGGATTTTACCGGGTCGATATCAAGGTGTCAGCAGGGTTGTGTTCTTTTTGGAGGAATTCATTTCCCTGCCTTGCCCGGCTTCTAGAGGCTGCCTGCAGTGCCTGTACTTCCTTCACTCGTGACCCCAGCCCTCCAACCTCTGCTGCTGTCCTCGCATCTCCTGTCTTTCACCGAGCCACCTGCCTGCCTTTTATGAGGACCGTTGTTTGACACTGGGCCCACCTGGATAATCCAGGCTCCCCCTCCCCTTCTCAAGATGCCTAGTGAATCACACCTGCAAAGTTCCTGTTGCCATGGAAGGGGACATAGTCACAGGTTCTGGGGATTAGGATGTGGCCATCTTTGGGAAGTCATTGTTCAGTCTCCCACACCCCTTGTGCATCTGTGGGAGCCTGCTGCAAAGGTGTGCTGTACCATACTTAGTTTAAAAATTTTTTTATTTTTAATTTTTGTGGGTCCATAGCAGGTGTATATATTTGTGGGGTACATGAGATGTTTTGATACAGGCATGCAATGCAAAGTGACACAACATTTCTTCTTGTATTAAGTCTCCATCTCCAACTGGATCTGCTCAACTCCATTGCCCTGGCACGTTGCCTGGCATACAGTAAGTGCCATATGTTAATGAATGAATATGTAACCCTTTCACCCAAGTACAGTTACAACTTGCAATTCTCCACAACTATGGACCACCAGGAGTGCGTGTGCAATTCTTAAGTCCCCTGGGCAGAGCATGTTGACAAGGTCTGTTTGCTGACAGTTCCTGGTGTCCCACACTGTAATGGGTGAGAAGGGTGATGCTGCATGTATTACATGGCTTCAACAAAGAACTGCGCATTTTAAGACAGAAAATTCTCTCTGGCAATGGTTTTTAACTTGGGGCAATTCTCCCCACCAGGGGGACACAGCACTATCTGGAGACACTTTTGGTTGTCACAGCTGGTGGTGGGGGGCAGGGGAGTGGAGAGTCATTCTACTGGCATCTACTAGGTGGAGGTCAGGGGTGCTGCTAAACATCCTACGATGCACAGGCCAGCCGCACCCCCCACTACCACAACAAAGAGTTATCTGACCCCAAATGTCAGTCATGCTGAGGTTAAGGAAGCCTGTGCTGGGGGAACCCCAGGGGCTTATTAACACAGATGGCTGGAGTACCATTTCCTTACTTCATTATCAGTCCTTCTGGAACATAAGGTTTTGTATGTAACCACAGTCTTCGTTTTATGCACGAACCTACAAGTCACTAGAGAACAGGACTCTTTGGGACTTTCACCATTTTGTTCTTTGAATGGAGAGTGTCTTAACACAACTGTTGCCTCTCTTCTATTGATACCGGGGTCGTTAAGCTGGGGAGAGGCAAGGGCTTTGGGGCACAAAGTTGTTAAACTTGCTTCTGATAGTGTTTGGGCCCTGTAATGTTTTATCTTTGTATTGGGATGTGCTTTTATGTGGGGGGACAGGCGATGGGTCCTCTGCTGCTCACATATTGGTTCCTGGCATTGAAGTGCTGGAAGGAGCCTTGGCAGTCATGGCCCATGACATCAGATGATAAGACTGAGCCTCAGAGAGGCAGAGTGACAATGGTCCCCTAGTGGCAGAACCCAGCTGCCTTCCAATATGGAAGAACCAGCCCCGCTCAATTTCTGTAGGGGCTCAGAAAATGTCAGGCTCTTGCTTCCCCTCATGAGGCTCTTGCTACAGTCTCTTTCCCTTGTAAGTTTTTTGTTTTTTTATTTTTTGAGACAGGGTCTCACTCTGTCGCTCAGGCTGGAGTGCAGTGGCGCAATCAAGGCTCACTGCAGCCTCGACCTCCTAGGCTCAAGCAATCCTCCCACTTCAGCCACCCAAGTAGCTGGGACTACATGTGCGTGCCACTACGCCCTGCTAATTTTTGTATTTTTTGTAGAGATGGGGCTTCGCCATGTTGCCCAGGCTGGTCTCGAACTCCTGGGCTCAAGTGATCCACCTGCCTTGGCCTCTCAAAGCATTGGGATTAGGCGTGAGCCATCACACCAGGGTGTAAGGTTTTTTTAAACAGATTTATTGATATATAATTTACACACCATACAATTTATCCATTTAAGGTGTGCAATTCAATGGGTTTTGGTACATTATTAATTTTATGCTAAAACATGTTACAATTTGCAATTTTCAGCACTTTTAAGTGTACAGTTCAGTTATACTGGGTATATTCACAATGCTTTGCAACCATCACCACTATCTAGTTCCAAAACTTTTTTTTAAAATCACCCCTCCCTAGTAAGTTTCTAACTTGAAGGTCAGAATCCATGTCCCCTAGGGGTTCCTGAACCAGCCAGCCAATTTGGAGAACACTTGGAAGCCTAAGGATCCCAGTTGAAATTCCAAAGGAAGATAGGAAAAGGAAAAGCGTGGCTTTTTTTTTAATGTTTTTGGTTGATATTTCCTTTGGGAGGCCCTTTATTTTCTCTCTCTCTCTCTCTCTCTCTCTCTCACACACACACACACACACACACACACACACACACACACAAATTAGCCAGGCGTGGTGGCACATACCTGTAGTCCCAGCTACTCAGGAGGCTGGGGCAGGAGAATCACTTGAACCTGGGAGCAGGAGGCTACAGTGAGCCAACATTGCACCACTGCACTCCAGCCTGGGCAACAGAGTGAGACCCTGTCTCAAGAAGAAAAAAAAAGTCTACATCATGGGAGAAAACACTGCAGTGCCAAACAGATCCCTTGAATTCACAGACACGGTTGATATCGTTCCACGTTTCTTCACTTAAATTCCTTCACTGGCAAAGGTCCACCAGCAACCTGGTTGATCATGAGCACTTGGTTTTCAACTTGATCATTATCTTATGGATAAATATCTTGCAGGCAGTTTTATAGTTTTCATTAGGGGACACTTAAGGCAAAAGTTGGCTCATGGGTCTGAACTCTGTGATCAACTGTCCTTATATTTAGCCATACAAAGAAAAAATACTAATAACAAAAATCCTGTGATATTTGTCCTAATGGAGCACTATCCAGTTGGCAAGAAAAGACCAGAAAAGGCCTTTGCTTATTTCCTTTCTTTGGCCACGGAAGTGGTGGGGGCACTGCTGGAGGCTGGTCTGTCTCTAGGTGTGGGTGACAGAGTGGCAAGATGAAGTGCAGTTCAGTTCATACTGTTATTTCTATCTTGGATTAAATACTATAAACATTTCAATGCTTATTAATGACTCATTTGGCATAACAAATTTAAGTCCTTGAGCACCCAAGTACAGCATGTATAGACAGTTTAAACAACCAGCTCCTTACACTTGAGCTTCTTACCAGCCAGTATGCAAACACCAGCCCTTGTGTTTTTGCCAGATTTTTCTGGACTGTTCTAGACTTGGAAGACTTGGGGCCATGTTCTAGGTCTGGTCCTCTGGGGCTGCACCAGTTTTATCCATCACATGCCACCTCCCCGTGTGAAAAGTCTTTAATTAGCTTAGTGTCCTGTCTAATTATTCCAGCTAGTTCTTAGGTTTGTGCCTGGAGCTAGACGGAGACGCTTGGCCCTCATTGGAGATGCTTGGCCCTCATTTTGGATGAAGACTGGGAAAGACCATTCTTGCTCTGCTCCCCCCTCCTCTTAGCCAGCATCTTCATGGACCTCAATTTTCTTCACCGGGGTGTTCTGGGTGCTGTCTTCTGATGAGCATTTTACATGCTAGCTTCTCAAAGAAATTCATTTGACACGAATGACTTCGTAAATGAGCTTTACCTTTCTCCTGTTTTGATCATCAAAACAAAACAGGCAAAAACATCTCTTCACAACTTGACCGAAATGGGACAGTTTTAAACCACTTAGCCAGTGATTTCTAATTGCCCCTTTGTTCTCAACAAACTATTAGATGGCAAAGAGAGGTGTCAACTCAAATACAGTAGGTCAGTGAGCTCATCTGTGATCCATGAAGCAGGATGGGCAGAGCAAGCGTTGGTTAATTGATGCTGATTTTTTTTAAAGCTTAATTGCTGCTTTTGACTGTCAGAAAACAAATGAAAGTAATTGGCTTGCGGAGGGTGGATTGTGGGGGGAAAAGTGAGGTGGAAGATTTCACCAAGTGAAGAAAAAATTGGAAAGGGGGAAGCAGTTCACACTGTGTTCATCTGTTTTTTGGGGGGCATAATGACTACAGCTGCTTGCTTGAGACATTTTTAAAGTTAGTTTTTGGAATAGGTTATATATCCTCAGGATTCGAAATTCAAAAGGTGAAAAAGTGTTTACAGGAAAAAGTCTCCCTCCCAACTGTGTCCTTCAGCTGTGCAGTGACCCTCCCCATAGGCTGCTGCTATTTTGTTTCTCAAGTTTTCTTCCAGGGAACTTTCATACATATACCAACACAGAGGCATTTCTGTAATTTTCCCTCCTTTAATGTCCTGATTAATTGATGATGGGCGAACTTCTATCTAGCTGGGGAGTTTCCCCCCCGGAGATGTGCATTGGAGCGCTATGCCTAGTCCTTCCATCTGGTTTTGATGGAGGGATGGGTGGACTTCGGAAAAGTTCTCCAGGAGACTGCTTTATTGTCCTGAGGCTCAGCTGATCTGGGTTATTAATTGACAGAAACTTTGTCCTGGATCTTAACCCATCTAGGTGTTTTTTTTTGGTTTTGTTTTGTTTTGTTTTTTGACAGAGTCTCACTCTGTTGCCCAGGCTGGAGTGCAGTGGTGTGATCTTTGCTCACTGCAACCTGTGTCTCCCAGGTTCAAGTGATTCTCCTGCCTTGGCCTTCCGAGTAGCTGGGATTATAGGCACCCGCCACCATGCCCAGCTGATTATTTTGTATTTTTAGTAGAGATGGGGTTTCACCATGTTGGCCAAACTGGTCTGGAACTCCTGCCTCAGGTGATCCACCTGCCTCAGCCCCCACAAAGTGCTAGGGTTACAGGTGTGAGCTACCACACCTGGCCTTAACCCAGCTGGGTTTTGAACTCAGGAACAGTCTTCCCACTCTCATGTCGTGTGTATAGTAAGGACTTTCTTCAAATGATAGAAGCCAAGCAGGGCCCACTAACCTGAGCAAAAAGGATGCTTATTCTGGGGCCACAGGGACCTCTCGTGCAACCCAAGGGTGCCTGCTGGAGGAGCCGAACCCCAAGAAACAGCAGCTGGAGCTAGGTGTGGGCTGGCTGCCCAGCGTGCCCTCTGGCCACGCTTCCTTCCTGTCCCCTTTCTTCTGTGTGACTTGTTCATGGGGCACATGCCACAGTTCCAAATGCCTGTTAAGTGTCACTTGATTTGGTCCCAGTTCCACATTTTTGCTAGTGAGACTGAGCCCACTGGAGCCAATGTCTCCCCCCAGCCCACCCTCCATATACACAGGTGGCTGCTCCGTGCCCACATCAATGGTGGGTGGGAGATGCTCAGTTCCAGTCTTGGCGTAAATGTTGAAGGAAGGCGCATGAAGGACCCAAATGAAGCCCTGCCCCATGGAGGAGGGGGTGCTACGGGCCGGCCTCGGGCCAGGCACTCTCAGTGAGGATGCTAGACCGCCTGCCAGTGTCGGTGCTCATTTTCCCTGTCCTCCTCTTGACAAAGGGGTGACTGATGTGAGGCTGCGTGGCCTCTCCTGTGCTCTAGCCATCCAGGATGTTCATTCCATCCTTACAGAGTCCCTTCCATGAGGCTCCCTGAGGAAGGGCCCTTGTCGGAGCTGAGAACAGTTGTGCTTCAGAGTAATGGGGCTATTTTCATCCTTTAAGCTCCTGAACTGTGTGACTAAGCTCCCTGTCACCTATTGAGTTGGCGGCCCTTAAAAAGTGTGTCTGTGCCTCTGGGGGCCCTTGGATAGGTTGGTGATAGCATGCCGTGGGGGAAGGGTACAGTTGTGACATCGTCTGGCTCTTTTAGGGAACCTGTGGGTTTTTAAATGGAGGAAGAGATGTAGACATTGTAAAAAACAGCCACCGCCTGATGAGTTAACCCCTGAGGTAGAGATGCGCTCCAGAAAGCGGCCGGGGGCTCTTGCGCTAATGCCTATCTCCTCCCTTCTGCCTTCTCCCTCTCTTTTTCTCCTCTCTCTCCCCCTACCTTTTCTCTCTCTGCTCTGTCTTCGTCCCCTCACGCTTTCTCCCATCCCTCACTCCCCTTCACCCTCTCTCCCTCACTTTCTCTCATCCAGATCCATCTCCCCTACCCTCTCTTTGTCCCCTCATCTCTCTCCCATTCCCCTGCACCCCCTCTCCCCTTCCACCCTCTTTTCCCCACCGCTTCTCCCCACACCTTCTCTTTCCCTCCCAGTCTCTCTCTCCTCACCCTCACTGTCCACCCCCAGCCTCCTGACCTTCCCCACTCCTTCTCTGCCTTCCTCTCAGCCCCTCTGTGTTTGGCCCCATTCCTCCCAGCCCGTTTCTCTTATTTTCTCTCCTCCTCACCCCTCCTCTCCTGGCCCCTGTGTCTTACCCTTCTCATTGCCCACATCCCTTCTCCACTGCCCCCTTCTCCACACTTCCTCTCCTGTTCTTACTAAGCCCTTCTTCCTTTCTTCCTACCCCTCCTCCCTCTCTTCTCTTACCCCTCAACACCCCCAGCCCCCCACTTCACCCCACTCTCTCTCCCTCTAACTCTTCCTCCCCTCTCTCCCATCCTCTCATCTGTCCCCAACCCCCCTTTTCTGTCTCTCTGCCCACTTCTTTCTCCCCCAACCCCAGCTCTCTCCCTGGAACCTCACTCTGGCCCCAGCGCCCACTCTCCTTCAACTCCTCTTCTCTCTTGCACTTCCTCCTCCTTCCCACATTCTCCCATTTCTTCCTTCAAACCCAGTATTGCTGCGTGCCTCAGATTTTCAATCCCAGAGGGCAGGAAGAGCCAGGGACAGGGTTACTGGCCTTCTCTAGCCCACAGCCAGCCATGGGTCCCTACTCTAGAACAACCACGATTTTTATTTTAATGTACTTCTTTTAGAGTTGTGTATATATATTATATATATATATATATATCTTTTTGAGATGGAATCTCACTCTGTTGCCCTGGCTGAAGTGCAATGGCATGACTTTGGCTCACTGCAACCTCCACCTCTCCAGCTCAATAGATTTTCCCGCCTCAGCCTCCCAAGAAGCTGGAATTATAGGCATGCACCACTATGCCTGGATAATTTTTGTATTTTTAGCAGGGACAGGGTTTCATTGTGTTGTCCAGGCTGGTCTCGAACTCCTGGCCTCAAGTGATCCACCCACCTTAGCCTCCCAAAGTGCTGGGATTACAGGTGTGAGCCACTGTGCCTGGCACTATTTCTTTTTTCTTATGAACTCCTCTTATTATCATCTTACTATCATTCCGAAATATTTTGGTGTATTTCTTTTTAGGTTTTTTTTTTTTTTGATAGAGTCTTGCTCTATCCCCTAGGCTGGAGTGCAGTGGCATGATCTCGGCTCACTGCAACCTCCACCTCCTGGGTTGAAACAATTCTCCTGCCTTAATCTCTCGAGTAGTTGGGATTACAGGTGCCCACCATCACATCCAGCTAATTTTTTGTATTTTTAGTAGAGACAGGGGCTCACCATGTTGGCCAGCCTGGTCTCGAACTCCTGACCTCAGGTGATCCATCTGCCTTGGCCTCCCAAAGTGCTGGGATTACAGGTGTGAGCCACCATGTCCAGCCAGGGTTTTTACTATTAATATATACTTGTTGCTATATGTACATGTATTTTATATATACATATGCATATTTATGTGTATATATATGTCTTTGTTTTTTACTCCATAGTCATCTTTGAAGCCAGTGTTTTTAGTTGCTGAGTGTTTGAGTTCATACATCTTAATGTATGTAACTATTTCCCTGTCATTTGAGCATTTAGGTAGTTTCTATGATCTTGATATTATATAGATGAGGATGTGATGGACATATGTCCCCTTTCTATCCTGTAAGGAAATCACGTTGTAGACAGGGTGGCATTTTATATCCATTCTTTATCTCCGTAGATTCCCATATGACTGGACTGGCCCCTGATGATGAGAAGCAAGAGGAGTTCAGTCCAGGGGGATTGGCACATGGGAATTGGCAGGGTACTTGTCCTCCATGTGTTTGCTTTTAGTTTTAGTTCTAGAAACTCTGCTCATATGGCTTATCATCCCTTTTATATGTGCGCTCTGTGTGTGTGTGTGTGTGTGTGTGTGTGTGTGTGTGTGAGAGAGAGAGAGAGAGAGAGAGAGAGAGAGGAGAGATGGAGACAGATCAACTGATACTTTTTTTTTTTTTTTTTTTTTTTTTTGAGACAGAGTCTCACTCTGTCGCCCAGGCTGGAGTGCAGTGGAGCAATCTCGGCTCACTGCAAGCTCTGTCTCCCAGGTTCACGCCATTCTACTACCTCAGCCTCCCAAGTAGCTGGGACTACAGGCGCCTGCCACATGCCCAGCTAATTTTTTGTATTTTTTTAAGTAGAGATGAGGTTTCACTATGTTAGCCAGGATGGTCTTGATCTCCTCACCTCGTGATCTGCCCGCCCCTGCCTCCCAAAGTGCTGGGATTACAGGTGTGAGCCACCGTGCCCGGTCACCATTCTTTTACCTGACTGGCATTTAAAGGAATTTTATTTCCCAGAACTGTAGGGAAAACTGTGTCCTGAAGGCCGTGAGCCATCCATGTGACTTCATGTTTGGCTGAGATAGGGTCCAACTCCCTTGCTGGCAAGGGAAAGGTCATGACTATAATAATCCCCTTGTGGTTTCTAGCTTAGCTTTGTGTCATCATGCACTCCTCTGAAAAAATTGTGCTTTTAGCTTTAAAGGGCACCAAGTAAGGGTGGCTAGAACCCCCAGGAGCCAGGCTGGATGAACCATCTCAACGCCTTGGCCTTTTTAATTCATCACTTTCAGTAATGGACAGGATTGTGGAAAGTATTCATTCCTCAGCCACCAAGTGTACATCAAATGTCAGCTCATGTACCTGGGAAAAAATTAGTTGAATATTTATGATGCTGTCTCGGGGCAAGTTTCGGTGAAAGTTCTAAAGTTCATGATAATAAATGTTAGAAAGCATTGGTAGCTAATATGTACCATATACTTTCTCCCTTTGGTATCTTTTCAAATTGTGAACATAACCTGACTTGAATTTGTAGGACAAACAAAACAGTTGACTCAATACTGCTGTATGTTGGAATTCAATTAAATTCTCTAAGTGTTTATTGAGTGCCTGTTAAGTATAAGGTCTGATAACCGGGGGAACTCCTCAAAGACATCTCGAGTTTCACTCAATTATTCATTTTTCTTAACTTTCATTTCCCTAATTGGGAGAAGATTGTGATGTGGTCATTTTATGAACTACCCAACGGAATAAGCAGTTAAACCAAAGGGTGTTTGAGAAAGTTCTGTTTATCCAGAAAGAAGGAAAGATATAAATTTTAGCAACACACATCAAATTAGAAGACAGATTTCTGAGATAGAAAAATGTCTAGTCAGTCTCTGAAACTCCCTCCTCACTGGTAGTTTAGAGAGGAACAAAACAGAATGGGGTTTCTCAAATGAGTGCTGAAGTTCCCCTTACAAGGAAAACATTTCCCAAGAATTCCTGCTTTGCCTTAAACCCACTACCACGAAGATCAGCACTAACAGGAGACACGGTGGTGTGCTTCGGCCATGAGGTTGTTGCTTGGTGATGTGACAGGCACATACTGCTTGCTCTGGTGCAGTCTTTTGTGTTCACTTGTTTCTCCCATCTCTTTTCTCTCTTCAAACCACTGTGAGAATCCCTTCATACAGTTCTCTCTGAGGCCTTCTCATGTGGTGCTACACGTTAAAATCAGTTCTGGAAGCTGATATGATAGTTGATGTCATGTCTGTCTATGCCATCAAACATCATTATAAAATGTATAGTAGTGGGCTGGGCATGGTGGCTCATGCTTCTAATCCCAGCACTTTGGGAGGACAAGGCCAGAGGATCATTTGAGCCCAGGAGTTCGAGACCAGCCTGGGCAACATGGCGATACCCTGTCTCTATTTTAAAAATACAGAAAATTAGCCAGGCATGGTGGCGCGTGCCTGCAGTCCTAGCCACCCAGGAGACTGAGGTGGGAGGATCACCTGAGCCCGACAGGTCGAGGCTGCAGTGAGCCATGATCGTGCCGCTGCACTCCAGCCTGGGCGACAGAGTGAGACCCCCAGCTCAGAAAAAAAAAAAAAGAAAGAAAGAAAGAAATGTGTAGTTGTGGACTCATCTTTTGATGTAAGAACTAAAACACTGTGCTCCAGCTCTGTCCCCTCCCTCCCCTTTCCCTAGAGGAAGCAACCACCCTAAGTCTTTTTAGAATCATCTTTCTTCTTTTTTAAGAAATAATTTTATCGTTTCCATATGTATCTCTTAAAAACAAACATACTGTCTGGTTTTGCTTGTTTTTGGTTTTATAAAACTGGGACCGAAACTGCAGAGACTTGTGACTTGCTTGTTGTCTCTGATTTTGCAGTTCATGTGTTTTTCCTGTCTGGTATTCCATTGTTTGAACATGCCACTGTGTACTTACCCTTTCTCCCCCGATGGACTTTTGCTTTGCTTCCAGTTTTTGCTGCTATGTACAGACTTCCCATCACCATTTGAATAAATGTCTCTGATGTATGTGTGAAGTGTATTTTTTTAAAGGTTCATAACAAGGAGTAGTTTTGCTGGATTTTAAGTTGCTGGATTTCCAAAGTGTTGTGCCAGTATATGTTCTCAAGAATTGAGTGAATGAACAAACTAATGAATGAAGAAGATAACATATTCATGGAAGGAGAGAGTATATGAATATTCAGCTTTAGACGAGAATGCCTAATTGATTTTCAAAATATGTGTTCCCAGAGTGTAAACATCTCTGCTGCTCCCTATTCTCACCAATATTTGGTATCCCAGATATACTGGGACATAGGCTAAACTGCCATCACAGAGACCCCAAAACAGCATAGCTGTTTCCCTCTCAGGCTATGACTATTGGACTGGTCAGAGTGAGTGAATTGCTTTGCTCAGGTTCCTTCTCTCTTGTGGACGTGGTTGGGGCTGGCTCACCAGCACTGTGTCCACCTTCCAGCCCATGGCAGAGGGAAGTAGATGGGGAGTAGCTTCTCTTTGTTAAGGACATGACCTGGAAACTGCTCACATCACTTCCACCCACACCCCTAGCAAAGAACTTAGCTACAGACTCACACCCAGCTGCAGGTGAGTCTGAGGAAACAGGCTCCAGCTGTGTAACCATGTGCCCAGCAAAAGCTGAAGGCAGAGGAGTATTAGTTTCCTATTTCTGCTGTAATAAATTACCACAAATGTAATGGCTGCAAACAACATACATTTATTATATTCTAGTTTGTGAAATCAGAAGTCCAGAATGGGTGGGCAGGGCTGAGTGCCTTCTGGAGGGGAGGATCCCTTTCCTTACCTTTTGCAGCTTGTAGAGGTCATCTGCATGACTTGGCTTCTGGCCTCTTCCTCACATCACCCTGACCCCTCCTCCCTTCATCTCATTTCCTTTTCCAGCTCTTCCATCTTTTAAAGATCCGTGTGATTACACTGGGATCTGCCAGTTAATTCAGGATACTGTCCTCATCTCAAGATCCTTAATCAAATCTGTGAAGTCCCTTTAGCCACGTTATGTAACATATTCACAGGTTTGGGGAATTAGGACATGGACATACTTTGCAGGCATTGGGGAGCATTATTCTGTCTACCATGGGGGGAGGGATGGGTTCTACAGACAGTCCCTGACTTATAATGGGTTGATTGAATGGTTTTCTGATTTTACAATGGTGGAAAAATGACATGCATCCAGCGCATTCCTGATCATGTCCTCATAAACCCATCATGAGTTGAAAATATCCTAAGTTGAAAGTGCATTTACAACTTAGGATATTTTCAACTCACGATGGGTTTATGCAGGTGTAGCCCCGTGGTTAGTTGAGAAGCATCTGTATTTTTTAAAAGAGGAAGGGGATAATGGGTACTAGAGAGAATGATCAGTTTCTGTCATACCATACCATCACATTTTTGCCAATCACATGGCTGTGGATGTATTTTAAGTGTTAAGTTGTCAGAACTGGTGAATTTGCTGAAGGGAGGACTTTGTTTTCTGATACTTTGTGATTGTCAGGATTCAAATGTTGAAGTAATCCTAAAAAACAAAGCATATTTTTGGGGTCTTTCTCATGAGTGACAATTTTATCCATCAGTCTTCTGTTTGCCACAGTCCTTTTGCAGAGGGCATTCCCATTCACTGTTGTACTTGTAGCTTCCTCAGCGAAGCTGACAGAGCAGCTAGCATCCCTAGGATTAAATGACAAAGATCCCGGCGCACAGTAGGGGCCCAGATGTGTTACAAATAAACAATAACAAAAGCCCACACTAGCACATCGTGCCCAGAGCCCTCTTGTGTGTGATAATCACCTCATCATACGTTACATGCACATAGTAGGTAGACAAATCAAACCCTCCTTTCCTAATACCCTCTGGCCCTCCAGCTTGCTGTGGACTGGACGTTCGTATCCCCCTCTTATTCATTCCTGTGTTGCAGCCCTAATCCCTCATGTTGTGTTATTTGGAGATGAGGTCTTTGGGAAGTCATTACAGGTCCCTATTCCTTTAGGCAGCTCGATTTAGAAGTCTTTATTCTTTTTTCTTTCATCAGTCGCTTTCCTCTGATAATGGGGGAGGGTAAGTCACTAATTTGTCAAATTTATGTGCACTCATTTTTGTATATAAGATAGGACAGACTTTCTGTGGTGATAACTTAGGAGTCTGCAGGGGCCAGCAAGACTCATTTGTCCTTTGCTGGATCCAGCAGCACCATCCTCGGCCCCTTTTCATTGCCTCCCTGGGCTTTGCTAAGACTGTGCTTGGACTCTTCCTTCCCTCCATGTTGTCCTAGGCCCTGTCTTGAGAAATCTTGGCTCTCAGCCTGGAGCTGACAAATTGTTGCTTAGGAGGTGGAAGAGAATCGCATGTCTGACTAAAATAATTCATACACACTGCAGTTGCAATTTCACTTTCCTGGGGTTTATAAACAGGAAGACGCCACCAATTGGGGATGAGTTATTTATTTTTGAGGGGGGATCGTGAGACATCTTATTTATCTTTGTTTTACTTGGTCTGCTGGAAAATGCAAGGAAATCCGATTTGTTGTAGCCAGACATAATTCCCTCTTCCCTTTCCTCCCTCCCCACCCGTAACTTGGCTGCTTCCTGAAGCACAGGAGAAAGGTCACCACTTGAGGAGAAGGTGCATGCTGGTTCAGAAAGCCCCAGCAGGGACTGCAAGGACTCCAAAAATTATGCTCTGTGAGCACTAGTTTCCCCGGTGCCCAGGCCGAGACCACAGCCTTCTCAGGTCTTCTTGTCTATGCTGGTATCACTATGCCTGGCACAGTGTCTCACCAACAGGCAGCAAAAGAAAAATATTTGTTGAAAGAGTGAAAACAACATATGACTTTAATGCCAGCCTCATTTTCCCCAACCAGTTCAAAAATTGATATTTAATTTTGCATATTGATTTCTGCTCAAATGCATGTTGCCTATGGTTGGGGCGACCGAGAAAGCCAGCACTACTCAGTCTTCCCTACTCTTGGCCTTATCGTGTTGTAAGGTTTGTTTACGTTTAGATAGCATTTCTCTCAAGAGGCCTAAAAAATAGATAAAATCATCAGTGACGCCATCCATGGGAGAATTTTGGCAACACAACAGCATTTGTGCCTAGACCACTTCTGCTGTATGTATGAGAATCTTTCTGTGGCCTTTGATTAGCCATTAACAGAAATTTCTTTTTGTTTGTTTGTTTGTTTGTTTGTTTCTTCCTTTCTTCCTTTCTTTCTTTCTTTCCTTTCTTTTCTTTCTTTCAATGGGATCTCACTGTTGCCCAGGCTAGAGTGCAGTGGTACGATCATGGCTCATTGTACCCTCAAACTCCTGGGCTCAAGTGATCTTCCTGCCTCAGCCTCCCAAGTAGCTGGGACCACAGGTGCGCACCACCATACCTGCCTAATATTTTTATGTTTTTTTGTAGGGATGGAGGTCTCGTTATGTTGCCCAGGCTGGTCTCTAACTCCCGGCATCTTGGCCTCCCAAAGTGCTGCAATTACAGGAATGAGTCACCACACCCAGCCCTCAGAAGTTTCTTTTGCATTGAACTTGCCAAGAAAAGACCCATTTATGATCAGCCCCTTGTAAAGCACGTGCCCTGTCTTCAGGGTAGCTGAGGGGCTAGCTTCTTATACTGTCCCCTCCAAAGTTTCCCTGCCAAGGTTCTACCATAGAAGAAATCTTCTTTATCTTCCTTAGTTGTGGTCAGCTTTCAGGCTTGCCACACTTCCTCCTGGGTGAGTAAAGAGGCACATCTGGGCGCCCTGGGTTGGGCGCAGTAGATTTGAGATAAGGGAGCCAGAGTGCTCATTTCTGCAGCAGGGCTCTCATCCTGCATTTTAGGGAAGTGTCTCTGGCCCCCTGCAGTGCAAGATGTTTTTCTTCTTTTTTCCTCTTGCTGTATGTTAGCTTGAACCAGTCCCTGGTGTTTTGCTTCAGGATGCTTTTCTTCCTCCCTAGGGAGTAATTGCTTAGAAAATGCCCTCCTGTCAAAAACATAAAGTCTTCAATATCGTAAATTGGTAGTGGAAACTCCTCCATCATCTGGCTTAATATTTGAACCATTGCTAATGGCTAAGAGACTGCAGCATGATGGTGGGTCCCTTTGGAAGCCTGTTGGGTCAACTGGGGTGTTGGCTGTCTCCTTTGGTCAGTGTGTGTACAGTCATTTGGGGACCAGCCCATTTATCGCAGGCACTTCAATCTTTTAATGCTCTCACGCTTTGAAGAATTATAGGAGCCATATGCCGCTTCCCAGGTAACCGAGACTTGCTAAAAATAGAGCTTAAATGGCCCCACTGTTCTGGCATTGGAAATCGTTGCTTTTTATTTTTAGGCCAGCTTGTGTGATCCGTAACTACTTTCAAGCCTGAGCAATAAGAGTCACTGAGCAAGACCTTTGTCAGTTGAACACTGTTAAGGTTTGAACCTCCACTCCCAGCTAGTTGGAAGGAGAATCCAAATCTATTGAAATAGGGAGTGCTGACCTCCACATGGCTCCCCTCCTCCACCTCCACCCTCTATTAAGCAGGATTCTGTTTCACTGTGGGTTTAGGGTACTTACCACAAGAAAAATACGTTGCAAAGAATGAATTCTGGCTGTGAGTTTATGGCACCAGCCAAACAACCAGAAGAACAGATTGGCATAAAACAGCTTTGAGGCCATTAAAGAACACCACCAAGGCTGAGACCCATGCGCTGTGGATTTTGGGTGGTCTGAAATGGAAATTGTCATCACCATACTTTGATGCAGATTAATGCATTAAATGATAAATAAGAATAGGCCTAACTTCCATTGCTCATTTCATAAGTAATAGTCTCATTTTACTATCCCCATTCTTGCCCACCTTCAGTTACAGAAATAACTCTGAGTGGGTTTGCTTTTTAAAGATCTGTGTCAAGCAGATACCTCACAAAAATGGCACAGGCAAAGTGTTCTATTTAGAAGTTGCCCTGTGACACAAAACCACAGTGTGTTTTCTGTCCTTGGGCACTGGTTTCTTTGGACGTAAGTGCTAGAGGCATGGCACTGGCCTTCCGGGGGAAGTGAGTTGAAAGTGCTGTGGGCTCCGCATAGAGAGTTTTACTTCATTAACAGTCGCTTCTCCGTCAGGTCCAGAAGACGCAACGGTGGTACTGGTAACCAGGTTTATTCGTTTCCTATTGTTGCCCTAACAAATTACCATAAAACGAGTGGCTTAAAACAACACAGATTTTACTGTCTTACAGTTCTGTAGGTCAGAAGTTTGATGTGGGTCTCCCTGGACTAAAATCAAAGTGCCAACTGGGCTGCATTCCTTTTTGGAAACTCTAAGGAAAATCCCATTCCCTTCCATTTCCCATCTTCTAGAGGCAGCCCGTATTCCTTGACTCATGGCCCCTTCCTCCATCTTCAGAGTCACCAACAGTGACCCAGGTCTTTTTCAGGTTGTGTCACTTGATCTTCTCTCCTGTGCCCTGCTCTGCTTTTAAGAACCCTTTTGGGTACATTGGGTCCATCTGGATAATCCAGGCGACTCTTCCTTTTGTAGGGCCAGCTGATGAGCAACCTTAATTCCATCTGCAACTTTCATTCCCTTTTGCTTGGGATTGGGATGTGGGCATCTTTGCAGGGGGTGGGGGGTGTTGTTCTGCCAACCCACAACAGGGACTTTGTTTTCCTAAATCTCCATGTCAAGTAGGGCCAAAGAGGCAATCATTTTGGTGGCAGCCTACGTGGAAGATGGCTTCTATATTTGCAGAGTTTCAGGAAGTCGAGAGGGTTTCTCTTAGACCACTGGATGGTGAAGTTTGTCAGATACGTTGTTTCTCTGTAGGGTTGTCCTGGAGTTTTGATGATCCCAGCTGAGACTCTTACTGGGGCTGCTAGAGCCTGGGGATGGACGGCCGTGAAGGGGAGCGGGGAGTTAGGATGACTGGTAGCAGCTGGGCTGGCCAGCGAGCGAGGAATGAGGAAGCAGGGGGATGAGGACAGGAAATGATAGACAAGTCTGCCCCTTGGGAGAAAGAAAATAGAAGATGGGGTTGATTACATCTGGCCCCAAAGAAAATAAAAGCATGGGCCTTTTTGTTTGTAGGCTTTGTGATTGATTCTACTGTTGAGTCAACTTAGACGCTGGGCTAAACAAATTTATTTGCTCACTTTTTGGACATCCAGTGCACTCTTGACACTAAAAGCCTCGGGGGTTCAATGTAGCCACTTGGGGGTTGGGGGGTGTTGGGTGTCACTGCCCAAACAACTCTCTCTGGAGAGAGCAGCAGCCCAGCTGGGGACCTCATCCCAGGAGGGCTCTGCTCTGGGAAATGGAAACCCGTCTGGCACAGACTTACAGAGGCTTAAATGTGTTCTCAAGAATTCTAACAAATAATCTGTTGTGAACTTAAACTGGTTTGGACTTTGAAGAATTGACAAGTTCTTTTAAGAAATAGTACGTGGGAGCTTTGTGCATCCTTTCCCACGGTCCCATGACTGAGAGGTATGTTACAGTGAAAGCAAGTCTCAGACACGTTTTGGCCACTCATTCAGACACTTGTTAGTACGCAGGCATGAAGAGAGCCCTGCTTTAGCTGGGCATGGTGGCACATGCCTATAGTCCCCATTACTTGGGAGGCTGAGGCAAGAGGATTACTTGAGCCCAGGAGTTCAAGGCTGTAGTGAGCTGTGATCCTGTCACTGTACTCCAGCTTGGGCAACAGAGCAAGACCCTGTCTCTTTAAAAAAAAAAAAAAGAGAGAGCGCCCTGCAGGCTGTTTTGTAAGCTCAGCAAAGCTTGAGCCCTCTGGCCAGGCCCCTTTTGGGAAAGAGATATTCAAGGCAGATGCCACTGAATTCCAGTGCCAGGATTCAGCTAACCCCCAGGGAGGGGACAGGGTCCTCCTCTAGTGGTTGACAATGGCCTCTGACAGTCCTGGGCCTCTTCTCTGAAGGGGGCAGACTGCTGTTATTTCTAGATTCTTCTGTGCAGTTCTTCTGAGGATGGAGATGGTGGCACAATATTTTCACCCAATTCCTAGAACAGAGAGCCACTGCTTGTTTTCATCATGCTAATTAACCAACTCTGGTGCAAATGGACTCTGATTAGTCTTTTAAATACTGATCCACCATCCCTGGAGTGCTTGTTTTTCATTTGGTTACTTCAGTTGTGAGCTGACCTCTTTTAGGGTAAGGATCAAAGCCAAGTAATACAAAGCTATATGAGGAGACTTCAACAAGTTCATGGAAAATGAGTATTATGAAA
Organism: Chlorocebus sabaeus; assembly: GCF_047675955.1. Taxonomy (NCBI): domain Eukaryota; kingdom Metazoa; phylum Chordata; class Mammalia; order Primates; family Cercopithecidae; genus Chlorocebus; species Chlorocebus sabaeus. The sequence continues at coordinate 133,031,042 of NC_132933.1, forward strand.
AAACTATGCATGGATTTACATTTTTTTTGCACCAAAATAAACTCACACTAACTTGGCTGTAACATGTCTGAATAGTATCTAGTTTGAGGCACTAAGAAAGATAAGACACCAGTTTGGAAAGAGCCGCTATCAGAGCAACATGAATTCTGCTAAAATTGAAGCAAGAACAAACATCAAACTTATAGTGAAGCTTGAGTGGAAGAATGGTGAAATCACTGATGCTTTACACAAAATTTATGGGGACAATATTCCAAAGAAATTAGCAGTTTACAAATAGATAACTCATTTTAAGAAAGGACAAAGCAATGTTGAAGATAAGGTCTGCAGTGGCAGACCATCCACATCAATTTTCGAGGAAAAAATTTATCTTGTTTATGCCCTAATAGAAGAGGACTGACAGTTAACAACAGAAACAATAGCCAACACCACAGACATCTCAATTGGTTCAGCTCACACAATTCTGACTGAAAAATTAAAACTGAGCAAATTCAATGGGCGCCAAAGCCATTGCTCCCAGATCAGGTACAAACAAGAGCGGAGCTTCCAGTGGAAATTCTAAACAGGTGACATCAAGATCATGAAGCATTTATTGCAAGAACTGTAACGGGAGATGAAACATGGCTTTCCCAGTGCCATCCTGAAGACAAAGCACAATCAGAGCAATGGCTACCAAGAGGCGGAAGTGGTCCAGTCAAAGCAAAAGCAGTCAAGAGCAAAGGTCAGGGCAACAGTTTTTGGGGATGCTCCAGGCATGTTGCTTGTTGACTTCTTGGAGGGCCAAAGAACAGTAACATCTGTTTATTATGACAGTGTTTTGAGAAAGTTAGAGCATGAGCAGAAAAACATCCAGGAACAGTTTACCCGAGAGTTCTTCACCATGACAATGCTCCTGCTCATTCTCATTCCTCTTATCAAACAAGGGCAATTTTGTGAGAATTTTGAGGCGAAATCATTAGGCATCCACTTCACAGTCCTTATTTGGCTCTGACTCCTTTTTTGTCCTAATCTTTAAAAAAATCTGTAAAGATCACCTATTTTCTTCAGTTAATAATGTGAAAAAGACTGCACTGACATGGTTAAATTCCTAAGACCCTCAGTTCTTTAGGAATGAACTAAGTGGCTGATGTCATCACTTACAAGAGTGTCTTAACCTTGATGGAGATTATGTTGATAAATAAAATTTATATTTATAATTTTATCTCTTAATTCTATTTTCCATGAACTTTTTGAAGTCCTCATATAGTACACTGTTTCTTTTTTAGTGTGGATTGCTATTTTTATTTATTTATTTTTTATTTTTATTTTATTTTGAGACGGAGTTTCGCTCTGTCGCCCAGGCTGGAGTGCAGTGGCATGATCTTGGCTCACTGCAAGCTCTGCCTCCTGGGTTCACGCCATTCTCCTGCCTCAGCCTCCCAAGTAGCTGGGACTACAGGTGCCTGCCACCACGCCCGGCTAATTTTTTGTATTTTTTAGTACAGACGGGATTTCACCATGTTAGCCAGGATGGTCTCCATCTCCTGACCTCGTGATCCGCCCGCCTTGGCCTCCCAAAGTGCTGAGATTACAGGTGTGAGCCACCATGCCCAGCCTGCTATTTTTATTTTTAACTTTTTATTTTGAACAAACTTTAGACTTATGGAAAAGATGCAAAAATGGTATAGTTTCCATATATCCCTTTCCCAGCTTCCCATAATGTTGTTATATAATCATAGTACTATTATTAGAATCAGGAAACAGGAAATCAACATTGCTATCATACTATATATCTAAATGCTATATGCTAAATACTGTACTATGCTATACTATATCTAATACTGTACTAAAGATCTTGTTTAATTTCATCAGGATTTCTGCTAAGGTACTTTCTTTTTTTTTTTTTTTCTAGGATCCTCTTCAGAATCCATGTTGCATTTAGTTATTTCTCCTAGTCTCCTGCAGTCTGTAACAGTTCCCCAGTCTTTCTTGTTTTTCATGACCTTGATGCTTTTGAAGAGTTATTTTGTTGATTATCCCTCAAATTGGGTTGGACTGGGGTTATGCCTTTTAAAAATCATGGTAAAATATACATAATGTAAAATTTACTATTTTAACCATTTTAAGTGTACAATTCAGTGGCATCACGTACATTCATAAGGTTGTGTAACCACTATCTGTTTCCAGAGCTTTTTCATCATCTTAAACAGAAACTGTGTAGCCATGAAGCAGTTACTCTTCATTCTTCCTTCCCCCAGTCCCTGGTTACCACACTTGTACTTTCTGTCTCTGATTTTGCCTGTTATGGGTACCTCATATAAGTAGAATTATACAATATTTATCCTTTTGTGTCTGGCTTCTTTGACTTAGCTTTTGAGGCTCATCCATGTTGTAGCATGTATCAGTACCTCATTCCTTTTTTTTTTTTTTTTTTTTTTAAGAGATGGGATCTCACTGTGTTGCCTAGGCTGAAGTGCAGTCACTATTCACAGGTGGGATCATAGTCCATTACAGTCTTGAACTCCTGGGCTCAAGTGATCCTCCTGCCCCAGCTTCCTGAGTTGCTGGGACTACAGGTGTGTGCCACCGTGCCTGGCCTGTTCCTTTTTAAGTCTGGGAATAATATTCCATAGTATGGATAGAGTACATTTTGTTCAGCCATTCATCTCTTGGACACTTGGGTTGTTTCTACCTTTTGGCTAGTGTCAATTATGCTGCTATGAAAATGGGTGTATGAATATGTAGTTCACATTTTAAAAGGAACTTGAAGAAACTGGAGAAGGAACAGTTTGGAGCACGCAGGAAAAGGTACTATTTTGTGTTTCCCATCCCTGACTAAGGCTTTCACAGAAGTAAGGGAGATTGAGATGCAGTGGGGCAGGGAGATGGCAAGTGGACTCAGAGACAGGTGCCGGATGGTTGAGAGGCCAGGAGGGGACAGGGACCTATTATACTTGTCCAAAGGTGCTGCCACTAGGGGAATGCCTAGAAGGTGCAAACAAGCCCACTGGACAGGGTCAAAGGCCTAGGAACCAGTAGGAGAATGGGTTAAGACCATGATTTGCTGCAGAAAGCACAGTTTGCTCCACACCACCCAGAGCCAGGCAGGATGGTATAGGCACAGGTTGGGTTGAAAATTAAGTCCACTTAGTATTTCTTCCTGATGTTTTTCAAATTTGGGGCACTATCTTCCAGTAAGAAATGTATCTTACATTGCAACCTTGTACACACACCTGTCTTTAGTTATGATTGAAATAGTAATTTCAGGCTGGGCATGGTGGCTCATGCCTGTAGTCCCAGAACTTTGGGAGGCCGAGGCGAGTGGATCACCTGAGGTCAGGAGTTCAAGACCAGCCTGGCCAACATGGTGAAACCCCATCTCTACAAAAATACAAAAATTAGCTGGGCATGATGGCGGGTGCCTGTAATCCCAGCTATTCGGGAGGCTGAGGAGGGAGAATAGCTTGAACCCAGGAGGCGGAGGTTGCAGTGAGCTGAGATTGTACCATTGCACTGGGCAACAGAGCAAGACTCTGTCCCCCCCAAAAAAAAAGAAAGAAAGAAATAGTAATTTCACAGCAAACATTTGATGTGCTCTGATGTTTTCTATTCAGTTCTGTTTCATTTAAAAAAATGCTTCTTGTGACCTGGGTTCCTGGGTTGCCTTCATCTTGAAAACACTGTACTATGCAAAGCCTCATATGCGAAGTTCTTTCTGCCAGTTACTTTTCTTTCTCTGTCAAGTTTTTGTCCCTTCCAGTTGGAAAATGTAAACCACGTAATTGATCATGTTTATTTTTTTGTTTTGGCTGTGAAGCAACACAAACCTTGGCTTGACCAAGCGATGGGTTTCTATATGGCGGTTATATACTGTACATGCTGATGCCTTAACTTTTCCTAGCTCTTGACCTTCTAGCTGTATTTTTCCTGATTCTAATTGTTCATATATTTTTGTTTTGTTGAATTCTTGGGAGCTGCCACAAATCTATGTGGAGTGTGATGATGGAATATATAACAAATCATTGAAAACTTTTGATCTTGACTGAGATAAATTGTGGAGTAAAGTCTGCATCTTTAGAGATTTTTTTTTTTTTTTTTTTTTTTTTTTTTTTTTTTTTTGAGACAGGGCTTTCCTGTGTTGCCCAGGCTGGAGTATAGTGGCATGATCATGGCTCACTGCAGCCTCGAACTCCTGGGTTCAAGCGATCCTCCTGCCTCAGCCTTTGGAATAGTTGGGACTACAGATATGTACCACCACACCTAGCTAATTAAAAAGAATTTTTCTTTTTATAGAGATGGGATCTCACTATGTTGGCCAGGCTGGCCTTGAACTCCTGACCTCAAGTGATCCTCCTGCCTTGTCCTCCCAAAGTGCTGGTATTACAGGTGTGAGTCACTGTGCCTGGTCAGATTTTTTTTTTTTTTTTTGAAGCATAGTCTGGACGATATGATTGTCTTTCAGTTCTATGATTGTCTTTTAGCTCTATGATTCTCTGGTTTACTTTTCTGGCTTTTGTTTCAGATTACCTAGAAAGCAGCCTCTTCCTTTTTTGTTTTATTTTATTTATTTTATTTTTATTTTATTTTTTAAGACAGAGTCTTGCTCTGTCACCCATCCTGGAGTGTAGTGGTACAATCTTGGCTCACTGCAACCTCTGCCTCCTGGGTTCAGGTGATTCTTCTGTCTCAGCTTCCCGAGTAGCTGGGATTACAGGCGTGCACCACCACACCCAGCTAATTTTTGTGTTTTTAGCAGAGACAGCGTTTCGCCATGTTGACCAGGCTGGTCTCGAACTCCTGACGTCAAGTGATCCACCTGGCTCGGCCTCCTGAAGTGCTGGGATTACAGGTGTGAGCCTCTGTGCCCAGCCCCTTTCCTTTTTTAAAAAAGGAATTTAACATAGTGGTGAAGGTAGAATTCAAGGAAGTTTAGAGTTAGTGTGGAGGGAAGGTGTCATTTCATCTTTAATTAAGGCCATTTTTACTTGTACTCACATTGGGTAGAATTCCATGTGTTTATGCAGGTGTTTTTGTTTGTTTGTTTGTTTTGTTTTGTTTTGTTTTTTGACGGAATCTCGCTCTGTCATCCAGGTTGGAATGCAGTGACACAGTCTCGGCTCACTGCAACCTCCACCTCCCAGGTTCAAGCGATTCTCCTGCTTCAGCCTCCCGAGTATCTGGGATTACAGGCACATGCCACCATACCTGGCTAATTTGTATATTTTTAGTAGAGACGGGGTTTCACCATCTTGGCCATGCTGGTCTCAAACTCCTGACCTCTGATCCACCCATCTTGGCCTCCAAGTGCTGAGATTACAGGTGTGAGCCACTGGGCCCAGCCACCGGAATGTCTCTTAATCAAGCTCCTTGTCTCTGTTCCCCTGCCTCATCTCAAGTTCCCATTCCCCTGCTTGGTCTACCATGTTTGCTGTCTAACTGGTATCCCTGCCACCTGCAGCCTCTGCCCATGAGTCCTTCTGCCGCAGGTGTCATCAGAGAACACGCATTTATGGTTATACTTCCTCTCTGCTCCCAAACCTCCAGTTACTCCCCAGACTTGCGGATAATGCAGTCTTTTGAGCTTGCATCAAGGACAGAGCCCATTTTGCCCATTGATTAGAACACCCTAGCTTTCACCTTGCCCTCCCCACCTCCAGTCCTTAGGTTGGAAAGCTCTGAGAGAGGCTGAAATGGACAGACCATCTGATGCACATGGACCTCTTGAGTGATGATTTAGACCAGGGAGGATGAGTTTGGAGTTGAATCCATTTTTAAGTGAACTCTCCACTAAGCAAAGGAATAAAAAAAGACTAGTATTAGCTCTAGGGGAAAAGAAACTAGGAAAGAAACATAATCTTGGTGTACCATGTGGCTAGGCTTTTAGTAATGTTTGTGTAGTCATAAGTGATGTAAATACTTGTGTTAGTTTTGTAAGGCTGCCAGAACAAAGTACTATGGATTGGGCTGCTTCAACAACAGAAATGTGTTGTCTCACAGTCCCGGAGGCTGGAAGTCTGCGATTAAGGTGTTGGTGGGGTTGGTTCCTTTTGAGGGCCATGAGGTTCCTTTTGAAGGCCATAGTTGCCTCTGGGGAGGGAAAGTTGGGGAGTGTGGAAGAATGCTTTTTCCATGAGACCTTTACAGCTATTTGAATCTTTAACTGAGTGTGAGGGTGACTTGGGTGACCTGGGTCAGCATAGCCTGTGCCGCCTGCACTGAGCTGCTCTTGCCTTCATTCGAGGTGAAAAAAGGAAGTGAGGATGTTATCAGCCTGAAAGGTCACTACTGACAAGAAGCGAAGTCTTGGGCTTTCTGAGGCCCATTTATCGTTTCATTCTAAAAGAACCCAATAGTTACTTTTTAGTTCCTTATATGAGATCTACTTTAACATATTCCAAAGCAGGGCTTTTTGGGGGAGGGTGGTGTAGTTTATTGCATTTTTGAAATTCTTCAGAAGATACCTAGTTTCTTCTCTCTGTTGCAGTTATTGATTTAGAAGCAAGCTGGGAGCATATGACAGAAACTGTCAGTAACCCACTCTGAAGTTAATTTTGTTTTGGTTACAGGTAATAGTTTCATGTCTACTTCTGTGGGGTACAGCAGTGATAGATTTCCTCTCCTTTTTTTTCAAAAGCTTTCCTCTTACCTGTGCAAACCTCTCAGTCTCCCCATGCTCCCATGATGCGATGGGGGAGACACTGAATACTCAAACGGGCATTTGTATCTGCAGAAAGCCTCAGTTCCTTCCAATGATGTTAAATAGCTTGTGGAATGTGTTAGTCTGTTAAGTAGCCAGTGGAATGAATGTATTAGGTCATCTGTGGAAACAATTAGAAGAAAAAAATCTGGCAAAGGAGCAGACCAGGAAAGTTTTTTGAAAAAATCTTTTCTGGCACGCAGTTCAGTTAGATTAGTATGAGTTGTTAGAAATTAATGTTTGCAGTGTCAATGAGCACACTTATGCGACAAAAAAGAAGCTCAATTGCAGTATGTGGCACATCATTAAACATATATTCAGATGTTTATTTAAAAAGTATAGATCTGTATTTCTTGTATGTGTAGCACTGAGCCAGGTAGAGGCAAAGAGTAAATGAAAATATATAATACCTGGTCCTTTCTTTTAAGGAGCATAAATCTGTTTGGAGGTAGCAAGACATAGAATGTAAAAGATAACGAAAGGGTTAAAATAACAGTCTGAGACAGGGATCAGCAAACTATAACCTACAGCTAAAATCTGGCCTTCTGATTATTTTTGTAAATAAAGCTTTATGGAACACAGCCTCACTCATTTGTGTTTATTGTCTGTGGCTGCTTTAGTGCTGTAAAGGTAGATTTGAGGTGCTGGAATGGAACATTGGTCCCACCAAAGCTAAAATACTTACTATCTGACTCTTTAAGAAAAAGCTTACCGGTGGGGCATGGTAGCTTATGCCTGTAATCCCAGCACTTTGGGAGGCTGAGGCGGGCGGATCACCTGAGGTCAGGAGTTAAGAGACCAGCCTGGCCAACATGGTGAAACCCCCTGTCTACTAAAAATACAAAAAATTAGCTGGGCATGGTGGTACACGCCTGTAATTCCAGGTACTCAGGAGGCTGAGGCAGAAGAATGACTTGAACTCAGGAGGCAGAGGTTGCAGTGAGCCAAGATTGCAGCACTGCACTCCAGCCTGGGCAGCAGAGTGACACTTCATCTGAAAAAGAGAAAAAGAAAAAGAAAAAGCTTACCAACTCCTTGTCTGGGATAATAATTCAAAAGATGTTACAAAGCAGTGTATGAGGAGTATAAGTGATTTAGTGAACACTATAGTTAGTAAGTCTGAGAATGATGGAATGACAGGTGGCCTGAAAAAGGGTTTTGAAGGTGGCCTCAGACCAAGAGATTGGAGGGCATTTTGTGATGTAAAGACTTGGGAAGGAGATTTCATGGATGGCAGCACACATGGGGCTCTTGGGGGAAGAGTGTGTGGGGAGATGGGGACCGGGACTATCCAGCTGGACTTAGGGCCGGGTATAAATGCAAGTGGCGTTGTCAATGTCAAACCTGTATCAGATTGAAGTGGCCTTTGAGTTCCAGGATCAAGACTGGGAACTTCCTCAAACCCATAATATCTTTCAAAGGCAGCACTCATTTACCCAATCAATATTCATTCCAGACCTATTATGTGGTTGGCCCCAAGGGGATGTTAACATACACGAAGACACATTGCTCTTGTAGACTGGTGAGTCCAGCTTGTTTGATTTGGTGCTAGTTCTAGGTGTGTTTAAAGAAATAGCTGTCGGCGCCTGTAATCCCAGCACTTTGGGAGGCCGAGGCGGGTGGATCACGAGGTCAGGAGATCGAGACCATTCTGGTTAACATGGTGAAACCCTGTCTCTACTAAAAAATACAAAAAATTAGCCGGGCATGGTGGCAGGCGCCTGTATTCCCAGCTACTCAGGAGGCTGAGGCAGGAGAATGGTGTGAACATGGGAGGCAGAGCTTGCAGTGAGCTGAGATGGTGCCACTGCACCCCAGCCTGGGCGACAGAGCGAGACTCCATCTCAAAAAAAAAAAAAAAAAAAGAAAAAGAAAGAAATAGCTGTCGGCTGCCAGTAATCCCAGCACTTTGGGAGGCTGAGGTGGGCAGATTGCTGGAGGTCAGGAATTTGAGACCAGATTGGCTAACACAGTGAAACCCCGTTTCTACTAAAATTACCAAAAATTATCCGGGCATGGTGGCACGCGCCTGTAGTCCCAGCTACTCAGGAGGCTGAGGCAGAAGAATTGCTTGAACCTGGGAGGCAGAGGTTGCAGTGAGCCGAGATCACACCACTGCACTGCAGCCTGGGCACTAGATCAAGGCTCCATCTCAAAGAAAGAAAGAAAGAAAGAAAGAAAGAAAAAGAAATAGCTGTCGTTTCCAAGAGAGGTTTAACTTCAAGACCCTCCAAAGGCTGCTAATGCCAGGAGACTTGTATGGACAGGTAGTCTCCTATTCTGTGAGGACAATGTTCTAGAGAGTCTTTGAGAAGGGACTTCTGGTTGTTGTTTTTTTTTTAGGCGGAGTTTCGCTCTCTCTCGCCCAGGCTGGAGTGCAGTGGTGCGATCTTGGCTCACTGCAACGTCTGCCTCCCGGATTCAAGTGATTCTCCTGCCTCAGCCTCCCAGGTAGCTGGGACTAGAGATGCTTTACCACCCCGCCCCGCTAATTTTGTATTTTTAGTAAAGATGGGGTTTCACTGTGTTGGCCAGGCTGGTCTTGAACTCTTGACCTCAGGTGATCCGCCCACCTTGGCCTCCCAAAGTGCTGGGATTATAGGCATGAGGCACCGTACCTGGCCGAGAAGGGGCTTCTGAAAAGGAATGTTGTATAGATGAGAGATGTGCCAGGGGGAAGGGAGGAGGAGAACCCCCACCCATCTTTAGACACTGTATTGTCCTTCTTTCCTTTTAGGGCTTCTGTGCTGTCTACCTTTTTTTTTTTTTTTTTTCCTGGGTCTGCAACGCTCCCTGCACATATCCTCACAGGGTGTACCTTCACCCTTTAGGTACCCAGCCCTATGCAGTTGATGAGACATCATAATGTTTCTGCCTGCCACTATCTCCTCTACTCCCTGACCACCCCCTCCAAGCCTGTATCCTGCTGTCTTGGCATCTGTTAGGCACTGAGCTTTCCCACTTTCCCTAGATCAGTCCTGCCACAGGCCACTGAGCTCACTTCAAAATCCTTTCTCTCCTACCTGGACACAGTCCTGGGGCACCTGGGCCCTGCTTGTCTGTGTGGCCCTGCAGTGGTCCTCATTGTCACCCATTAATGCTTCCATTTACTTCTCTCTCACTCTTTTTTCTTTTGTAAGTTAAAACACACACACACGCTCACACACGTGTGCACGCACATACACACACATACACAGAGACAGAGCGAGAGAGATAAAAGAAAATTCTATAGTGCATTTTGCACTGAGTTTATTCCAGACTTTCTCTTCTCAAGTTCTTCAAATTCTCTTCTCACCTGACCCTAACCAAGAGATGACCTTGATTCCTGTTTAAGAGAAGGTGTCAACTCGCTTGTGTACTCTCATCTTCATGTCTTTATATCACTGTTGTAATGTTGATCCACTTTTATCCAACACCAGAGAAAGATACCCTTCCTTCTTTTTTTTATTGTTCTCTGACTTCTCTCTGATCATGCACTCCTGACTCATCTGCCTGTTGTCCAGCACTGTGACCCTGTCCCCGCATACCGTCAGTAAATACTTACTGGATCAAAGAGCCATTCTGTCTGAGAAAATGTCAGTTAAGAATGTAGAGGGGCAGCAGGCCTAATTTGGCCTGGTTTCATATTTGAACCTACTGCCTATATTCGTGTGTACACTTGGGTATGTTCATGTGTGTGTGTGTGTATGTGTGGTATGTAGATTTTTTTTTTTTTCCATGCAGCCACAGTATCTGGAACATATGTCTCAGAAAATCTTTATTGATTGAAAAAAATATGAGCAGGAACAGGGGCAAGAAGATGGGCTTTGAGTCCAGACTGGCTGGCGGCTGGAATATTATCTGATCTCTCTGGGAGTTGGATTCTTTCCTAAACCAGGAACAATAATAGGCACCTTGTAGAGCATATTCCAGTTCCTGTTGCTGTGTGACAGATTACTCCAAAATTTAGCACCTTCAAAAAGCTATTTTATTATGCTCACCAGTTTTGTGGGTCAAGCATTTGGACAGGGCACGGTAGGGAGGGCTTGTCTCAGCTCTACAATGTCTGGGGCCTCGGCTAGAAAGGCCTGAGGTTGGAGTGGACGCGACAGCTGGGGGTTGGAACCATCTGAAGGCTGGGTCCCTCACATGTCAGGCCAGGCTGGGATGACTCAGTAACTAGGCATGCCAGCTGGTGTGTCTCAGTGCAAATTGGCTTCCTCACGGCATGGCTGTCTTGGGGTATTCCAGCAAGTGAGTTGGAAACTGCATAATACGGCCCAGAAGTCACACAGCATCACTTTCCTCCACTCTGTTGGTCAAAGTGGTCACCAGCCTGCCCGGGTTCCAAAGCCTGGGGAGGAAGGTTAGATTTCTCCTGTTGACAGCTGGATCACATTCTAGAAGAGCTCAAGGGACAGGAGATGTTGCTGTAGCCATCTTGGAAAACACAATCGGCTACAGAGTGATCGTTACAGTTAAATGATACAGTGAGGATAAAGGCAACTGACACAAGATTTTAAGAGTATATTTTCTGCTGGGCATGGTGACTCATGCCTGTAATCCCAACTACCCGGGGTGCTGAGGCAGGAGGATCACTTGAGGCCAGGAGATCTAGACTAGCCTGGGCAACATAGTGAGACCCCTTCTCTACAAAAAATAAAATAATTAGCTGGGCATGGTGGCAGGTGCCAGTAGTCCCAGCTACTCGGGAGGCTGAGGTGGGAGGATCTCTTGAGGCCAGGAGGTTGAGGCTGTAGTGAGCCATGATCGTGCCACCGCACTCCATCCTGGGTGACAGAGTGAGACCCTGTCTCAAAAGAGTATATTTTCATTCGGTAAATATTTATGAAGTTCCTACTATATGCTAGGTATCAGGCTGGTCCTGGGTCTACAGAGGCAAACAAAGCAGACATGCTCTCTGTCCTCCTGTGGCTTTCAGTCTAGTAGTGGACACAGGCAGTAATCACATGTAATTAGATCTGGAAATTCCTCCTCCTTTTCTGGAGAGGGACTGGTGAAACATCTGGATTTGTGTATTGCATTTTAAGTGTTCCCCCCACCCACAATGAATGATGAGGAAGGGGATCTGCCCATTGTTAATGTGGAACCTCTTGCTGCTGTTTGTTTTGTTTTGATGCTTCTGCAGACAAAGCATGGAGGCTCATAGCCCTGAAAGGTGCCTTGTCAGGCTTGAAGTCTGCAAGGACCCCCTGACCCTTTTGTTCAGCTTCAGACTTATGTTTCTCTTTCTGCAAAAGAGATTTAGAAGAGTGGTAGGGGTACATAGACTCACCTGGGAGATCATCTTCAGCCTAGACATGACCCGCCTTACCCCCTGCCCCATTCTGATGGGAACCAGGGCGTGGAGGAGACAGGAATGAGAAAGTTTCACAGGGGATTCTGACACCTCTGGGTGAGGAACCCAGTGTGAGATGGGCCAGCACTTCCCAAACCATACTGTGCATGTGAGTGCCCTGGGGATCTTATGATGCAATCTCAGGTTCAGTAGGTCTCGGGGAGGCTGGGGTATGCCTCTGAGTAGTGAGGGTATATGGAGTACCAGGCAGGTACAGATAGAGATGCCTGTGGAAGTTTGCTGCACCCTGACTAAAGGGCCAGTTCTCAGAGAGTAGGGTGCTGAGGGCTAGCCAGGTGAGCTACCAGATTTCTGTCATGTTTTGGCATGCATTTCTTTCTTTTTTTTTTTTTTTTTGAGACAGAGTCTCGCTCTGTCACCCAGGCTGGAGTGCAGTGGTGCGATCTCATCTCACTGCAAGCTCTGCCTCCTGGGTTCACGCCATTCTCCTGCCTCAGCCTCCCAAGTAGCTGGGACTACAGGTGCCCGCCAACACGCCCAGCTAATTTTTTATATTTTTAGTAGAGACGGGGTTTCACCATGTTAGCCAGGATGGTCTCGATCTTCTGACCTCATGATCCACCCGCCTCAGCCTCCCAAACTGCTGGGATTACAGGCTTGAGCCACCGCACCCGGCCTCAGCATGCATTTCTTACAGATAATTACTCTGCTAAAAACCATACTCACGATATCACTTTTACACCTAAACAACCCAAACAACAGTCTTCCTTATGTAAAACACATCTCAAGAAATTCAAATTCAGAATGTTGGCAGAGGTGGCCTTGTCCAAGATCCACACTCATAGATGTGTAGAACACACTTTTGATTGTGCTACTTGCTCATTTTAAAAGTAACCTATATATATATTTTAAAGTAGCTTATATATCCCAGTACTTTGGGAGGTCGAGGCAGGCAGATCACTTGAGTTCAGGAGTTCGGGACCAGTCTGGCCAATATGGTAAAACCCCTTCTCTACTAAAAATAACAAAAATTAGCCAGGCATGGTGGCGCATGCCTATAATCCCAGCTATGCAGTAGGCTGAGACATGAGAATCACTTGAACCCAGGGGTGGAGGTTGCAGTGAGCTGAGATCGCACCTCTGCACTCCAGCCTGGGAGACAGAGCAAGACTCTGTCTCTAAAAGAAAAAAAAAAATTATAGATGCCTAGTACCCTTTATAAAAAATTCAAATATTGAAACATACATACATATACAATACACACATACTTTTTAATATTTTGTTGCCTTTAAAACCCCCATCTTCCTTTCCAGGTGCATTGCTGTGCCCAGCATGGTCAGCTGAATCATTTGTGAAATAGTGATTACACCAGCTAGAGTTACGCCAGCATAAAGATTTGCATGTTTTCAGTTCAGTGTGGGACATTATTCTACTTGCACATGTAGAGCATTTTAACAATCAGGAAGTGTTTCAGCATATATTTTGTAAAGATAAGGACTCTTTTGAAAACCATAATCACAATCATTTTTACACATACAACAACTAACAATGTTTCCTTATCATCAGAAATTTAGTTCAAATATCCGATTTTTACATGTAGTTAAAATATTTTAAAAGGTGTTTGAATCAGGATTTGTAAGGTCTATACTTTCTAATTGGTTGGCTGTCTCTGAGTCTTTTTTTTTTTTTTTTTTTTCCACTCTGCCACCCAGGCTGGAGTGCAGTGGCGGTCTCAGCTCACTGCATCTGCAACCTCCACTTCCTGGGTTCAAGTGATTCTCCTGCCTCAGCCTCCTAAGTAGCTGGGATTACAGGCAGGTGACACCACGCCTAGCTAATTTTTGTATTTTTTGCGAAGACAGGGTTTTCCCATGTTGGCCAGGCTGGTCTCGAACTCCTGATCTCAAGTGATCCACCCACCTCAGCCTCCCGAAGTGCTGGGATTACAGGCATGAGCTACCACACCTGGCCTCTGAGTCTGTTTTAATCTAGGTTCTGCCATCTCTTTTTCCTTGCTTTTGTTGGTGTTGTTGAAGAAACTAAGTCATTTGCCTACAGTCCTACAGCCTGGATTTTGCGGATTGCCTCCTTAGAGTGCCATTTAACATATTTTCGGATATTCTTTGTCCCCTGTAGACTGGTGGTAAATCCAGAGGCTTGATCTGATTCAGGTTCAGTTTGTTGGCAAGAATATTTTACCAGTGGTGACACACACTTCCATCATGAGGCTCCAGATGCCTGGTTGTCTCTTTTTTTGTAATGTCCACAGCTGGCCAGGCACAGTGGCTCATGCCTGTAATCCCACCACTTTGGGACACTGATGCCAAAAAAATCATTTGAGCCCAGGAGTTCGAGACCAGCCTGAGCAACATAGTGAGACTCTAATCTCTGAACAAAAACTTTTAAAAATTAGCCATGAAATTTAAAAGAAATTAAAAAAAAAAAGCTGGATACAGGCTCATGCCTGTAGTCCCATCTACTTGAGAGGATGAGGCAGGAGGATCACCTGAGCCCAGGAGATCCAGGCTCTAGTGAGCCATGACCATGCCACTGCACTTCCAGCCCACGTGACAGAGTGAGACCCTGTCTCAATAAATAAATAAATAAATAAATAAATAAATAAACAAACATCCACAGCTGCTGGTGACCATTGCTCAGGTTCTTGATTGCATTAGAGGTTGCAAAATGTTGATTGTCCAATTCTCTCATTCCTTCTTCATTTTGTTAGCCAGAATATTCCTATACAGAGAAATTTCTCATCAACCATTTGGTTATCTTGAATTCATATAGGAAAGGTAGGACAAATATTTGATTCTTTTTAAAAATTTACCGGTTTTCAAAACAATGAGTCGGCTCCTTAGCATCTTCCAAAGGTGGCCAATGATTTTTTAAAAGTATCACTGTGAAAGATATATCACATAACATATGAGACATCAAATTAATTTGATGTCTTTCAATCCAGGTATTGTTACTAATGCAGTTATTGTTTCAGTGCACTTTCAATGCTGTTTCAAGGCAGTTATTGTTAATCATGCTCATGTTGCCCTATTTGTGGCCAGTGGAAGCCTCTTCAGGTTCACTTCTGAGTTGTTTTGACATGACCCTAGTAGTGTTTGCTGGCCTCTTTGCTTTCTTGGTGTGACAAGATGGTCCAGGCTTATCACCTTTCCTGCCCCAGAAATGGAATCAGCTGTTTCTCTAAGGGTAGCTGGCTTCCTTTTTGTGAAAAACGGTATTTGGAGACTGAATGTGATTATTTCAGAAAAAAATGTATACATTGCTCTTCATAGATCATTATTCTTAGGAGTCTTTTGGTGTGAGGCTGTTTATCTTTTTAATTTTATTTACTTATTTTCATTAACTAATATTTCAGTTTTGGGAAAGGTTTCAAAAATTTTAAACCCAATCCAGTTTATTTAGGTCTTATTCTCTTTTTCCAACTTTAAGCTATAACCTTCAAAGGAAAGCGAATGTTGGGTTTTAACTTTACTTCTTTTTTGTGTTACTCTATATAGACACTTACTTACTAAGTGGCTTCCTGATACTGCAACAAAGTATTTACAATGTAGTTGATTAAGAACATATTTGTGGAGTAGATACTTGACTAGCAACTTTTAGTTCAAATTATTGTTCAATATTAAAAAGTGCCAACCCAAATGACTTACAAACGTTGGTAGTTACTGTCTTGATAGACTCACAGTTACTATGTGACATCATTGGTGAAACTTAGGATGAAACCATTAAATGCACCCTCCCTAATAACCTGCACATTATGGTGTTGCAAATATGCTAGATGGTATCTCCAGATTAGATGTCTGGGAGCTTAAAGTAGTTATACTTACGACAGTTTGAAATTCTAGACTGCTTTGAAGAACTGTTATTTTGCTGTTATCTTCTGCTTTTATCCCTGTGCGTTTGTCTCAGATCTCATCTTCTCAGATTCTCAGCTTCTTGTCGAAATCATCCTTGCAAGTTTCTCGCCACTCGACAACAAGCATTTCTTGAGTGCCGGATGGGCCAAGCACTCAGTCAAGCACTTGAGGGAAGATGCATTGGGCATATGACTTTTCTTTCAGGAGGCCCATCAGCTTCCACTTTACACATCCCTTTTGCCTTCTAGGGGCTCGCGGTGGCAGGATTACTACACCTGGGAGTATAAATGAAGCCTGAAATGGGACATTAAATCTGCTGGGGGTGGGGGAGTGGGGAAGCGGTGAAGATTCACTGTGGTTTCCTCTCACGTACCTCACTGTCTGCTATCTCTCTTATGAGAAAGTATGTTTCTTAACAGAAGGCCATGCAGTGAGTGACTCAGCCCTTGCCCACTTCCAACCATGCTGACCAACCACATTTTTCTGTGGAACCATTCTTCCCTCCTTTTGACTTGGTCCCTGCCTCTTACAGCTGATTCAGCTTAGCCACACTGTAATCAACAGGAAGGCTTTTGCTTTTCTTCTTTCATACAACATGTCCAAATATAAAGCCGGCCTGCCCCGCCTTACTATCCTATCCTCAAGACAAGCAAGAGTTGCTTTCCATTACAGTCCTTACAAAGTATCCTGTACCATAAGGACTCTATGAATTTATTTTGAATAAAATAGTTCAAGCAAATCCTTCAGATACCTTATCCATAATAAAATTGTTTCATGAAACGAGAGAGTGTTAGGGGGTGGGGAGCGATGTTTTCTAATTATTTTATTTCACATAATCTGTAATTACATTAATACATAGTACAAGCAGACACTTGACTGTTTCTTCTTCTGTTTTGAGGTTTACATATTCAGGTTAGCCCACAACCTTTTGAATCTTCTCACTGAGAAAAATAGGGGATCTCTTTTCTAATCAGACACTTGTCTGGGTGTTTTTTGAATCTGAGAACTAGGCTATCATTATAAAGTCAGGAAAATCTCTACTCATCCTCAAGCCATTTTATTATGTAACACTGTCAAATATTTATATAAAGCAGCATACTTTCTTCTCCATGCACAAAAAAAGGTTATGTCTTCCTTAAGTGGCTAAACTATTTTGACTAAACAGACTTTTTATTAAATTTTTTCTGGCCAGATGTGGTGGCTCATGCCTGTAATCTCAGCACTTTGGGAAGCTGAGGCTGGCCGATCACTTGAGGTCAGGAGTTTGAGACCAGCCTGGCCAACATGATAAAACCCCATCTCTACTTAAAAAAAAAAAAATTTAGTTGGGTGTGGTGGTACGTGACTGTAATTCTAGCTACTCGGGAGGCCGAGGCAGGAGAATTGCTTGAACCCGGAGGTTGCAGGGAGCCTAGATCATGCCACTGCACTCCAGCCTGGCGACAGAGCGAGACTCCAACTCAAAACAAGAAAAGAATATTACTTCATAAACCGTTATGCCTAGTAGCTCAGGAGACTACAATTAAGTCCATTTAAAAAATGTGGTTTTCTGAGATTTCATGTAACACTACCTGAAAAAAAAGTAGAATGATAGAAATTAATTGGAGGCTCTAGAAATTAAATAAGAATATCGGGCTGGGCACAGTGGCTCACCCCTGTAATCCCAGCACTTTGGGAAGCTGAGGTGGGGGGATTACTTGATACCAGGAGTTCTAGACCAGCCTGGCCAACATGGCAAAACCCCATCTCTACTAAAAGTACAAAAATTAGCTGGGCATGGTGGCACACGCCTGTAATCCCAGCTACTCAGGAGGCCAAGGTAGGATCATCACCTGAACCTGGGAGGTGGAGGTTGCAGTTAGCTGAGATGGCGCCACTGCACTTCAGCCTGGGCAACAGAGCAAGACTCTGTCTCAAGAAAAAAAAATGGTTTTCTAAGATTCCACTGATTTTTTCCCCTCCATGATTGTTGTATAGAACCATTCTCTACACAGGCTTATCCAGCTTTAACCTGTTGTCTTTATTTTTTACCAGCTTTTTTTTTCTGTTGTTGTTTGTTTGTTTGTTTTGAGACGGAGTCTTGCTCTGTCATCCAGGCTGGAGTGCAGTGGCGAGATCTCGGCTCACTGCAAGCTCTGCCTCCCAGGTTCACGCCATTCTCCTGCCTCAGCCTCCCTAGTAGCTAGGACTACAGGCGCCCGCCACCATGCCCAGCTAATTTTTTGTATTTTTAGTACAGACAGGGTTTCACCGTGTTAGCCAGGTTGGTCCCGATCTCCTGACCTCGTGATCCGCCCGTCTCAGCCTCCCAAAGTGCTGGATTTACAGGCTTGAGCCACCGCACCCGGCCTGTTTTTTAACCTGCAAAGTCACCTGCCCACTTTCTCTGTTCTTTCTTTTTCACTTAAAAAGTCTTCTTCTGGTCAAGTTATTTTTGTCCAGTCTATGTAATGCATATTCTTTCTCTCTTTTTTTTTTTTTGTTTTTTTTGAGATGGAGTCTTACTCTTTCACCCAGGCTGGAGTGCAGTGGTGCCATCTTGACTCACTGCAACCTCCGCCTCCTGGGTTCAAGCAATTCTCTGCCTCAACTTCCTGAGTAGCTGGGATTACAGGCTCCCGCCACCACGCCCGGCTAATTTTTTTGTATTTATAACAGAGACAGGGCTTCACCATCTTGGCCAGGCTGGTCTTGAACTCCTGACCTTGTGATTTGCCCGCCTCGGCATCCCAAAGTGCTGGGATTACAGGCGTGAGCCACTGCGCCCGGCCTCTAATGCATATTCTTAAAAGGGCTGTGTGTTAGGTTTGCAAAGGTTAATTTCAGTCAGGAAGTGTTTGATAACTCTTTGTTTTTGCTCCTTGAGCTTTTGTTCCAGGGACAGCTCCTGGTGAGGCAGAGGCTTCAGAAGGCAAGTGGTGGAGGACTCAAGGCCCTCAGGTTTTGTGAATGCTTTCCCATCCAGGCCCTGCATCTCATTCTGATCTTTGATTGAATGCCCCTTTGCTATCGGAGGCATTGGTTGTGGTGGAGGTAAGAGTGAAATCAAGGCTGATCACAGTAACTTGAGAGGCCTGGACCAGTGGCATATACTTGTTTTGTGGCCAACTGGTCATGTTAATCATCAGCTTTCTCTAGCCTTCAAGTTAAATAACAAGGCTCACATTTGTGACTGCATTTCTTTGCGTTGAATGGTAAGGTATAGTTTGAGGTCAGTACTTTCTCAGGACACTCCTGGTGTTGTATGGCGCACTCAGTCACCAACATTTATTGAACACCTACTATGTGCCAGACACCAGTTGAGGAGGAGAGGGTGCTCAGATCTGCCCTTTAAGGGCTCCCGTTCCAGGGTGTGTGTAGGGAGGACATGTGGGGGAAACCCTCACAGCATACCGTGATAATGGCCTGCAAGACTAGCATCTGGCATTAATGGAGCAGCTTCTGTATACAGTTTACAGATATCACCTCTCACCCTTGCCACAGATCATCTTCTGATTTTAAACACAAAGAAAGTGAGTTTGAGCTAGGAGTCTCACTCCATGTCACATAACCAGTGAATGTCTAAGCTGGAATTTGCTCCCAAGCCTGCTGGGGCTTTCTCCTACTCCTCATGCTTAGAGGTGACAAGAGAGGAGAGATGGGCTGGGAGACTCAGGTTCCTTGGGCCGTCGTGGAAAGCAGCAAGTGACAAGAGTATCCTTAATAGTGTCTGAGGCAGGCAATGGTGGGCCTTTCTTTCCTCTCACACAGTCGGGTTGTTTTTTCTCTTCTTTCTTGATTCATCTCTTTTCCGCTTTCCCTGCTGCTGCCCAATTCTTTGAGCTGCTACTGTGCCTGCTACAGACATCGTTGAACCCTGCCAGAGGCCATCCAGCCACAGGTATGCTGCTGCCCAGGGAGAGAGTTTGGGTCCAGGGACTGTCTGTTACTGGGGTCCGTGTTCTGAGCCTGTCTTTGTTGGGGAAGCTGATGTTCAGTTTTTAAGATGCAGGTCTTGGAAATTTCCTGCTTGTTGAGTTGGTGTCCCTTAGTGGTGTGTTTGTGAAGACACCAAAAGGAAAACGTGGCTGGTATGTTAGGTCAGCTTTATTGTACACAGAGATCCCCACAGTACCTGTGGCCTTCACCTGGGAAATTCAGGCCCCCAAACCCTTTAGCCCTGACACTAATGGGAAGGAACTGAATGGTGAGAACTTGGTCTTGTGCAGACTTGCGTAGAGAAGAGTCTGTGTGTATGTAAAGTTGATGCATGGCTGGGCATGATGGCTCACGCCTGTCCTCCCAGCACTTTGGGAGGCCAAAGTAGGGAGATCACCTGAGGTCAGGAGTTTGAGACCAACCTGACCAACATGGTGAAACCCCGTCTCTACTAAAAAATATAAAAATTATCCAGGCGTGGTGGCAGGTGCCTGTAATCCCAGCTACTCGGGAGGCTGAGGCAAGATAATTGCTTGAACCCAGCAGGCGGAGGTTGCAGTGAGCTGAGATCACGCCCTTGCACTTCAGCCTGGGGGACAAGAGCAAGACTCCGTCTCAAAAAAAAAAAAAAAAGTAGATGCATGAATATCTGTCATGGTTCTCTGGTTTTAAGTAAAAGAAACCAACTCTTCCTTAACTAAGGTAGCAAAAAGGATTTATCAGAAGGCATTGGGGTGGTTTATAGGGTGGAAGGAGAAGCTAGAGGATCAGGTCTCAGAAAGATGGCAACTGGGCAGCTTCAGGGATCTCACTTCTGAGAGCCCTGGTGGGGGAATCTGCTCCAGCCATCTCCAGTGTTTGTCACATTGCTTTGATCACAGTTGGGTCCTATGCCATACATTGGCTGGCAGAGGGCAGGGCATGTTGATGGACAGTCCCATCAAACTATCTCATGGTGAAGGGGAAGTTCCCCCAAATAGTTCCCCTCCCTACATGGGGAGTGTTCTCCCGCTAGGGCACAAACACAGTCTACCACCCCAATGACTGAAAATCTACAATAATAAATTCTTAAATATATATTGTGTAGACTTTTAATTTTAATTGTATTATTATTATTATTATTATTATTATTATTTGAGACAGATTCTTGCTCTGTTGCCTAGGCTGGAGTGCAGTAGCATGATCTCAACTCACTGCAACCTCTGCCTCCCGGGTTCAAGCTATTCTCCTGCCTCAGCCTCCTGAATAGCTGGGATTACAGGCACGTGCCACCACACCCAGCTAATGTTTGTATTTTTAGTAGAGACAGGGTTTCACCATGTTGGTCAGACTGGTCTTGAACTCCTGACCTTGTGATCTGCCCGCCTCGACCTCCCGAAGTGTTGGGATTACAGTCGTGAGCCACTGAGCTTGGCCAATTTTTATTTGTAAGAGCTGTATTGAGGTATAAAATTTCACCCATTTTAAGTGTACAGTTTAATACTTTTCAAGTAAATTTACAGCATCCTGTAACTCTCACCACAGTTTAATTTGAGAATATTTCCGTCACCCCAAAAAGATTCTTCATACCCATCTGCAGTCCATCCCCATTCCCATCCCCAGCCCTAGGCAGCCACTGATCGGTTTTCTGTCTTTTTAGAGTTGAACATAGATTTTTAAATATGTTCCTGACTGGTGTAACTTTTTCTGGGTATTTTGGAAACTATATTATACATGAAAGCAAAAAAGAGACCCCCTCTGCCCGCATCAATGGTGTGAAAGTCTGTATCTCACTGGTCTTAGGTTTCTCTGCTTTCTCTTTTAGATCCTTCCTTCTCTCCAGTGGACGGTAATTTAGGAGAGCATAGCCCCGGGCTTGATGCTGCCATTATTTACCTCTCAATCTCTCTAGGCCTAAGTCATGGAACCTTCTAGGACTCAGTTCCTCATCTGTAAAATTCAGAAAAAAAAAAATAGACACGATGATATCTGATGTTCTTTCCATCTCTAATGCTCAGCACTCATGATCTCTTTTGGTGAAGTCTTTTTTGGCAAAAAATTACTTCTTGATTTTCTATGCTCTTCAGAAGACTAAAACAAAACACTAAAATTAAAAATTTATTCTTCAGAACTCACAGAACAGAATAAGTGCAAAAGCAGTAAGTGTGTAACATTTCTACTTTTGAAATGATTAAAGCTTACGGCACCGAGACCTCTGCGACATTGTGTATATGTGTGTACAGCGGAGGAAATTAATTGGAAACTTTCATTCTCCTTCATGCTTTCTGGTTTATTCAAATATTTATTGAAGCAGACAGGATGCCAGGTGAGGGATTTAGAATCCTGGCAAAGATAAGGGCTTTTCCCGGATGAAGGTTGCAGTCTGGTTGGGGTAAGTCAGTGTGAAATTATAGCAAGGTGAACTGGTCCTAGGAGAGAGGAAGGACAGTGAGCAGAGGGAGGTAGGGAGGGACTGGGTCACAGAACAGGGCCACGGATATACCACCACCACCACCTCCGCCACTGTGAGAAACTGGCCCTGAGAAGCTGCTAGGCAGCTGGCTTAGCCAACCCACAGTTAAAAACCACCCATTTCATCTTTGAGGGAAGAGACATTCCAGCAAGTTTGAAGGTAGAGATAGGGGAGGGTGAAGTGTTTTGTGTTTCTAAGCAGATCTCTTATCTCCCCTGGCTCTATCTTTTTGTAACATGGGGTTAACTGTAGCATTGGTTTTTGCAGTAACTGTAGATATAGCAAACTTGTGGAGGCTGGCTTTTGGCACAGCAGACAGCTGGAGGGTGGTATTTTTCTGATGGGGAGATGTTCTTAAGTTTTGTAATTTATGGTGTCTTTAAATATGGGGTTTTGTTTACTGTTACCCTAATTACACCTCTGATGTATTTTATTTAGCTTAATGCTTTAATTTTCTGCTCATGCCCAGAGGTAATTTCTCAAAGGGTACCACTTAAAAAAAAATCTTAGGTAATGTTTCATCCTTCCTGCAGTTACCTGCAGCCTCTTGAAGGCAAGGAAATGGATTTTGAGGGCACAGACTTTCTTCTGGGCTCTTGTGATATAATTTTGGTTGTGTTTGTATCGTCCAAGATCTTCACCACCTGTTTGCCAAGTATCATCCTAAACCATTTTGTTCTATAGGGACATGATACAAGCCACATGTCATTTTAAATGTTCTAGTAGTCACATTAATAAAATTTTTAAAAGGTAAAATTAATTTGAATAATATATTTATTTAACCCAGCAGATCTAAAACATCACTTCAACATGCAGTTGATATGAAAATAATGAGCTATTTCACATTATTTTTTTCTAAACAAGTCTTTGGAACTTGGGATGTATCTTATAGCACATGTCAGTTCAGACTAGCCACATTCCAAGTAGTCATTAGCCACATTTGCAGTGACACTGTATTGGACAGCAAAGTTCTGAACCTCTCAGAGGCTTGCAGAGGGCCCTGGAAAGAGCCCTTAGAGTGGGTAGGAGAGACATATCCTCATGATTTATGAGCTCTTAACAAAGCCACAGGTTTCCTCTTCTTAGAGAAACCTGATATGTAAAAAAAAAATTCATCTTGACAGGAAAGGTAAAGCAGGAAGTAATTATTCATGTTACAAAAGAATTAACCACAGGATCTTTTAAATAGCAAGCTCCCTTAGTGCATGGAATATGACTCAATTTGCAAAATGTGATTGACACTTGACATTTTAGTAGCGCCTTTGTTGGGCTGGGAATGGTCTATCATCATAAAATGCAACCTGAGCGGTCAGTTGATCAAGTCTTTATTGAGCACCTACTGCATGTCATGGATCCTTATAGGGGCCCCAGCAGAACTAAGGGTGATCCATACCCAGAAGGCATTCAGGGACTCACGGGGAAGACAAGAGACAGCTTGGGATTGCTTCAGTGGCAGGGGCCAGGGAGGTCTTGGGTCTAGAAGAGCTTAGAAGGTGATGTGGAGGCAGTCAGGGCCCAGCTGTGGTCAGAAGGCCAGGAGGCTGTACATGATTACTTAAGTTTAAAGAAAGGGCAATGGCCGGGGTGGTCGCTCACGCCTATAATCCCAGCACTTTGGGAGGCCAAGACAGGCAGAACATTTGAAGTCAGCCTGACCAACACAGTGAAATCCTGTCTCTACAAAAAATACAAAAATTAGCTGGGTGTGGTGGTATGCACCTGTAGTCCCAGCTACTTGGAAGGTTAAGGTGGGAGGAACACTTGAGCCTGGGAGACGGAGGTTGCAGTGAGCTGAGATGGTGCCACTGTACTCTAGCCTGGGCAACAGAGCCAGACCCTGTCTCAAAACAAAACATCTTTTTTTAGTATCTTCTTAATTATGTATAGATTATATACATATATTACTGTACTAATTGAAGATCAAGAAAACCCCAGAGAAGCTCTTACACTGTTATTATTAGGCTTAACAAACTTTTGAAACACATACAATTGAGTATTGTATGCCTTTAGACATTGGTGGAAAAATGAAGACATTTTTTTCATGATTCAGGTATATAGTTTTAAAATATCTTGCTAATCCTGATGGTTCCACACCAATGTCAAGGGTGGAAGGAAACCCATATTACAAATGATCTTGATAACTGAAAGTTTGGGGGCCATCTCCCCATAAGATCTGATGTGTCTTCCCCATGTGGCGGGCAAAGAGCTCCCAGCAGAAGCTGAAGTGACACCTCTATCATTTTTTCTTCCTTCCTTCTTTCCTTCCTTCCTTCCTTCCTTTTTTTTTTTTTGATAGAGTTTTGCTCTTTCACCCAGGCTGGAGTACAGTGGCACAATCTTAGCTCACCGTAACCTCCACTTCTGGTTTCAAGCGATTCTCCTGCCTCAGCTTCCAGGGTAGCTAGGATTATAAGCACCCGCCACCAAGTCCGGCTAATTTTTGTATGTTTAGTAGAGATGGGGCTTCACCATGTTGGCTAGGCTGGTCTCAAACTCCTGACCTTGTGATCAGCTGGCGTTGGCCTCCCAAAGTGCTGGGATTACAGGCATGAGCCATCGCGCCTGGCCAGCTCTACCATTTTCTTGGCACTTGGCCTCGTGTTGTCTACAGCTCCTACTTTCTTTACACAAATCTTTTCAAGCAGCTGACTCACTTTGTGAGGGTGATTTCAGCAAGAAGGGGTCATAGCCATAAGGAGGCTTTCCCAGGAGGTACCAGAGAACTGCAGGGCACCCCATGGTGGGGCACAGTCAAACCATATCAGATGAGAATTATTAGCTTTGACATACAACTGAGACCTAGAGAAGTTAGCATCATATAGAATGCTGGTGCTTGCTCTGGTGGTACTCCTTGGTTCCGCTGTCCCTCTGGCTGCTTCCTGCCCCTTGAAGGATCCCTGACTGTGTGTCCTGGAGGCTAGGTGAAGGAGCCTGTGCCATTCTGTCAATGGAACAATAGATAAGTTGAATTATTACTTTTTAAAAGTTAAAACAAAATGAATAGAATTGTAATTTTTTTCTCCCATCGTCTCAATGGATGCTTGAAGCAAACACATCCCACTGGAGAGCACTAGGTCAGAAAATAAGCTTAGCTTCTTTGCTGAGCTTTAGGCTCTTTAACTGGGAAGATAGGCATCAGAATGTTGGGAGGGTTAAGTGAGAGAGCGTAGGAAAAAGTATCTGGCATATGAACAGTGGTTACTGTAATCTCAGTTTCTATAGCAAAGCTTTTTTGTTTGTTTTTGAGTCAGGGTCTCACTCTGTCACCCAGGCTGGAGTGCAGTGGTGCAGTCATGGCTCACTGCAGCCTCAAACTCCTGGGCTCAAGCCATCCTTCTGCCTTACCCTCCCCAGTTGCTGGGACTACAGGTGTGTGTCACCACGCCTGGCTAATTTTAAAATTTCTTTTGTAGAGATGGGGTCTTGCTATGTTGCCCAGACTGGGCTCGAACTCCTGGCCTCAAGTGATCCTCCCACCTTGGCCTCCCAAAGTGTTGGGATTACAGATGTGAGCTGGCAGAGGTTTAATAGATCACTATCTAGGCGATCTGAGGAAAGCTGTGTTTTAATTGACCTGTTTCAATTGTTATGATGGCTCATTTTAACTGCTGGGGTTAGGGGCGTAGCATGATACCATAAAGTTAGAGTGTTCATGCCTGCATATTGTCAGGAACACAGAGAAATCTGCAAAGGTTGCCTTGTTCGTGTTCTTCCACTCCTCCTTTCTGTTAATAAGTGATAAGAATGGTTCACAACGCAACTTCATCCTGGGCAGATTTATGCAGTAAAGTCAGCCAGCTAACTTTGGAATACAAAAATTATATAGGAAAGGAATTTCCACTTTGAGTTGCTTATGAACTGTCTGGTTTAGCAGATGTTATGAGTGGACAGACAGAGCACACCAACTTGGGTGGATAGGATGTTTGGAACCGGAAGTGCTTTGGGAATGTATCCCAAATGGATATGCAAAGCCCATGTGATGGGCACCCACTCACCTACCAGTGTTTTTCCTTGAAAACCTATCTCAGTTTATTGAAGTTTGTTGTTGTTGTTTTTAACTCATTTATACTTTTTGTCTCCTATTTAAGAAATCTTTGCCAAACCTAAGGTCATTAAGATTTTCTCCTATCCATTCTTATAAAAAGTTTTACAATTTTAGCTCTTACACTTAGGTCTGTGATCTATTTTGAGTTAATTTTAGTATATGCATGCTTTACAGAGCTCATTTAACTTTCCCTCTTCCATTATTTTATCATAATTTCTGAATTGCTAATTCACCACTTGGGGTTTTATCTAATTTTTGCTATCCTTGTATTCATTCATTTGCCATTCATTCATTCATTCATTCATATGGATCTGCAAATAAAAAAGGAAAAGGTGGCCGGGCACGGTGGCTCACGCCTGTAATCCCAGCACTTTGGGAGGCCGAGGCGGGCGGATCATCTGAGGTCAGGAGTTCGAGACCAGCCTAGCCAACATGGTGAAACCCCGTCCCTACTAAAAATACAAAAATTAGCTGGGTGGGGTGGCATGCATTCAAGGAGAATCGCTCGAACGTGGGAGGCGGGAGTTGCGATGATCTGAGATTGCGCCACTACACTCCAGTCTGGGTGATAGAGTGAGACTCCATCTGAAAAAAAAAGGAAAAGGTTATGAAATTGGTTCATATTGAGGTGGTCATGAGGAGAAGCCCAGTTTAAATGAATTGCATAATTGATATATGGATAAGTTAACTAATTTTTGGATTGGTTATGCTGCTAATTTGCATTGGCACTTTGTCAATGAGAAGACCCACCTTTCTTACCTGTTGCCTTTGCTCGTTACCAAGTATGAGAGGTTGCTGTAGATCAGGAAAACAATGTAACATGGAATTGATGTGTAAGAGCTCATCTGTTGAGAGGGCAGTTGTGGTTTTGATGTAGGCAGTCTGAGACATTGGCTTGGCCAGCCGGTCCCTCTATACCAGCTGTCTTTACACGTGTTGTCACTGCAAGATGAGTGTTACCTCCGTAGGATGGTGTTATTAGTCTGTTTTCATGCTGCTAATAAAGACGTACCCAAGATTGGGTAATTTATAAAGGAAAGAGGTTTAATTGACTCAGTTCAGTATGACTGGGGAGGCCTCAGGAAACTTACAATCATGACAGAAGGGAAAGCAAACACATCCTTCTTCACATGGTGGCAGGAAGGAGAAACGCCAAACAAAAGGGGAAAAAGCCCCTTATAAAACCATCAGATCTTGTGAGAACTCACTATCACAAGAACAGCATGAGGGTAACTGCCCTCATAGTTCAATTACCTCCCACCGGGTCCCTCCCACAACACTTGGGCATTGTGGGAACTACAATTCAAGGTGAGAATTGGGTGGGGACACAGCCAAACCATATCAGATGGGGATTATTAGCTTTGACATTTTGTACAACTGAGACCCAGAGAGGTTAGCATCACATAGTATTGGCGGGGGATGGGAGAACCAGAAGTTAAACTGACATCTGTTGTCTGTACAGTGAGCTCAGGGAGACAATGCTGGACAACCTCTGGGTAGGGCAAATGTTGTTAGCTGGCTGTCATCATGCAGCTTCCCCTCTGAAGCGCCTGCTGGCCCCAAGACCTGTAGGCCACCCTGCCTGTGCCTGACCACGGACCAGCACTTTGTGGTTTCTGTGCTATAGCCTTCAGGTTAACCAACATTGGGTTACCGTGTGTGGCCCTGTTATTTTGAATATTTGTAGAGGGGAAGTCCCTTTAATGTGACTTTACTGGCCTTCAAGGGATACTGGGCCTCAGCCTTCTCCAACATCTGACCTAAATTACTTTGTTTTCCCTATTCCTTCCAGTGGAGGCCATAGTGGAGTTTGACTACCAGGCCCAGCACGACGATGAGCTGACGATCAGCGTGGGTGAAATCATCACCAACATCAGGAAGGAGGATGGAGGCTGGTGGGAGGGACAGATCAACGGCAGGAGAGGTTTGTTCCCTGACAACTTTGTAAGAGTGAGTACAAAGCAAAACCCTTTTCCTGTCTCCTGTGTGGGCTCTGCTGACCAAAGGCTATGGGGGCGCTTGAGGATGAATTGCATGAACTCTCTTAGGGGATGGCTTGAACTCCTTTGTGATATCAAGAGAAGCATGTATAGTTTTGCCCTTGGTATCTGGGATACTTGTTTTGAAATTGCTTTTTTAAGGCTCAGGATGATCTCTTTCCACTGTGTATCACTTCCTAGAATATGCTAAGGTTGGGCACAGTGGCTCACACCTGTAATCCCAGCACTCAGGGAGGCTGAGGTGGGCAGATCACTTGAGATCAGGAGTTTGAGACCAGCCTGGCCAATATGGTGAAACCCCATCTCTACTAAAAAAAAATACAAAAATTAGCTAGGTGTGGTGGCATGTGCCTGTAGGCCAGCTACTTGGGAGACTGAGGCAGAAGAATCGTTTGATCTCGGGAGGTGGAGGTTTCAGTGAGCCCACATTGTGCCACTGCACTCCGGCCTGGGCAAGAGAGCAAGACTGTCTAAAAAAAAAAAAAAAAAAAAGTAAAGCTTGTTAAATTGTTGTATGTACTTGTTTATTTGCTTTGGGAGTTTAAAATAATTTTACTTTTTTCTATTCCTTGCAAAATGGAGGTAAAACTCAGTTTTGACCACTTAAATGAAATAACAATTAAATGTAGAATTCAGCCAGACATGGTGGCTCATGCCTATAATCCCAGTACTTTGGGGGGTTGAGACAGGAGGGTCACTTGAGCCCAGGAGTTTGAGACCAACCTGGGCAATATAGGGAGACCCCTGTCTCTACAAAAATAAAATAAAAAAATTAGTCAGGCATGGTGGTTTGCACCTGTAGTCTCAGCTACTTGGGAGGCTGTGGTGGGAGGATCACTTGAGCCCGGGAGGTTGAGACTCCTGTGAGCCATGATCATGCCAGAGCACTCCCTGTCTCTAAATAAATAAACAAATAAATAAATGTAGAATCTAAATTATGGAATGCCTTTTTTTTTTTTTTTTTTGAGATGGAGTCTCGCTCTGTCGCCCAGGCTGGAGTGCAGTGGCGCGATCTCCATTCACTGCAAGCTCCGCCTCCCGAGTTCACACCATTCTCCTGCCTCAGCCTCCCGTGTAGCTGGGACTACAGGCGCCCGCCACCACACCTGGCTAATTTTTTGTATTTTTAGTAGAGACAGGGTGGTCTCAATCTCCTGACCTCGTGATCCACCAGTCTCAGCCTCCCAAAGTGCTGGGATTACAGGCGTGAGCCACTGTGCCCAGCCTATGAAATGCTTTAAATGAATGAATGAATATAGAATTCAAATTATGCAATGTTTTCCACCTTTGTATTCATATTGCCTTTTTTCTTTTTCTTTTTTTTTTTTTTGAGACAGAGTCTTGCTCTGTTGCCCAGGTTGGAGTGCAGTGGCATGATCTTGATCTCAGCTCACTGCAACCTCCACCTCCCAGGTTCAAATGATTCTCGTGCCTCAGCCTCCCGAGTAGCTGGGATTACAGGCACGTGCCACCATGCCTGACTAATTTTTGTATTTTTTTTTTTTAGTAGAGATGGGGTTTCACCATATTGGCCAGGCTAGTCTCAAACTCCTGACCTCAAGTGATCCGCCCACTGCAGCCTATCAAAGTGCTGGGATTACAGGTGTGAGCCACCATGCCCGGCTCATATTGCCTTTTTGATAGGAGCAATATCATTTTACCTTACCCTTTTATGTCCATGAAGCATTGAACAAAACTTACTTCTTCAGTAATGTTTTGAAAATTATGCCTTTTGGAGAAGTCATTTACAGGTTAATTATAAAAATGTAATTCATTCATATTAATAAATTACCACACAGTTGTAAGTAATACTTTGAATTGTTGGGTAGAAAAGGATCAACTGGAGGCTGTTCCTCATGGGGAATATTAACTAGGTCTAAAAGTCCCCATGCCATAAACTTTCTATCTCATACTGGAGAAGAATGGATTGTTCTCAGAAGAATGGATTGTCCTCAGTAGGAAGACCTGCATGCAGAAGTCCCCAGGTCCCCTGCTGTAGTCTCCCTGTTACCAGATAATACTTAAGAGGACTGTGCCTTGGATACAGGGAGGCAGGTAGTATGGGGAACCTTGGGCCCACAGAAGCAGGTGATCCCCACCAAAGGAGCCCTGAGGGCTGGGTGGGAGGGGTTTTTTTAATGACAAGGGGTTGTTGATGAAAAATGTGTGATGTACACTGGACTTCCAATCACTATCGTTTCAGAGTCTAAAATGAATAGAAACCTGTTTAAATCTTTCTTTAGGATCTTGTCTCAGGGTGATCCCACTAGCATTTCTGTTTTCTTTTCTCTTTGGTGTGAAAAGGCTGGGGAGAATTTTGTAGGGAACATGCCACTAAACATTGCTTTCTGGAGTTGTAGGAATATAGGCTTTCCCTGCACTGGACTACACTTGGATCCAGCCTTTCTCTCCCATTTTAAGAGTGGGAAAGTGCTGCATCTGGGCCACCACAGATCGACTCTGTGGAGGTGTGAATGGGAGTTCTTTTGCATATCCAAACAAAGACCCCAGTTTTAGGAAAGGAGCATCCCTGAAGTTGAGCTGCATTCTAGTGTGGAAAGAGGGTTTTTCCAGATAAAAGGGGCAGTTGTTAGAGTGAAGATGAAGGAGGAAGGAATGACAGAGGGGGACTTTGGGAAAGAGAGAAGACCCTGGGAAGGAGGGAAGACTGTGGGAAGGATAGCAAGATTGTGAGAAAGTGAGCAGGACTGTGGGGAAGAGAGAGGAGGGCCCTGGGAAGGAAGGAGGACTGTGGGAAGGTGAGGCAGATGGTGGGAAAGAGGGAGGAGGACCCTAGGAAGGAAGGAGGACTGTGGGAAGGGGAGAAGGATCATGGGAAAGAGAGAGGAGGACCCTGGGAAGGAAGGAGTACTTTGGGAAGGTGAGGAGGACTGTGGGAAAGAGGGAGCAGGACCCTGGGAAAGAAGGAGGACTGTGGGAAGGGGTGGAAGACTGTGGGAAAGACAGAGGAGGACCCTGGGAAGGAAGGAGGACTGTGGGAAGGGGAGAAAGACCATGGGAAAGAGATAGGAGGACCCTGGGAAGGAAGGAAGAATGTGTGAAGGCAAGGAGGACTGTGGGAAAGAGGGAGGAGGGCCCTGGGAAGGAGGGAGGACTGTGGGAAGGAGAGGAGGACCGTGGGAAGGAGAGGAGGACCATGGGAAAGAGAGAGGAGGAGCCTGGGAAGGAGAAGGGACTGCAGCATCAGCTCCAGTTTTGAGGGTAGGTAGTATTTTGAACACCTTTATGTGTCTTATTGGCCTAGTGTCACCTCATTTTAAACCATGAATCTACAGATTCAGAAAACTGAGTTGGAAGGCACTGAGAAAGCCTATGGAATTTGCTCATAGCATAGGGCTGGCACGCTGTCAGTGACTGTGGAGGGAACCAGGGCAGGGAAATGCAGTGCAGGAACTGCCCACGTGAGAGCTGGAACCTGACCCTCCCCCTGCTCAGAGAGGACTCCTTGCTGTGAAATGGAGGTGATGTCTTGACCAGAAGGTCTCGCCATTGCCCCATCTGCTCTGCTTTGGGCTAGGCCAGTGTGGGCATGGCAGCAGGCTCCTGTCCTGTGGCTTCCCATGGGCTTTGGCTCAAGGGAAGCCCTGGTGGGAGATGGCAGGGAGGGAGGGAGGCGAGTGAGATTGGGAGGCGGGGGAAGGCGGTTATCCCGCCAGCTCCCTGCTCATGTGGATTTTGGGCTGGCCCTGTCCCTCACGGGATGGGTGGCTGCTCCAATCAAGCTCACCTTCCTCCTTACCCATCTCTCCTCTTTCCTTCAGGTCTGGGGGCTCCCTTGTTTCAAGTCCCGGGCTACCACCTTGGGCTTTCTTTATACCTCACCCACCCTGTGAAAGTCTATTAATCCTACCCGAGATTACCCTAATTCGAGTGGGCCATCTGTTTCCTTTTGAGAACCCGACTACCTCATCGGCCTGTTCAGAGGATTAAACCAGAGAATGCTGGAAATTGTTTACCACAGTGGCCAGCCCCCTAGTGAGTGTGCCGCAGTGCTGGTCACTGGGTGAGGGAATGGGTCCTCTCCTCTGGGCCTGAATTGCCCTGCACTCACCTGCTCAGGTGTCCTCTAGTTTCAGCTGGAGCACTTCAAGGGAGGGGAAGTCATGCTCTTGAGAGATGCTTGTTCTACCTAGGGCAGAAAGGATGTAGCAGGAGTGGCTGGGGCTGCGCTACTTGTAGCTGTCACATTTGGCAGAAAAAGAAACTTCTATTCTTTCAGATGGCTGAGTCTATTTTCAAGTCTTCACCCACTGGAAATGTTTTAGGCCTATTATTGAAAATTCAGTAGGTGGATGCAGTGGAGTTTAACAATAACCAGGACTCTGTAGAGAATTCTAAAAGCTGAAAAAGCATCTTTAGGTAATAATTATCATATTGGCATAGGTGTGCACTTTTGAAAGTAGCTTTATGCATGTCCTATTTGATGTAAGAATAATGTGTCCCCAGATTGAATTGGGTAATCTTGTGGAATCTCATTTGTTTATTTATTTATTTGAGATGGAGTTTCACTCTCGTTGTCTAGGCTGGAGTACAATGGTGCAATCTCAGCTCACCGCAGCCTCCGCCTCCCAGGTTCAAGTGATTTTCCTGCCTCAGCCTCCCGAGTAGCTGGGATTACAGGCATGCACCACCATGCCTGACTAATTTTGTATTTTTAGTAGAGACAGGGTTTCTCCATGTTGGTCAGGCTGGTCTCAAACTCCCTACCTCAGGTGATCCGCCCGCCTCAGCCTCCCAAAGTGCTGGGATTACAGGCGTGAGCCACCACGCCCGGTCAGGAATCCCGTTTTTATACCCACATGCCTTTCTGTCCATGTTACCACTGTCAGAGAGCCTACCTTAAGCATTTTCTTTTTTTTTTTTTTGAGATGGGTTGTACTCTGTTGCCCAGGCTGGAGTGTAGTGGCATGTTCACGTCTTAGTGCAGTGTCGATCTAGACTCAAGTGATATTCCCACCGCAGCCTCCTCACTAGCTGGGACTATAGGCACACACCACCACACCTGGCTAATTTTTGTGTTTTTAGTAGAGATGGGGTTTTGCCATATTGCCCAGGCTGGTCTTGAACTTCTGGCCTCAAGTGATCCTCCCTCCTCGGCCTCCCAGAATACTGGGATTACAGACATGAGCCACCATGCCCAGCCAAGCATTTTCTTGATTCATTTAGCAGATCCTTATTCAGTGTCCCATTTGAGCATGGTTCTCCAGAGTGTTGGGATTCCTATCCACCTTCATCTCAGTGCAGTCTCAGTCTCTCAAGAGAAAAATACTAGCCATTCTGCAGGTATACTGAGCACCAGGCCATCCCATTGTTAAGAAGATACGTGTGCTTTGTCAGCTCTCGGGCTATTTTTTATCATGCAGAAATGTACCCAGCTAGGCCACATGCCTTTTTAGGTTTATCTCTCTTTTATTTAATTTGTTCTTATTTTATTTATTGTAAATATGGAAGAAGAATCTTTTAAAATCTCCCTTATCTTTCTTTTCTCTCTCTCTCTCCCCACCCACATCTTTTTTTGAGACAGGGTCTCATTCTGTCACCCAAGCTGGAGTGCAATGGCGTGATCACGGCTCACTGCAGCCTCAAACTCCTGGGCTCAAACAATTCTCCCACCTCAGCCTCCTGAGTAGCTGAGACCACAGGTGTGAGCCACCACACCTGGCTAATTAAAAAATAAGTGTGTAGCGACGGGGTCTCACTATGTTACCTAGGCTGGTGTTGAACTCCTGGGCTCAAGCAGTCCTCTCACTTTGGCCTCTTAAAGTGTTGGGATTATAGGCAAGAGCATGTGCCTGGCCCCCACCCACTTATTTTGGAATATGTTTTTCTTTTTCCCTCCCCTTTACAAAAGTATTCATTTTTAAGGTGAAATTTATGTAGGGTAAAATGCACACATCATATGTCTATGGCTTGATGATTTTTTCTTGTTTCTACGTCAGTGCGTACCTCTATAACCACCACCCAGATCGATACTATTTCTATCCCTCTAGAAAGTTCCACCATGCCTATAAAAGGGAAGGGGGAAATGTCAGAGGCGTTGGAACCAGAGCAACTGCATCTTGAATAGGGGTTAGGTAAAATAAGGCTGAGACCTACCGGGCTGCATTCCTAGATGGTTAGGCATTCTAAGTCACAGGACGAGATAGGAGGTCAGCATGAGATACAGATCATAAAGACCTTGCTGATAGAACAGGTTGCAGTAAAGAAGCTGGTTAAAACACACGCAAAATAAGATGGCGACGAGAGTGACCTCTGGTCATCCTCACTGCTACACTCCCAATGGTGCCATGACAGTTTACAAATGCCATGGCAATGACAGGAAGTTACCCTATATGGTCTAAAAAGGTGGGGAACTCGCAGTTCCGGGAATTGCCCACCCCTTTCTTGGAAAGCTCATGAATAATCCACCCCTTGTTTAGCATATAATCCAGAAATAACCATAAAAATGGGCAACCAGCAGCTCTCAGGGCTGCTCTGCCTATGGAGTAGCCATTCTTTTATTCCTTTACTTCCTTCTTTTTTTTTTTGGAGAGGGAATCTTGCTCTGTCATCAGGCTGGAGTGCAGTAGGGAGATCTCAGCTCATTACAACCTCTGCCTCCCCGGTTCAAGCGATTCTCTTGCTTCAGCCTCCTGAGTAGTTGGGACTACAGGTGTGTGCCACCATGCCCAGCTAATTTTGTATTTTTAGTGGAGACAGGGTTTCACCATGTTGGTCAGGATGTTCTCGATCTCTTGATCTTGTGATCCGCCTGCCTCAGCCTCCCAAATTGCTGGGATTACAGGCATGAGCCACTGCGCCCAGCCACTTTGCTTTCTTAATAAACTTGCTTTCATTAAAGAAAATAAAGAAAAGAAAAGAAAGTTCCATCAGGCCTTTTCCCAGTGATTCCCCTCCCCCAAGGGAATTGATCATCATACATTACAGTTTTGCCTGTACTAGAATTTTATATAAATGGAGTCATACAATATGTGTTCTTTTATATATGACTAGTACACAACAAAATGTTTTTGCGTACATCGGTACTTTGTTCTTGCTGTATAGTATCCCATTATGATGAATATCCCATAATTTGTTTATCCGATATTTTGTTGATGGATATTTGGGTTGTTTCCAGTTTGAGGATTTTATTGATAGAGGCTCTGAACATTCTTGCATGTTGTCTTATGGACATTAGCACTAATTGCTCTTACATATACACACATGTAAGAGTGGAATTGCTGCTGTCACTGACTTTCAACCTGTTGATTTTTCTCTGTGTAAAGCTGTGGCTTCCATTGGGTGAGGGGAGGAGGTGCCATACCTGTGCGTGGAGCCTCATTTGCACCGCACTAGTCAATTTAGCTAATCAGCCTGAATCTTTTCATAATGTAGCCACCTATGAATATGACTGCTGAGGCATTCTGATGCACAGAACCCAATCTCCCAGTGCTGATTTGATTATTGGGCCCCAGGAACTGACAAAGACTGATTCTTAATTTTTTTTTTTTCTTTTTAGACAGTCTTGCTCTGTCACCCTGGCTGGAGTGCAGGGGTGGGATCATAGCTCACTGTAGCTTCAAACTCCTGGGCTCAAGTGATCCTCATGCCACAGCCTCCCAAGTAGCTAGGACCACAGGTACATGCCACCTCACCCAGGTAATTTTTTTGTATTTTTTTGCATAGACGGGGTTTCGCCATGTTGCCCAGGCTGGTCTGCAACTCCTGTGCTCAAGTGATCCTCCGGCCTCGGCTCCCAAAGTGCTGGGATTACAGGCATGGGCCACCGTGCCTGGGCGGGTCTTGCTATGTTGTTCAGGCTGGTCTTGAACTCCTGGGCTCAAATGATCCTCCCGCCTTGGCCTGCCGAAGTGTTGGAACTGCAAATATGAGCCACTGTGTCAGGCCTATTCTTATATTGTTAAAAACATACAAAGAGCATATGTCAAAGTTTCATTGAACTTATTTAATGAGGGAACTAGCAGAATAGCAAAACCAACTCAGTGAGGATAGGAGGAACTCAGTGGAAAAAAAACTCAGTGGAAAAAGGAATGTTCAAATAAGATTGCTAAGTTAGGTTCAAAACTGGTTCATGTCTTACAGAACAATAAAATCTTTACCTTTGAGGTTATCATCTCTACCAGAAAAGAAGAAAGAGAAAACAGCATGCCTTATCATTTTTCTACATTTTCTTCTGACTTTTGTAGGATTGTAAAATATCCTAGTAGTGTTAGTTAAATCAAATTACATTTTCAGAGTCAGATGACCCTCCTGGTGGGGGACTGGGGGAGTGCGTATTAAAAATGCAATAGCAGGACATTAAAAGGTCACATGATCATCTTTTTTGCCTAGTTTCTAAGTTTTGGGTTTTTTTTTTTTTTTTTTTAACAGACCATGACACACCATAATATGGGGTACAATAATAGGAAAAACTAGGATGAGTTCTTAAAGTCATTTAATGAAGAAAAAAAAAAAAAAAAGAGACTGTGCTTCTGGGACCTCAGACTGCTACCTAAAACAGAAAGCCAGGCACCTATTTCAGGTAGATGTGGACTCTTTCACAGGGGTTAATTGTCCCATGTTGGATTTAATTACCAGTATCTTCCTTTTAAAACCTTACCCTCAGATCCAGACAACATTGTTCTTTAGTCGAGCAAAGCATGTGTAAGCAGCCTTTTTCTGAGTTCTCCTGGAAGGGACTCACAGCTATACATTTTCAAATGAATTTTAAAAGAAAAAAGCCTTGAAACTATAGCTCGGGCTGATGTGCATGTGTCTGCCTCCTCTTTTAGGGGACATTTGTCTGTTAGGGGACATTTGATAAAGTTCAACAGGACACAGGCCCTCAACATTTTGTAGCTCACAGATAGACATGTGGAAGGCAGGAAGCTATGATAGGGGTTAAAAGAATATGCTTGTTGATCTTTAAATTTATCTGACTCTGTGAGGAAGTGAACTGTTTTCTCTGCCTGTTTTTGTATGTGTTCGGCAAAAGTACATTTTCCCCTCTGCCTGCCCAGTTGTTGACGGGTGAAGTGTGTAAACTTGCAACTTGCGTGTCCTATGTGTGCTGAGCATGACCATTTGCAGCTCGCTTGCCGTGGCCTCAGCTTTCATTTGCTAGGTGTTTTAGATCTCTCTTTGGCACATTTAGAGCCCATTTTGATATTTGTTTAAAGTGGTTTGTGAATGTGGCTGTTCTTTTTTGATCCATGAGGCGAAAGGCCAGTATTTTGCAAAATTGTACCACTCCGAGATAAAGCTCACAGTTACTTTGTTCTTCTTGATTTAGGAAGGGATCACAAATCTACTTCTTCAACAAGTGTCATAAAGTAGATTTTCGGGTTACTGTTCTACATTCAAAGACCCTGACATGGATCTCTTTAATCACATTTCACTTTTCTTTAAACTTTAAACTCAAGGGCCATTAATTTTGTGAATTATATGGATGAATATTTTCAAGATGTTTGTCTCTCTTCACAAGGTAGCAGTAATTTTTCTGGGTTTGTTAATTAATTAATTAATTAATTTATTTAGAGACAGTGTGTCATTCCATCACCTAGGCTGGAGTGTAGTGGTATGATCATGGCTCACTGCAGCCTCAACCTCCCAGGCTCAGATGATTCTACCACCTCAGCCTCCCAAGTAACTGGGACTATAGGCATGCACCACATCACCTGTTTTTGGTTTTTTAAAAAAATTTTTCGTAGAGATGAGGGTATCACTACGTTGCCCAGGCTGGTCTTGAACTCCTGGGCTCAAGTGATCCTTTCACCTTGGCCTCCCAAAATGCCAGGGTTATAGGCGGGAGCCACTGTGCCCAGCCCAGGTATGTATTATAATGTGCAGAGCCTCATCTTGCTCACAACATTTAGTCCTGGTGTCCTTGGGCATGTGGGCATCTGCTGTGTGTTAGGCACCAGAGGATATAAATTCAAATGAGACAGACTGAATGGAATATTGTCACAAATGTAACTTCTCCTAGAGGATGATAGTTTTAGCTCCTATGACCTGCCTTTGGGAATTCAGTGCTTTAAACATTGTTCTACAAAGATACTCTGTAAAGATGGTCCAGATTAAAATGCCACTTGAGAAATTTCTGGCTGAATTCATCCGGCAACTGTTAGAATGTGCTAAATGAACCTACAGTTAGCTTTTTGGCCCTGATGGCTGTGTTACTTTATGGAGTAATAGTGGCTGCATTCTATTCAAGACTTACTGGCTGCCTGGCATTGTATGTATAATCTACCCATGTCTGTCTGTGTACAGTGACAAAAATTTGTTAAGCACTTACTGTATGCCAGGCAGGAATGAGGCCAAGCCCTTTCCATGTTTTTTTGTTTGTTTGTTTTTTGAGATTGAGTCTCACTCTGTCACCCAGGCTGGAGTGCAGTGGTGCAATCTGGGCTCACTGCAACCTCTTACTCTCAGGTTCAAACAGCTCTCGTGCCTCAGCCTCCCGAGTAGCTGGGATTACAGGCGTCCACCACCATGCCTGGCTGATATTTGTATTTTTAGTAGAGACGGGGTTTTGCCATGTTGGCCAGGCTAGTCTCAAATTCCTGATCTCAAACAATCCACCTGCCTTGGCCTCCCGAAGTGCCAGGATTACAGGCATGAGCCACCATGCCCAGCCCCTTTCCATGTTTTTAAAATCTAATTAAATTCTTCTACCACTCTATGACAGGTAACTGAGGCATATCAGTGTTAAAAGCCATACTCACAGTCACACAAGCTAGTGAGGATCAAAGAGAGCATTGGAATCCGGGCCAACTGGCTGTGCAACCTGAGCTCAAGCGGGCAGCATTATCTGGGTGTCTGAATTGTCCTGATAGAACTGTGCTCCTCACCATTATTGTCTGCTGTATTATGCCTTCCCCAAGTGTCCAATCAGGTGGAATCATGGTATTTAACTTATTTCTGTCTGCATTTTAAAGAATTCTCTTCAAAAGTTGGCTATTTCAACTCAAAAGAATAACCTTTGCCTGGATTTATGGGCTTGCACTGTTTTTTCCTACAAATTCTGAAATTAAGTCAATTAGGGAAAATATTATTAATTTGTAAGCAAACGTCGTTTTGCAGTGTTCAGCAGGCTATGCTTTCTAGAAGGAGCTTGACTGTCTTTTCTATCAGTGGTAAATAATCAAGATGTATGACTATCCAGTTGTTCCCCATCCATGGGGCCCTCAAAACCAATCGATTCCAGCTCAAATTATTCTTGAAACTTTAAACATACAGTTTTCTTTCAGAAAAACAATTTCTAAAACTAACAACTGGAACCTGTTAGATTCTGTTGTGAGAAATGTTATTCCAAGTAGGGTCTGGAATAATTAAGTACAAGTGTGTTACCAATAAGAACCCACATCATTTGGCGGTTTCTTCAGGCTTTGTAACTGTTGTAGTGCAGAAAATGTGGTAGAGGGGGGCGGTCTTGTGACTCAGGGAGGGCTGTGACCTCAGTGAGTTTTAATCCCCTGACTGAGTTGATCGTGGTGATTATGCATAATGGAATCTTATTTTCTTAATGGCAAGATTATTGAATCTTAGCTTGGAAAGGGACTTTAAGATCATGTGTTTTAACCCTTAGCTTTCTATCAGATCAAAATCTAAACCAGCTGAGATATCGCCGTGATCATTATTGGATATTTAAACTTGTTAAGCTTGGGGCTCCCACAGCGACTCCATGTCAGTGTATTTCTAACCTAGTCCTGCTCCAGGTGCACTACAGCATCAAAATTTTGTGATGGGGGCAGGAGTAGGGATAGAAGTCTTAGAAGCTTTTAAAAAGTTCAGGTGATTCTGCTGCTTGATAAAGCTTGGGCATTCATTTTGCACAATGGTACTGATAGGGCAGTACCATGTTTTTAATTCTAGTTTCTTTTCTCAAGAACATGAATTGGTAGCTGGTGACTTCAATTTGAAAATATTTTCATCTTATTTCTAAAGTAGCTTTATGAATAAAGTATTACTAGCTATATTAGTGAATATATAAGTAAACACAATCATGCTGGAAATTATTTTAAAAGTTTACCACAAATACACAAAGAACATAGTGATACGTAAACAGTGCTCGATTTAAGTCCATTAGAATTAATACATTCTGGCTGGGTGTGGTGGCTAACGCCTGTAATCCCAGGACTTTGGGAGGCCAAGGTGGGCGAATCACTTGAGGCCAGAAGTTCAAGACCAGACTGGCCAATGTGGTGAAACCTGTTTCTACTAAAAATACAAAAATTAGCCAGGTGTGGTGGTCCATGCCTGTAGTCCCAGCTATTCAGAGGCTGAGACACAAAAAATCGCTTGAACCTGGGAGGCAGAAGTTGCAGTGAGCCGAGATTGTTGTACTGCACTCCAGCCTGGGCAACAGAGTGAGACTATCTCAGAAAACAAAAACCAAAACAAAAGAGAATTAATACATTCTAATTGCAGAACTTCTGGACTCAATAATTAACTCCATCCCACTCTCTACCTGGTGGTGGCAAGGTAGGCACAATTTCTAGGAATGGTCCTCAAGATTCTACTCCTAAGTCCCCACAACTTGTACATGTGATGAGCTATCACTCCAGTGATTTTGTTATGTTATATGGCACAATTGATCTTTAAGCAGGGAGGTGATCCAGGTGGGCCTAACATTGAGTCCTTAAGAGAAGAGAACTTTCTCCTGTCTAGTGGCAGAAGAGAAAGTCAGAGGAGGACTTGCTGCTTTGAAGAGGGAGGGGTCATGTGAGAAGGAAATGGGCAGCCTATAGGAGCAGAGAGTAGACTTTGGCTGGCAGCCAGGAAAGAAATGGCGACCTCAGACCTACAGCCGCAAGGTAGTGGATTCTGCCAACAACCTGAGTGAATTTGGAAGTGGGTTATTCTTCCAAGCTGCCAGATAAAAGTCTAGCCTATTCACATCTTGATATGTGAGACCTTGAGTGAACAAAGAACCCAGCTGAGCCTATCAGGACTTTTGACCTACAGAACTGTGAGATAAAAAATGGGTGTTGTTTTAGGTAACCCATGGCAGCATTCCCTCATTTGCTGGCATGTCGTCAGTGGAGACTGACTGGGGATTCAGGACTTCCATCCCTATCCTCCCACTCAGCAGTGGTAGGCAGCTCCTCCTCCCCACTAGAGAATGGGGAAAATCTTGGAGAGGAGGGAGCTGAAGAAAGGAATTAATTAAAGGAATATTCCTTGCCTGCATTAGAAGTCCTGGGCAAACAACTCCTAACCCACCTACATGTGAATCTGACTAGAACAAACATGTCAAAAAGTTTAGCAATAGAAACTTTAACACGGAATATCACCCAGGTTTTCAGAATGACCTCTAAGTAACAGAGATGAAGCAGACCAGAATAGTACTGCAAGGGCTCTGAAATTAAACTACCATTAAAACTGTAGCCAACAAAAATAGCCCAGGATGTGCATACTTAGCCTCAATAGGGTTAATGCCTGCTAAAATTTAAATAGTATCTAGAGTCTTGTAAGATAATAACCCAAATGCCCAAGATACAATTTAAACAATCACTTGTCATACCAAGAACCAGGAAAATCACAACTTGAATGAGAAAAACTAGTCAACAGATACTAATACGGAGAAGACTCAAATGTTGGAATTACCTGACAAAACTTTTAAAGCATCTATCATAAAAATGCCTTAATAAGCAATTTCAAACACTCTTGAAACAAATGAAAAATTAGAAAATCTCAATCTCAGCAAATAAATAGGTTTTTTAAAAATGGAAGTTATTGAACCAAAAAATAAACAAGTTATAAAGCTCACCAGATGAGCTCAATAATAGATGACAGAGGAAAGAATCAGTGAACTTGAAAATGGATCAATGAAATTTACTCAGCCTGAACAATAGATAGAAAATAGTC